>NC_080857.1:21513279-21816309 GCF_030435755.1 Ochotona princeps
AGCGGCGGCGGGGGCCTCTGCCCGTCTCCGGCCACGGGCGGACTCGGGTTCCCCTTAGCCCCGGCCGCCGAGCCCTTCCTCTCCATTCGGCCGCCGCCCGAGCGCTCAGCGCGCGCCGCGATCCACCCGCCGCTGCCGCCGCGCCCTTCTGGCTTTAAAAGCGGTGGGCGCGGACTCTGCGCCTCCCAGGCTCGGCCGCAGCCGTGACACCCCGCGGCAGCCGGTGGCCCCGCACTCCCATTCTCCTCGCCAGCTGCCGGAGGCTGCTCTCGGCTCCTCCCGCGGCTCCGAGCGCCCGCCCGGGCTCTCCTCCCTCCCCCACTCGCGCGCCGCCCGCCCTCCTCCCCGCCCTCCTTCTTGCCCGCAACCTGCCCGCCGCGGCAGCCCGGCCCTAGCGCGCCCAGGGACTCTCGGTGTAGGGGGACCGCGGGCCCGGTTGGGGTAGCGGCCACTGTCGCTGACCCGGAAGAAGCTTGGCCTGCCCAGGGAGGGGAGGATGAATGACAAAGACGGCCCCGCTCTTTCCCATTCAATCCTGTTCCAGACGAGCCGGGTCGGAAGAAGCCTGATGGGGGAAGGGAGTCCGTGTGTGAGGGCGGGAGCGGTAGTGAGGCCGGCTCAGGAATCACCCTTGATGAATTCTGGAAAACTCACCAGCGTGGGGCGGCGGGCATGAGGGGCGTGGACATAGGCCACGGCTCCCGGTTTTTGCAACAAAGAAGTGCTATTTTGAAGGGAGCAGGGCTTCCCTTCTGTGGATGCGGGCGGTCGTGAGGTGTGTGTTGGAGGAAGCACCATCCAGAACGGGATGCACCTTTCCCCATGGGGCATAGTGTTCTGGGCATCGTACTTGCCCAAGTGTGTGTGTGTGTGAGTAGCTGTGCACAGTGTATCATAGACATAGGAGAAGGAAAACACCTGTTCCTTTCTGTCATTAGGCTGGCCGTGCATGAGGTCCTGGTATCCCTTTACAGACTAGTTCCGTGCCCTTCACTGGCAGATTCCATTCCTTCATTCATCCTTGAGTTAACCCTGAGTGGCAGCTGTTCACTGGGGATTTGCTGAAGCCAAGAGATAGGATGGGCAAGTCACACCTGCACCCCCAAGAAACTCATAGAGTCGCCGCAGCAGGTTAAGATTGAAGAGGAACAGAAAGAAACTGTGGAGCCCTTCGGGGAGGAGAGGAGAGGGAGGTGGGTGCTGGTTGAACCCAGCATGATGGAAAAAGCCGTGTCTGGAGGCTTTGAAGGAAGGGTGACATTTGGTTGGGAGGAAATAACAAATGAACTGAAATCAGGCAGAGGTCCTGATGTTTGTGATGTCAGGTGTGTTTAGGTCTTAGATGTTGGCTTTTGTAGCCCCAATAGAAGGCATGGAAAATGACAGGGTGGCATCACACAGGCTGTGAGTTGAAGTTGGGGTTTGATTTGAGAAGCAACTAGGAAGATTGGCATTTCTTGTGCTCCCACCACGGCTTTTTTGATGCTAAGAAACAAAAATGTTCTAAAGCAGCAGTTGTCCAAGTGTGGTTTCCAGACCTGCAACATCAGCGCATTGCCTGAGAAACTGCTCAAAATGCAGATTCTCAAGTCCTGCCTGGACCATGATAGTAGAAACTCTGGGGATTGGTTCCAGCCACCTGCACTTTCACAGATATCTCATTTGGTACACACGTGCTTCTCACAATCCTCGATACTCAAAGGGTGGGACTTGGACTGGTAGTATCAGCATCATTTGGGCCTGGGGGACCTGTGGGGCCTGCCCAAACTTACACACAAGCTTCATTTTAACAGAGGACCAGGTGATTTATATGCCTCCTGGCAGGGGAGTGGGATGGAGTTGGAAAGTACGGAAAAGTACAAATAAGGAAAGTCTCAATCCTTTATTGACACCCAGGTGCGTTCTTTGTTAGTGTTTCCATGTAATTCCTACCAGTTTTTTTTTTAAAGGGTTTGTTTTATTTATTTGAAAGAGAAGGTTACAAAGAGAGAAACACACAAAAAGAGAAATCTTCCATCCCTTGTTTCACTCCTTAAATGGCCACAACAACTAGGGCCAGACCCAAGCCTGTGGGATGCCATGGTCAAGGTGCCAGCTTTACCTGCTGCACCACAGTGGCACCCCCTTGATAAGCTGTTACTTTCTATATTACATCTGCATGTACAGAATGTTCTAATGTAAGTGCTGGGGGACACTATTTGTATATCCAATTTGCTTCCTGTTCTCGCCACTCTGCATTACATCTGATTAAACATTCCCTTAAAGCATTTTTACAGCTGTTTGTATTGAATTACATGCTTATACCATAGTGTGTATAGCTATTTTTTTCTACCATCAGGTAGATTTTATTATTATTACTGAGGGAAAAAAATAATTATACCACTTTTGTATAGTGCCTACTTTGTGCCAAGCACTGAATTCTTTTAAAAATGAATTTGAGAGACAATGAGGGCTTCCCTTTGTTGATTCACTCCCCAGAGGCTCCAGATCACCTGGATAACTCAATCCAGGTCTCCCACGTGAGGGGTAAGAACCCAGCTGGGCCATCACCAAGGTCTCCAGGTTCTGCACAGAGAGGAAGCTCAACAGCTTCCTGACAAGCTGGAAACCGCACCCAGACACTCTGATGTGGGACACGGGCACCTTAACTGCAGGGCTGCACTCCCACCCCAGATCTGCGAGTTAAATTCAAGTAATCTTGGAGCTGGCAAGGTGGCTCTAACCCTCTGCCTGTGGCACCAGCATCCCATGTTGGTGCCAATTTGAGTCCCAGATGCTCCACTTCTGATCTAGCTAGTGACTCGGGAAGGAAGTGGAGGATGGCTAAGGCCTTGGATTTCTGCATCCATGAGGAAGATCTGGAAGAAGCTCCTGGCTGCCTGCTTCAGACTGGCCCTGCTGCGGCTGTTGCTGCCATTTGGGGAATGAACCAGAGGATGGCAGATGTTTCTCCCTCTCTCTGTAAATCTGGTGTGAAATAAAGCAAATCTCTCTCTCTTTTTAAAGACTTATTATTATTGTTGTTATTAAATTGGAAAGTCAGTTTCAGAGAGAGAGAGACTGAAAGATCTTCCATCTGCTGATCATTCCCAAAGTGGCTGCAATGGCTGAGCTGTCAATCTGAAGCCAGGAGCCAACAGACTTATGGGTTTCTTATGTGGGCATAGGGTCCCAAGACTTTGGGCTGTTCTTAACTGCTTTTCCAGGCCACAAGCAGGGAGCTGGAAGGGAAGTGGAGCAGCTGGGATACAAAGCAGTGGCACTATGGGATCCTAGAGCATGCAAGGCAAGGACTTCAGCTATGAGACTAACATGCTTGGGCTCGAAATAAAACAAATCTTTTAAGAAATCCAAGCTATCTTCAGAATTTTCCTTTATATTCTTCTTATACTTGGTTTATTATTACTATCATTATTTTATTTCATATAATGACACAGTTTCATAGACTGGAATTCCCCCAACTCCTCCAAAAAGCCCTCCCCCCATACTGAATTCCTCCATATTGTTGTGGTAGTACAGTTCATATCCAGTCATGATTCCTTCATTGTGGGCATGGACCATGCAGAAAGTCCGGCATCTTACTGTCCAGTTATTCCTTACATAAAATTATTGTATCAATTTTTAAGAAAGTCTTAAGTTGTGTTGTCAGCTTGGTTCACAGAAAGAATGTACTAGCTTGTGGTCCCACCAAAGCATCCTGGCTCCATAGCATCTTGACCTACATCAAGCGTGAACCTTAAAAAATATTTTTTGGGGCCCGGCGGCGTGGCCTAGCAGCTAAAGTCTTTGCCTTGAACACACCAGGATCCCATATGGGCACCGGTTCTGGTCCTGACAGCTCCACTTCCCACCAGCTCCCTGCTTGTGGCCTGGGAAAGCAGTCGAGGACGGCCCAGTGCTTTGGGATCCTGCACCCATGTGGGAGACCTGGAGGAGGTTCCTGGCTCCTGGCTTTGGATCCGCACAGCACCAGCCATTGCAGTCACTTGGGGAGTGAATCATCGGATGGAAGATCTTCCTCTCGGTCTCTGCTCCTGTATGTATATCTGACTTTGTAATAAAAATAAATAAATAAATCTAAAAAAAAAGATTTTTTGGGCCTGGCACCATGGCCTAGCGGCTAAAAGTCCTTGCCTTGAATGCACCAGGATCTCATATGGTGCCAGGTCTAATCCCGGCTGCTCCACTTCCCATCCAGCTCCCTGCTTGTGGCCTGGGAAAGCAGTCGAGGATGACCCAATGCATTGGGACCCTGCACCCATGTGGGAGACCTGAAAGAAGTTCCTGGCTCCTGGCTTCAGATTGGCATAGGACTGGCTGTTGTGGTCACTTGGGGAGTGAGTCATCAGAGGGAAGATCTTCCTCTCTATCTCTCCTCCTCTCTGTATATCTGACTTTGTAACAAAATAGATAAATATTTAAGAATATATATATAAATCTGAAAACATATTTTTCTGATTTGGTAGATATCGAAGTAACTGGGATTTCTTTCATCATAAGGGTAAATATTTCTCATGTGTGTCGTTGCTGTGGATGGAGGCTGAGGAGCTCTGTGTTGGACACAATTTCAATGTGTTAAAGTACAATTATGTTTTAAGTACCCACCTTAACTAAGGGCTTTAACATTTCCGGTCTCTTCTGAGCTTCGTGTTGGCAGCACAGAGAATATAGGGATTCTGTGGTCATGTGGGCGTGTACAGTGTCTTCTGACAACTGAGGCATCATGCTCACGCAGTGGCTAAGACCGGAGGACTCAGGCGTGGACTGGAATTCTATCTCTGCTACTTTCTTTCTTTTTTTTTTTTAAAGATTTATTCATTTTTATTACAGCCAGATATACACAGAGGAGGAGAGACAGAGAGGAAGATCTTCCGTCCGATGATTCACTCCCCAAGTGAGCCACAATGGCCGGTGTGCGCCGATCCGAAGCCGGGAACCTGGAACCTCTTCCGGGTCTCCCATCCGGGTGCAGGGTCCCAATGCTTTGGGCCGTCCTCAACTGCTTTCCCAGGCCACAAGCAGGGAGCTGGATGGGAAGTGGAGCTGCTGGGATTAGAACCGGCACCCATATGGGATCCCGGGGCTTTCAAGGCTAGGACTTTAGCCGCTAGGCCACGCCGCCGGGCCCTATCTCTGCTACTTTCTAGGCAAGTTATTCAACCTCCGAAAACCTCAACTTTCCCCATTCATGAAATGAGGACAGTTGTTACTTCATAGAGTTGTTGTAAAAGCACAGTGTAACTGCTCAACAGATGGCAGCTTTAATTATTAGTCATTCAATTCTGTCATTATTGGATCCCATGATAATGTTGTGGCAGAATTCCAGAGCATTCACAAGTTCATGCCAGTCCCTGGTTCCCTTTGAAACACTGTGTCAGGTGGATGGAAGGGAAGTGCATAATGCCACTCAGGTAGCAAAGTTTCAGGGGCTGCTTTTGGCCAGAGAGGATTTAGCTGCCATCAGACTTTGAATCGGGTCCTTGTAGTCATGACCACTTTAAAGTGAGAAATATTAATGTGCCAAATTGCTTTTTGCTTTTTCTACTGTGTCCTTCAATTTTGGGATTGAGGGCAAGGTTGCAAGAAACAATGTAGCCCACTTGGCACTATGCCATGGATGAGCAAAACTCAACCCAAAAGCGTAGCACTAGCTCGGATGGAGGCAAGCAGGGAATAGTATAGGTGGAGAGGTCGAGGGAGGAGACTACTCTGTTGCCCATCTGTGGTGCTCGGCAGAGCTGTGTGTAATGTCTGGAATGGGGCTTGCTTGTTTGTAGTGCACTTATGTCTGTCGAAGCTACTCTTTCGTAAATGTGTCTGGTTTTTCCTCCCTTCAGATGGAATTAAATAGGTGCCAACAAATATTCTTTCATTAACTATTGGCCATATGCACAGTGCTATTTTGGAAAGTGAGTGACAAAAGATTTGAGTCAATTTAGAAACCAGAGACATGGGCCTGGCAGTGTGGCCTAGTAGCTAAACTCCTTGCCTTGAACACACCAGGATCCCATATGGGTGCTGGTTCTAATCCCGGCAGCTCCTCTTCCCATCCAGCTCCCTGTTTGTGGCCTGGGAAAGCAGTCGAGGACGGTCCAGTGCTTTAGGATCCTGCACCCGTATGGGAGACCCGGAGGAAGTTCCTGGTTCCTGGCTCCGGATCAGCACAGCACCGGCTGTTGCAGTCACTTGGAGAGTGGATCAATGGACGGAAGATCTTCCTGTCTGTCTCTGCTCCTTTATGTATATCTGACTTTGTAATAAAAATAAATAAATCTTTAAAAAAAAAAAAGAAACCAGAGACTCAATGCATGTCAAATGTTAGTGTGTGGATGTCGGATTCTGTTCATCTAGGTAGGCCCCAAGATTCTGCATTTTTAAAAAAGATTTATTTATTTTTATTGCAAAGGCAGATATATAGAGAGAAGAGACAGAGAGGAAGATCTTCCCTCTGATGATTCACTCCCCAAGTGACCGCAATGGCCGGTCCTATGCCGACCTGAAGCCAGCAGCCAGGAGCTCTTCGAGAGACTCTTCTAGAGGTCTCCCACACAGGTGCAGGGTCCCAAGGCTTTGGGCTGTCCTCGACTGCTTTCCCAGGGCACAAGCAGGGAGCTGGATGGGAAGTGGAGCTGCCGGGACTAGAACCAGTGCCCATATGGCATCTCGACGTGTTCAAGGCGAGGACTTTAGCCACTAGGCCACAGCACCAGGCCCAGATTCTGCATTTCTAAAAGAGCTACGCAGCAATGCTGATACTGCTGGCCTTTTTAAAATTAAATTAAAAAAATTGATTTGGAAGCCTCCATCTTCTTGCTCCTTTCCCAATGCCTTCACACTCAGGGATGGGCCAGACCAAAGCCAGGCGTCTGGGTCTCAATCAGGGGCACTAGGGTGGCAAGAATCCAAGTCCTTGCAGCATCACCTGTTGCTCCCCACCCCTCAGAGTGTTCATTAGCAAGAAACTGGGTTGGGTGCAGAGGAGCTGTGTCTTGAACCTGCACTCCCATAACCGAAGTAGGTGTCCTGAGTGGTGACTTCACCCCTGAGCCAGGCGTCCACCTTTCCACTCCCTCACGGCCAACATTTTGAGGATCAAGTGTTAGAGGAAAGGGAAGTAGCACTTCTCCCCTTCTCTCCTAGTTTTTACTTTTGCTCAGTAATGAGGGGATTTGCTCAGTAAATGAGTCACGTTCCCAGAGATTCGTTGCTCCACATTTAACAAAAGCGGAGTGATGCTTCTCCATTCAACTTTCTCCACAGCTTCCATGTTGCAGAAACAGGAAGCTGTATCAGGGTCTTTTGTTGGCATCTGGCCATCTGTTTGCTTTTCCTTGCATGCATAACCAAACACACTTCTATTTGTGGTGTGTGTGTGTGTGTGTGTGTGTGTGTGTCATGGGGTGGAGCTTGAGAGAGAGACAGGGCTCCTACTTACTGGCTCATTCCCCAGATGCCTAGGCTGGGTTAAGGCTGAAACCAGGTGCTGCAAACAAAAAGCCAGATCTTCCAAGTAGGTGGTAGGGACCCGTCTCTGCCTTTTAGGAGATGTATTAACAGGAAGCTGGAATCAGGAGTTGGAACTACACAAGGATCCCAGTGTTCCAGCAGTGTCTTCACTGCTATACCAACCACTGGCTCCCTAATTTTGTTTTAAAAACAGCCCTGCACAAAGAAGTCAGGCATTTATGCAGGTGACTGTAGTATTTTGGTTTCCCATCTGCCAGTGGCCCTTGGCTGTATTGCTGAATGTCACAGGGAAGAAAGATGACTGAGTTGTGTAGCAGGTTTCGGGTCTTCACGGTCCTTTGGCCCAATATCATCAAATACTTTCCCTTCATTCCTAAAACACAAGCCGCAAGCATACACCCTTGTCACATGGATGCACATATTATGAGAGGGATAACTCTTCACTGCTGAGATACGTTGGAAAGTTTCTTTTTTTTTCTTTTTTTTTATTAAATTTATTCATTAATTACATTGTGTTGTAATTACATAGAATCTGGGATTCTCCCCCCCACCCTCCCCCCATGGTGGGTTCCTCCACCCCGCTGCATAACCATAGTTCAAGTTTAGTTGAAATTCCCTCCCTGCAAGTATTTGCCAAGCATAGAGTCCAACATCCCATAGTCCAGACAAGTCGTTGGAAAGTTTCTTAGAGAAAACATGTGTGGCGCTGTTTTGAAGGAAAGAGCTTCACAAGGCAGACAGCTGCAAGCACCGCGGTCCTCCTGGCTCTCAGGGCCTCGTCCTCTGTACCTGCTTTGATGTTGATTTGCTTTCTGCTTCTTGGAGTCTCTGTCCCCTTCACTGCCCATCATCTTAGAAGACTGAAAAACTCTTCTTCTACACACTCACACTTGGGTCTTACACACTTCCCAGATGGATGGCTTCTTCTTCCTTGTCTCTCTCTGTAGCTGTTTCTTGAGCACATGTAAGACATGTCTTTGAACCAATCTAAGATATTCAGGGTTTGGCCACCTGCCAAGAAAAGCCAAGCTATTTGGGGGATGTTTTACCATTTGCATTGAGCTTCACAATTTACCTGAGAAAATGACAGCCTTTTCCATCATCAGATTTTAATCCATATTTAATGTTCAAGTATCCCGTTTTTGGAAAAGTGGGAGATGTTAAACTACCTCATTTATAGGTGTAGCTAACAAAAGCTTTTTATTTTTATTTATCCCACTTTCTGCTCCCTCCACACCTCCCCTAACAACAAGCTTCTCTATGATTCCACAGACTACTTCAGTCTAGCCTTCGAAAAATAAGGCTCAACTGATCCCTACTCTCTCCTGTCACTCACCCCAACCTCCAACTCCCCATCTTTCTTGTTAGCCATGGGGTTAATCTCTTGAGCCTGCTGACATTTCTTCCTGGGCACACTATTCCTTGCTCTGTTCCTTGTGACCTGGTACAGCTGTTGGTCATGGACTGGCCAGCCCCCTTTCCACTTGCTAGCACCTATTTCAAGCTTAAGCCAATTGCATTTCTCCAGCATCCCACACCATAGTTGATGCATTCAGGCAGAGGCACACAAAGTAGAGATAATCATAATTTCCTCTGAGAATTATGTGTCTGTTTCCCAGGCATTAGGAGAGAAGAGTTTTGTTTTGTTTTAAGATTTAGTTTTTTTTTTTTTTTTTTTTTTTTTAAGGCAGAGATACACAGAGAGAAAGAGACACAGAGAGAAAGCTCTTCCATCTGATGCTTCACTCCCCAAATGGCTGAACTTGCCAGAGCTGAGCTGACCTGAAGCCAAGAGCCAAGAGCTTCTTCTGGGTCTCATACATGAGTATGGGATCCTCCACTGAAGTGGCACTGCTGGAACTTGAATTGGCACCCATATAAGATACTGGCGCTGCAGGTGGAAGCTTGGCTTGCTATGCCAGGGTGCTGCCTCCTGCCCTGGTTCAGTTTTTATTTAAATACTTTGAATATGTTTTTCTACTTCCTTTTTGCCTGCACTTTCTGCTGAGAACTCTGTTTATAATCTTACAAAAACTCCCTTTTATATGGTTCATTGTTTTTCTTTTGCTACTGTCTTTGACTTCAGACATCTGACTGTAATGTATTTTGGTGTGGATCTTTTAAAGTTTATCCTAGTTGTAAGAATTTGAGATTCTTAATTTTTGAAGAATCTCTGCCTCTCCACTAGAAAGGCAGAAAGAGGATGGACAGACAGCAAGAGCTTCCGTCTACTGATCCTCTCACATCTCTAGAACTGGCAAGACAGGCCAGACCAAAGCCAGGAGTCCAGAATCCCATCTGGGTCTTCGTTGATGGCAGTGACAATCATCCAAGTCATCAAGGCGGTGCTTCCCGGGGTGCAGATCAGCAGGAAGCTGGAATCAGAAGCAGGGTTAGGATTCAAACCCACCCAGCCCTGTGTGACATGTGGGTGTCCCGAATGGTATGCCAATCACTGTGCCAAATGCCCACGTTTTGAATTTTTTTGACTTTTAAAAAATCATTACTTATTTTTACTGGGAAGACAGAGGTACAGAGACAAGGAGGCAAAGATTTTCCATCTGCTGGTTCACTCCCTAAGTGGCCACAACAGCCAGAGCTGAGCTGATCCAAAGCCAAGAGCCAGGAGTTTCTTCTGGGTCTCCCATGTAGGTGCAGGGTCCCAAGGCTTTGGGCCATCCCCAACTGCTTTCCCAGGCCACAAGCAGGGAGTTGGATGGGAAGTGGAGCAGCCGGGATATGAACCAGTGCCCATAAGGAATCTCAGCGCATACATGGTAAGGATTTAGCCACTAGGTTATTGCTGGCCTCTTGACTATTTTTGAAAGACTTACTTAGCTTTTATTTGAGAGGCAGATTTAGAGAAACAAAGACAGTGCATGCGGTCTTCCATCAGCTTATTCACTCCCCATATGGCTGCAACAGCCAGAACTGCACAGGTCTGAAGCCAGGTACCAGGATGGTCTCCCACATGAGTACAGTGGAGCAAGGACTAGAGCTGTCCTCCATTGCTTTCCCAGGTCCTTAGTGGGGAGCTGTATTGGAAGTGGAATAGCTGGGACTTGAACCAGTGCTGATATGAAATCCCGGTGCGGAAGGTAAAGGTATAACCTATTACACCATGACGCTGGCCCCTGCCTATTTTTTCCACTCGTGTTTGTGAAGTCTTTGCACTTCATTTTTTCCAGCAAGCTTCTGGTCACTTTTCTTCTCTGAGTTCCATAAGGTGTATATTACTCACTTGATAATGTCCTATAAGTCACCTAGGCTCCCTTTATTTTTTAATTCATTCTTTTCTTTTTTTGCTTCTCTGTTTTTTTAACGTCACATAACCTGTCTGCAAATTTGTAGATTTTTAATTCTAGAGATGAAATGTGCCGCTATACCCCTCTAAAGTTTTTTTCAGTTAAATTATATCTTTAAGCTCCAGAATGTCTGCTTGATTCTTTTTAAAAATTATTTGGAACTCTGTTGATATTGTCACCCTGTTCTTGTCTCATCTTCCTGATTGCTTAGTTGTCTCTCTATTCTCTTTGCTCACTGAGCATCGTTAGGATAATTATTTTAAATTCTAGTCATGCGGCTCTTAGATTGCATTTGTTTAAGACTGATGGCTACAGTTTTATTTTGATACTTTGTTTTGGCCCCTTTTTCATCATTCTTTGCCTGTTTTGTCATATTTAGCTGGATTTGGGCCCATATCTTTCCCAATTGTCAGCTTCATGCAGGGAGGACCTTTCTAATAGTCCAGGGCCTCCAAGCCTTTTCTGATCTCTTGTGCCTCCTCGTGTCTTCCTTTGGAACTGCAGATTCAATTTGCCATTTTCGTCCACTCTTCAGAGGTTTCTTGATTTTACCCTAGTCCTATCATCTCTCAAACTCAGGTGAAACAGAAACTATGAAACCAACGCTTGGTGACTGAATGGGACACTTGAGGTCCAGGGGCTTCAATCAGGAGCTTGGATCTTTTTCTGGGTGGCAGGAACCTTGTGCTGGAGCCCTCACCTGCTGTTGCCCAGGGCACACATTGGTAGAAAGCTAGAATGGCAAGCGGATTCAGTACTGGATCCAGGGCAACCCCATCAGGGATGCAGGTGTGCCAAGCAGCATCTTAACCACTGTCAAATGCCCACCCCAGCAGTCTTTACATCAACCTTACCAGGAGGAGGGAGCAACAGGAAGTCTGCAGATAGGAATACAAAAGAGTACAGTTCTTGAAATTTCTAAATTTGAATATGCTCATAGACATACCCCATGGCCCAGACACCCCATTTCCTACAGGCATGCATGCTGAGATACACCAAGGCACAGATTCAAGAGTGTTTGTGCCACAATTATCCAAAATATCCTAAAATCAGAAACATTTTTCCAGGTTATCAATGGTAGCAAAAAAAAAAAAAAAACCAACCAAATTGGGGAATATCAATCTAATCAAACACTATTCAGCATTGAAAATGAGCACATTACTGCTGTAAGCATTTCAGTCAAGTTCAAGCAAAGTCGAAGCATGGCAAAACTCCAAATATGAAAAAAGACATCTGTATATTCTCAGTTGCATAAATCATCCCCCTTCCTAAAGGCAGACTTCACCTATGGTGTTCAGGAACTCATGGTTGTATGGAGCAAATATGAAGGAAAACAGGGACACCATTATGGCTTAAGTCAGGGCATTGCTGCCTTCCAGGAGGCGAGGGGGAGCTGGGACAGTTATACTGTACCTCTCTAACTGCCTGTGTGCTGGTTACATGGTGTTCATTTTGCAATTGTTAACTAAGATGTACATGAAAGGCTTGTCTCCTTCCTCTGTGTGTGTGCATGTATCCTTTTGCTTAAAAACAGTAAGGCAATAAGGTAAGAAGCCAGCTTTACCTTGCTTGGAGGCGATTAAGCTCAGAGGCTAAGGGCATGAGTCAGCCGTTGAATTCTCACGTGACTCCACTGATGATCAGTTACCTGCCCTTGGGAATTTTGGCCTTGCTAAGATGCAGTCACCTGTTTGTAAAAATGGGACTAGTAGTAACATCCTTCTCTTGGGATTGTCATGAGAATTAAAATGAAATGATGTTTATGCTTTGTATCCCAGGCCTAATATTTGGCTCAGTACATGGCAGCCACACCTAATAGGGTTTTTTTCTCCTGACTTATATAATTTGTTGGGTCACTTAGTCCATTCCTGCAAGTGTAACAAAATGCCCTGGCTTTGGCAGCTTATAAATAAGAATGTATTTCTGGAGACTGGGGGTTGCAAGATCAAGGGGGTTGCAGGTCCAGTGTGTGGAAAAGTCTTGCTTGCAAGATGGCCTCTGGTGGCTGCAACCGTACATGGCAAAAGCTGTAGGGACAGAAAGGGACAGATAGCTCTCTACAGCTTCTTGTTTTAGCTAATTTTTTTTGATCAGAGAGACAGATGAAGGGAGATCTTCCACATGCCAGTTCTCTCCCCAAATGGCTGCATCAGCAAGGACCTGGAAGAACCACAGGCCTAGAGCTCCTAAGGGCAGGGACGCTCCTGGGACCTTCCAAGAATGGCCTTTGCTGACCAGATTTCTAGCAACATTTTGGTTCTGACCAGTTAGTAATCTCTTAGAAGATTCAGGCTTTCTTTGTAACCCTCTTAGGAGACTCCACCAGAAATACCCGTAATGCTCGTATTAATACAAACTGGCCTTCTCTTCCAAGCGTTTCTAGCTTCTACCTACTACTCAGTACCAAAGCCATTTCCACATTTTTAGATGTTTATCGTAGCCGTGCCACACGTTTTGGTATGAATTTTTGTCTTATTTGCTCCTGATGCTATAGTAAAATGCTACAGATTGGGTAATTTAGAATGAAAATTGTTTAAGTCTGTACTGTCTGGCACAATCTGAAGATTCAGTGCAGTACCCACCCAAATGCCAGTTATTTATAGAGATGTAAAAAAGAAAACCCACTCCTAAAAACTTGTATGGAACCATCAAAGACCCCAAATAGCTAAAGAAACCTCGAGAAAAGAGACAGAAGCTAAAGGAATCACAATATCGTAATACAAAACTATAGTAACCAAGACAGCACGGCGCTTGTCATAAAGACAGACACATAGGGGCATGCATTTGGTGTATGGTCATCCCTTGGGACACATACATTTCATATCAGTGTTTTGGGGATTATGTTGTCTGATTTCTTAATTCCAGATTCCAGCTAATGTACACCCTGGGAGATGGGAATAAACTGTGTGAGTAGTTTGGTCCCTGTTAGCCACACAGGAAACCTGGATTGAGTTCTGAGCTCCTAGCTTAAGCTGGCCCAGCCCTGGCTCTTGCAGGCATTTATGGAGAAACTAGAAGATGGAAGTATCGCTTTCTTTTCTTTTTTTTTTTTTTAAAGATTTATTATTATTGGAAAGCCGGATATACAGAGAGGAGGAGAGACAGAGAGGAAGATCTTCCATCCGATGTTTCACTCCCCAAGTGAGCCGCAACGGGCCGGTACGCGCCGATCCGATGCCAGGAACCAGGAACCTCTTCCAGGTCTCCCACACGGGTGCAGGGTCCCAAGGCTTTGGGCCGTCCTCAACTGCTTTCTCAGGCCACAAGCAGGGAGCTGGATGGGAAGTGGAGCTGCTGGGATTAGAACCGGCGCCCATATGGGATCCCCACACATTCAAGGCGAGGGCTTTAGCCGCTAGACCACGCGCCAGGCCTAGATTCATTGGTCTTTTTATTTGATAGGCAGAGATAGAGGGATAGAAAGCGATACTTCCATGGGGCCCGGCGGCTAAAGTCCTCGCCTTGAAAGCCCCGGGATCCCATATGGACGCCGGTTCTAATCCCGGCAGCTCCACTTCCCATCCAGCTCCTGCTTGTGGCCTGGGAAAGCAGTGGAGGACGGCCCAAAGCCTTGGGACCCTGCACCTGCATGGGAGACCCGGAAGAGAATCTGGGCTCCTGGCTTTGGATTGGCACAGCACTGGCCGTTGTGGTCACTTGGGGAGTGAATCATCAGACGAAAGATCTTCCTCTCTGTCTCTCCTCCTCTCTGTATATATATATGCCTTTCCAGTAAAAATAAATAAATCTTAGAAAGACAATGAATCAATTAATGCTTTTGAAAAACATATGAAATAGAGAACCCAGAAATAAATCTATATACTCACAGCCGATTGATTTTCCATGAAGTGTGCCACAATATGTATTGAAAAAAGTTTGGTCTTTTTAATCATTGGTCTTGTGGAAGCTGAAAAGAGATCTGCACAAGGAAACTAGATCCCTGTTTCTATATACAAAAATCAACTCAACGAGGATACAGGAATAACTTACAGTTACATCCAAACTGTGAAATTACTGGAGGAAAAAGAACAGGAAACTCTTCAGGACATGTTCTGAGCAAAGGTTTTGGGGATATGACCCCAAAAACTCAAGGAACAAAAAGAAAAATTAGACAAATGTGATTACCTTAAATGAAAAAAAAAAAGCTTCCACACGGGCTAAGAAGCCATCAAGAGTGAAGAAACGACCTCCAGAATGGGAGAAAAGATATGTAACCTTTTGGTCTGATATTAAATTATTACCCAGAATCTTAAAGCACTAAAACAGCTCAGTAGCAGAAAGCAGGTAGCCTGATTTCAACATGGACAAATTACCTGAATAGACATGTCTCCAATGAAGGTGCTCATCACAAATCACCTAGGAAATGCAAATCAAAACCAGAGATCTTGTGACCATCACTTGGCAAGACAAAAGCAAAACAAAACCAAAGCCAAAATCAGGATCAGAGAATAAAACCAACCACAAAAATAAATAAAACAAAATGTCCAAAAGTTGGTAAGGATACCTTCATTCCTGTATTCATTGCAACATTATTTGTAACAACGAAGATATGGAATCACCTTAGGTGTCTGGCAACACATGAATGGAAAATATATGCATGATTCAGGAATGAAGAAAATGTGGTACATGTACACAATGAAATATTATTCAGCCATAAAAGGAGTAAAATACTGTCATTTGCCATGATGCTAGACCTGGAAGACAGGTTACGTGAAATAAGTCAGGCACAGAAAGACAAACTCTGAATGTTCTCATTTATATGTGGAAGCCAAAGAGTGGCCTCACAGAAATAGAGTAGAAAAGTGATAGATACAACAGCCTGGAAACAGCGTGAAGCTGGGAGCCAGAAGCTTCTTTCAGGTTTTCCACATGGGTACAGGGTCCCCAAGACTTGGGCCATCCTCCACTGCCATCCTAGGCTATAAGCAGGGAGCTGGATCAGAAATGGACCACCCAGGACATGAACCTGAACTCATATGTGATGCTGGCACTACCTGGTGAAAGATTAGCTTGATGTACCATCACCACGCTGACCATGACATAAACAGTTTTAATCTAATTATGCAAGAATCTCTTTGGTTGAGTCCAAGGCATTCTCTAGGAATTCCAGGGTACAACCAAACAGAGAATCATTGCCTGAAGCTGAGCTTCTCTTTGAGTACATGAGTTTCAAAGTCCACTCAAAAGAGCAGGTGCTTAACAAACTTTACTTCTGGATAGATGAATCATGTGAAAAAAAAAAAAAAAACTGACTGACAGTTAGGAAGCCTGAGTTTTGTGTTTTAATTCTGCTACTAGCTGGCTGTGCACATCACTTCGCCTTCCCGGGCACTAATGTTTTGTCTCTAAAATGAGAACAATGGGCCTGATGACATGTAAAGTTTTTTCCTGTTCCAAATTGCCCTGGCTAGTGCTAATTACCTCTATTTTCACATAATAAGATCATAATAGGATCCTTAAAATGTTTGTAAGATTTTTTTTGTTGTTGTTTGCAAGATAAATAAAATGGAATGAGTGTCACCCTTCTTGAGCCAATTAATTTTCACTGACAACTCTATATTTATCTACACATTTCTAGGTGTTGGGCATTGGACAAAAATAAGATCATCTTTTACTCTCACGGAATTTAAAGTCTTCTGAAGAGAACACAGGGCTAACCCTTCCCCCCTCCTCCACACACACACACACACACATGCACACACACACACAGGGCAGGATGCTCACAGATTTGGGCAGGGAGAAGGAGGCAGTGCTTGGAAGAGGCAGGCATCAAAGACCGCTGAGAACTCATAAAAGGAGTAAATTGAGCAATATTCAATCAGTGCTCATTGAAATTTTCCTATGTTTTAGGGACTACTCTTGATGTTAGGAAAGAGCATTGAAGAAAACAAAGTTTTGGGCATGAAAAGGAGACAGAATCAGATTGGAGGCTGTGTAGTGTATGTGTGCATGGGGCGGGGGAGGGGGAAGCTACATCCCAGGTCAAGGGGAAGATCCTGTGGTCAGCAGCCAAGTCTTCCAGAAACTGAAAACAGGCCCCCTTGCTGGAACAGTGAGAAGATGGTGTAACCTGACTGAGGAGATGGACAGATGCCTGACACAGGATATCTTACAGGTCATGGAAAGGCATTAGGGAGAGTTGAACAGGCATGGTCTATAGAAAGCACCCAGCGTGGATTTGAATCGAAACCAGTTCACACCAGGTTCTCCAGCTTTGTTGGTGGCTCGTGGCTTGAGCTCCTATTTATGCCTCTGTAGCTGCAATCTTGAAATCTAGAAAAATGTCAGGACTTCTGCAATGTCTGGAGCAATGTTTCCCCAGAGGGCTGTAGTGATAATCATCCTGTGGCAGAACTATGGCTGCGAGGGGCATGTGTATATTTCTGGGATGGAAGAAGGGGCTATTGCCCTTCTGTATCTTTAATGTTAAAAAAAAAAATCCACAACTCATTAAAGAAGAGGCCCATCAAAGGACTGGATTAAGAGAGGCCTGAAGAAACACTGGTATGCATATTTGGGCAAGTATTCATTATTTCATAAAGGATGCTTATTGGAAGCTTACTGCCACAGGAATTGGCCCAAAGAGAAACAGACGATTTGACTCTTTCAACAGGATGTGATTGGTGCTAGGAAAGAGATGTGCCCCGGATGGTACGGGAGCATATAAGATAGCAGCTTAGCTCCCAGGAGGGGGAGGGTGTGGAAAGGACTCCAGCTTTGTAATGGAGACATAATACATAGGAAAATGGAGGCCACGTCACGAAGGGCATCATAAACCACACTGAGGCGTTCCAACTGCTTCCTGTAGACGGGATAAACCACTCCACGATTTTAAGCAACAGGGTGACGCATTATTGCTTCAATATTGAATAATAACAGCTAGCAGTTGTTGGCTTGATTGTTTTTGCTGTGTGTCAGGCCACTAGTTTGGCAACTGAGAACTATCACGTACAATGACTCAATCCTTTCTGGACTCTTTAAAGAACTATTATTAGCACCATTTTGGCAACAAGGAAGCCACAGCATAGATAATGCAGGAACTTTTCCCAAGAAATGTTCCTACTTAACAGCTAGTCAGTGGGTGAACGGAATCTAAAAGCAGGCTGTTGGTGTCCTAGAAAAGCATCTCATTACTGTGCTATCTGATTATTTTGCCACTGCAGGTGTGGTTCCTTGGGCTGCAAGTATTAGCATTGCCTGGGAGCTTGTCAAAGGCTCATCCCAGACCTGAATCAGAATTCTAATTTTAACAAGATTCCCCAGGTGATTTGCATGCATATTAATGACTGAGAAGCACTGGCTAGCCCACATGATTGATCTGTGCCAGCTAATGAACAGCACACCAATCACCCAATTTAGAGAGGAACAGTGCCTCGGATCCAGTCAGCTGGCAAGTGCCAAAACGCAAACAGCATCCTCACCCCTGCTGCAGGCTCATTTTTCACATTTTTGTAGAAGGAAAGAATACAGTTGTTTTTGCTTTTTGTTTTTTAAAACTACCACATTGGGATGGGTGCTGTGGTGCAGTGGGCTAAGCCATCATTCAGATGGTCTGTGTCCCATATGGAGTGCAGACTGGAGTCTTGGCTACTCCATTTCTTATCTATCCTCCTGCTAACACACCTGGGAAAGCAGTGGAACATGGCCTGTGTTCCTGCCACCCATGTGGGTGACCAGGATGGGAATCTAGACTCCTGGCGCCAGCCTGCACCAGCTACTATAGGAGGGAGCCTGTGAATGTACAATCTCTGTATGTCTTAGTCTCAATCTCTCTCTCTCTCTCTCTCTCCCTCCCTCCCTCTCATTTCTTGTTGTCACTCTGCCTTTCGAATCAGTAAGTAAATACATCTTTAAAACAACCCACGTTACGTAGGACATCACTGTGTTGACTGCTACAGGATGTTTGCAAGTAAAAGGCGACCTAACAGCTGCCAGTTAGAAATCTTTGGCTTACATCTTAAAAACCAAGGAGAAGGGGAAGCTTCTGTTCTCCTGACTCATTTGTAGCTACTGTTTGTAGTCACGGGGGTGATGGATATTTGAGGAAATGATTAGGGAACATTTCTAGGACTAGGGGCTGAGGAAGGCTTCCACCTGTTTCATTTAGAGTTTTGGAAACTGCCTATACAAGATGACACAACCTCCTAGATCTTATCTGGAACATGATGGTGGTGGAAGACTCCAAGTCAGGGTTTGAGTGGGGTGGTGGGGCTGTAACATTTCAGCACAACGAGTTAAACCACAGCCTGCAACACCAGGATCCCCCATATGGGTGCCAGGTCATGTCCTAGTTGCTCCATTTGCAATCCAGTTCCCTGCTAATGTGCATGGGAAGGCACTGCAAGACGGTCCAAATGTTTGGACCCCTACCACACATGTGGAAGACCTGGATGGAGTTTCTGGCTCCTGACTTCAGCCAGCCCTAGTCATTGCAACCCATTGAAGAGTAAGCTAGTAGGTGAAGTCTCAATCTCTCACTTCTCTGTCTCTCTAGCTCTGCCTTTCAAATACATATTAATCTTTACAACGGGAAATCTGGGGGCTGGGGGGGGTTGCTATGAGGACTCAGGCCCCCTTGGATCAGCAATGCTTTCTGCATTTCCAGTCCAGGTGTCTCCATTCAGACACATCTTTTTTTTTTTTTTTTTAAAGATTTATTTATTTATTTTTATTGGAAAGGCAGATGTACAGAGAGGAGGAGAGACAGAGAAGATCCTCCATCCAATGTTTCACTCTCCAAGTGAGCCACAACAGCCGGTGCTGCGCCGATCCGAAGCCAGGAACCAGGAACTTCTTCCGGGTCTCCCACGCGGGTGCAGGGTCCCAAGGCTTTGGGCCGTCTTCAACTGCTTTCCCAGGCCACAAGCAGGAAGCTGGATGGGAAGTGGAGCTCCCGGGATTAGAACCGGAGCCCATATGGGATCCCGGCACGTTCAAGGTGAGGACCTTAACCATTACGCTATCGCACCAGGCCCCAGACGCATCTTTAATGGGGTCTCACCTGAGACACATCCCAGGCACCTCCATCAAAACCTTGCTATTAGGGATCTTGGCTGAGGTAATTTTCTCTACTTTGAATCAGCACTTTCTTTTCTGAACCCTTCCCTCTGTTCTGACTCATGGGGCCATAAAAATACAGGAACCAGGGACCAGCGCTGTAGCCTAGCGGCTAAGGTCCCCGCTTGCATGCGCTGGGATCCTATAACAGCGCCAGTTCTAATCCCGACAGCCCTGCTTCCCATCCAGCTTCCTGCTTGTGGCCTGGGAAAGCAGTAAAAGCCTAAAGCCTTGGGACTCTGCACTGGCATGGGAGACCTGGAAGAGGCTCCTGGCTCCTGGCTCCTGGCTTCAGATTGGTGCAGCTCTAGCTGTTGTGGTCGCTTGGGGAGTGAATCATCAGACGGAGGATCTTCCTCTGTATCTCCTCCTCTCTGTATATCTGATTTTCCAATATAAATAATTAAATCTTTCAAAAAAATATAGGAACCTCTCTCTCTGGGCCAACTATGAGATCATTTCTGCCACTGCCACCTACGCTTCTTTTTGACCCTTGCCTGGTACCATTACATGAGGAAATAAACACCACAACTCTTTTGCCTGTTGCTGGGATGGTCCTGTAAAATTAACAAGAAGTTTGATTACAACCTTCAGTTTGGCTTGTCTGAACTGTGACCACCTCAACACCTGTCAGCTTGGCACACATCTGCTCGTTTTCTCTGGAAGGAAGAGCAGGGCCATCCTACTCTCTTTGATTACGGCTGTGGGCTCTCAAAATGACAGGTGTTTTTTCAATTATTACATTATGCATATTATACTTTTTTCTTCTCATTCTAGTAAAATTAAAAATTTTCAACAAAAAATAATGGATAATCTAGAAGCACACGAGACTTACATTTGGTACTTTACAGAAACCTCTAAACCCAGATATTTTTGCATGGCACACAGAATAAAGTGACTATTTTGGGCAGATGGAGCACAATTATGAGTTAGCTAAATGTAGATTTGGGATACTAAGCAATGACCCACTTCATAGGTTTAAATTACACAGATGAGGCTCTTTGCCCATGGTCATTTAATTATTTTCTTGGAAGACATTACACCTTTTAGTTCAGGAAGCCTAATGAATTTTACAATTACTTCTTCCTGATCATTGTCCATCTGGATTGCTAAAGAACTCATAGCCAGAAGCATGACTGATGTATAAGAGATGCAGGACCACGTCTTAGGTTAACCTGTAAACTACTTTTCCATCTCCTCAACAGCTGGCTGGTGTGTCTGCACTTGTGGGCCTGGAGGAGGGCTGCACAGTTCTCCGACCTCTCCAAGGTCTGTGTCTTTATTACTCTGTTGGTCCTTGCCTATGGTCTCTCTCATGACGGGTCCTGACTTTAGTTCACCCATATTGCATCTGGATTGTTAGGAACTAATGTTTAACATGCATTGAATTTACCCTCCACGCTGACGTCTGAGTTTTCATTCTAACACAGTCTTCTGCTGACTAATTAATGCCTTCTGAATCCAGTCAAAATTCTCAGCCAAATGAGATGCATAACAAAATGAGGCCAAACATTCGCTCCCGCTGGCCAGCACCACCACATTATATGTTCCGAATACATGAGAAAACACATGTGCTCATATACTGTTTCTCTCTGAACAAAATCCTTCCAAATGGTGATTCTATTAACACCTCCTAAGTCAGCTCAAGCAAAGTGACCATTCTTTTCCTCTACCAGGAAAGTCAGACAAGTTTAGATTTCAGTCATTATGTTTTATTTACACCTATTTTAAATTTCGCTTGCTGTGTTCAATATATTAAAGGCAAAATAGCAAAACTGAAGAATAGGTATTCCTCAGATATGGGCTTCACTTTTTTAATACTTATTTTTTTTATTGGAAAGGCAGATTTACAGAAGGGAGAGACATAAAGAAATATCTTTCACCCATGATTCAAACTCCAAATGGCTGCAAGGGCTGGTGCTGAGCTGATCTGAAACCAGGAGGCAAGAGCCTCTTCCAGGTCTCCCACATGGGTGCATGGTCCCAAGGCTTTAAGCCATCCTCGACTGCTTTCCCAGGCTACAGGCAGGGAGCTGGATGGGAATTGGAGCAGCTGGGACACAAACTGGTGCCCATTTGGGATGCTGACACTGGCATTCAGAGGATTAGCCAGTTGGCCATCATGTCGGGCTTCCCCACCTCCATCTTTTTTTAATGTCTTCTTTACTTGGAAGACAGTTTTAAACACACACAGAAAAAGAGAGAAAGAGAGAGAGAATCTCCATTCCTCTCATTCACTCCTCAAATGGCCCCAATGGTTGAAGCTTAGCCAGTCTGAAGCCAGGAGCCAGTTGCTTCTTCTGACCCAAGCAGGAGCCCATCTTCCTCTGCCTTCCCAGGTATGTTGGCAGGGAGGTAGACCAGTAGTGGCCAGGGGGGTGGGTAACATGGGGCTGTAAGGGATTGGTGGCTAGGGCCATGGGCAGGCCACAGGGGATAGTTAGATGCAGCAGTAGGTGGGGGCTAGGGTAAGGGGTCACAGAGGATTGGTGGATAGGTCCATCCGGTATGGCACCATGAGGTTACAGTGGATTGGTGGGAACATGGTTATGAAGGTATAGCAGATTGGTTCAGAGGGTTGCAAGGAAACATGGCGCGGAGTTCAAAATGGTGGGGGTCTTATGAATCTTCAGGACTGATGTTTGAGTCACTCCTCATAAGGAGAAAGTCATGTAACAGGGGCTTATGATAGAGTCAGCCATCCATCCAATTGCCTGGACAATTAGGTGTTTGAAAAAAAACTCATGGAGGCTTAGGAAAAGTTGTGCAGCAACAGGGAAAGGATGAAGAGAATGGGGCTGTTAGCTAAAAGCATTATTAACTATTTCCAGCCATCTCTTTATTCACATATTCCCTTTTAAATAAAATCACACTAATCACCAATTATCAGCATTTGCAGAATGACACAGTTTTCTCTAATTTTTGCTCATTCTAATCTTGCTTCCATGAGTAAAACTTTCCAGGCATGTACCCTTGTGAGGGACTTATTGGGCTGTAGTCCTACAATAAGTTAGAGAGCATTTGGATTTCTGTGTCCTATCCTAGGGAGCATGTTAAATCCTATCCTTTCCTCTTAGTCAAGCTTTTTTTAAAATGTATTTTTACTGGAATGACATATCTACAGAGAGATGGAGATACAGAGAGAAAGCTCTTTCGGCCACTGGTTCACTCCTCAAGTGGCTGCAACATCCGGAGCTGCGCTGTTCTGAAGCCAGGAGCCAAAAGCTTCCTCTGGGTCTCTCATTTGACTGCAGGGTGCTAAAACTTTGGGTCATCGTCTACTGCTTTCCCAGGCCACAGCCAGGGAGCTGGACCAGAAGTGGAACTGCCAGGACACGAACCAGTGCCCATATGGGATCCATGGCGTGCAAGGTGGAGATTTAGCTCCTAGGCCATCGTGCCAGGCCTTCAGTCAAGCTTTTCAAGAGCAAAGTCTATAGACAGCCAGTGCCACCCCTTTTTCCTTCCAAACAACTTCTCCCTTGGTTTCTTACTATTACCTACCACTCAACAGAAGTCACTCTTCTTTTTAAAGATTTGTTTTACTTAAATATTAGAGAGAGAGACAGAGAGAGAGAGAGATAGCTTCCATTTGCCAGTTCACTCCTCAAATGGCCACTGTGGCCAGAGCTGAGCTGGGCTTCAGCCAGGAACTTCTTCCAGGTTTTCCAGGCAGGTGCAGGGGCCCAAGGGCTTTGGCCACCTTGTGCTATTTCCCAGACCATCAGCAGGGAGCTGGATCGGAAGTGGAGCAGCCAGGACTTGAAACGATGCCCATATGGGCTGCTGATGCTGCAGGTGGAGGATTAGTGTGCTATACCATCATGTTGGCCCTCAAAAGCTACTCTTGTAGTTGCTTCCTGTGAATAGCAGGAGTTGTCAACTGGGCCCAGTTATGCTTGGAGTTACTACTGGTTTCTTTTGTTCAGAAGCCAAGATGCTAGCCAAACATCCCTCAGTGCATTGAGCAGCTCCCTCACCCCTCCAGCAGAGAATTATCTGGCCCAAAAAATCAATAATGCAATGTCTAGCAAAACTAGGTTTACTAGATGTCCTGCAAACACTTAATGAACAATATAGGTTAAGAAAATAAACCCTATTGTCCCCCCACTTTCACCTGGTCATTTGTTATTCCTACTTTGAATGATGGCCTCTAGTTTTATAAACCAATAACCTGGGAAATATCTTTAATTCCTCTCTTACTCATCATGCTCATCTGTTTTTCACTGTTGATTCTTTTATCTAATATCTGTAATGATTTACGTCCCCTCCCAACCACTCTGTATTAATGTAGGCCTCACTTAATTTGTAACAACCTCCTGAATGTAGTTTCAACTTTCAGACTTACAACCACTTTCAATTCACTCTCTTGAAATAACGTTTCTAAGATAGAAGTTTGATCTCATTATTCTATTGGCTGCAGGACGATTGAGTTCCCAGGTCTGGTTTATTACGCATTTCTTCATCTACAAATCCATAATCTTTCCTAATCTCCTTCTCTCTTTATAAAAATACTGGGAAATAGGGCCCAGCGGAGTAGCCTAGTGGTGAAAGTCCTTGCTTTGCACACATCGAGATCCCATATGGGCACCAGTTCTAATCCTGGCAGCTCCACCTCCCACCCAGCTCCCTGCTTGTGGCCTGGGAAAGCAGTTGAGGACGGCCCAAAGCCTTGGGACCCTGCACCCGTGCAAGAGACCCGAGGGAGGCTCCTGACTCCTGGTTTCTGGTTGGCGCAGCTCCGGCCTTTACAGTCACTTGGGGAGTGAATCATCGGACAGAAGATCTTCCTTTTTGTCTCTCCTCCTCTCTGTGTATCTTGACTTTGCAACAACAACAACAACAACAATAATAACAACAAAATACTGGGAAACAAAACCAGCAAAAGAGAACAAACACCTTGGTGTTTCACACTTTCATTGCGTGTGGTATTTCCCCTCTTTTGGAACCGTCTCCCAACTCGTCTCCCCTCAAACTGGGTCTTCTGAAACATTTCTTCCTGAAAAAAACTTCCACAACCCTGTTTTGTGCATATACATACTTTCGTTGGGACACTTATGTCAATCCTCTCAGGCAAAGTTCCCGGCTCAAAAACAGACGTGCACAAAGCCATATATCTCCCTAAGACAGGAAAAATTCTGAATTCCTTATTTTCAATTAACTTTATGGGCGTCTCCCTCCCTCACTTGCCCCTGAGTTGTTTTTAAGTTGGGACAGCCTCTGGTAGTCGTAGAAATTCTATACCACATAGTCGTTTCTTAACTTGGTACCTACTCCCGATCACCTGGAAAGCAGACACTGTTAACTCTCCTTAACGTTGTTAATATTCACATCAGAAGCATTCCTGTCTTTGATGGCTTTTTGGTTTCAGAGGCATGGAATGCTTTAATTGGTTAGGCTTTAAGTGAGCTTGATCATATCAACGGCCATGATTCCCAAGCTCTCCCTGCCTAAGTGCTCTTCCATTGTCTGCTTTTGGCCAAAACCCAGCCGCAGAGGGGCTTTCACATTCCCTCTCCCAACTCTACAGCATTAGAAGATGCTTTGTGACAAACACAGGAGGACAGGTGTCACTTTCGAATCCTTCGCTTTAAGTCTTTCCTTTTCCTCCTCCAGCCCGGCCCCGAACCCTTTACCTCATCCACCTTGTTCGGGGTTTCTACGCCATCTGCCGGCCACGCTTCTTCACGCCCGCTCAGTCAAACGCCAGTGCCGTCTTCTCAAATTTAGGTCCTTCCTCCCCATCCGTACAATTCCGTCGCCGCGTCGTGACGCGTGCTCTGCGCCGGAAGAGTAGCCTGAAGGCGCTGGATAACCATGGCGGCGGTGGATATCCGAGGTAATTGATGTTTTTTGGTGGCTGTCCGTAACGCCCAGAGGCAAAGACGCTCAAGCCCTTCTGAGCGGTTTCTGTGGACACCACAGCCGTCGTCGGGCAAGAGTTGCCGACTGTTTTGGGGTTCCCGGGGGCGATGTCCGAGGAGCTTTGGGCTCCGGACGTGCAGCTTGACTGTCCACGGAGCTCGCAGCCTTGGGCGGAGGGGAGATTCAGTGCAACAGCCCACGGATCCCCGTGCGTGACCCCACGCCCCTGGGATCTTTTGGAATCCACTCCAACACCCGATCCTGAGCAGGCGTTGTTATCTGTTGTTTTTCGCACCCGTTCTATGGAGAGATTAAAATATGTACTGAACCCATCAGGGAATAAATAAATAGTGATTCCCTCGGTGGCTGCGTGATTGTCTTGGTTTGTACATCCTTGATTTCTACCCCCACCCATTAAAAATGAATCTCTTCTATCCAGTTTTGTGGATAGAAGGATTTACCCCCTAATTTCTCCGTTCCCCCCTTATTATGACGGTAGTTTGTAGGACGTTAGTAATTGTTACTAGTTTAACATTCTGTTTAAGTGTAGCATGACCCTGTGTGATCTTAGAGAAGTTACTGGACTTCATATTTCAGGTTCTTAATCTGTGAAATCGTACCACACTGCCAAACCCTTTGAGCTGCTGTGTGATAATGTACCGGGTATATAATCAGTGCTTCAAGTTATAAACAGTAGCACCTCCACTTGTATTGATTTTACATTATGGTTGCCTTTTCGTCTTTGAATGGTTTACTAGATGAGTAACTTGTCTGATTGATGTAACTGCTAGTCCAGAAACTTGTGAGCATGAAAATAGTTGGTGATGAAAACTGTAGGGAGGTATTGAACAATCGCTTGGAACAGATGACATTTAATTCCTTCCAATTTGGGGAGTCTGGTTCCATGCTTATAGTCAGAATACTCAAACAAATTTTCATATTATTTCCCAAAATGAATTATTGTTCTCTGGCTTTACGACTGGTTGATAGGGAAATTGTTATTGCCCTCTGAAAGATGCTTCTGGATTCCTCGTTTTTTTGTCTTTTTTAAAGTATGTATTTATTTTTATTGTAAAGATAGATATACAGAGAGAAAGAGAGACAGGAAGATCTTCCATCTCATGACTCACTTCCTGAGTAGCCTGAATGGCTGAAGCTGAGCTGATTGATTCAAAGCCTCCCCTGGGTGTCCCACGCGGGTGCAGGGTCCCAAGACTTTGGGCCATCCTCAACTGCTTTCCCAGGCCACAAGCAGGGAGCTAGATGGGAAGTGGAGCTGCCAGGATTAGAACTGGTGCCCATACGGGATCCTGGTGCATGCAAGGCGAGAACTTTAGCTGCTAGGCTATCGCGCCAGGCCCTGGACTCCTTGTTTTTGTTCTGCCAGCTCCTCGTTGCTTCATTCCTGTTTAGGTGATTAGGTGATTTGCCATAATTGTTGAGAGATAATGTCAATAATTATTAAAGAGATATTTGTTTCTGTAGAGTATCATTCTTTCAATGTTGAGATGATCTGTTATATTGTAACCGTATCATCAATAGCAGCTGATGATATGATCAATATCATCAATGGCAGATGCAGGCATACAAGGGTGATTAAAAGTTCATGGAGAGGGCCCAGTGGCGTGGCCTAGTGGCTAAGGTCCTCGCCTTGAATGCGCTGGGATCCCATATGGTTGCCAGTTCTAATCCCGGCAGCACCACTAACTCTCTATCTCTCCTCTTCTCTGTATATCTGACTTTGTAATTAAAATAAAATAAAATAAAAAAAGCTGGTGTCTTATCTTCACAGCAATAAGTTTTTTTTAAAAAAAAAGAACCAAGTTCTCCATTTAAAAAAAAAAAGTTCATGGAGAATGGAACTCAAAGGTGTTCATTCCAGTGTATGAAAATTTTGAAAATCGTGCAAATGAGAAGCTTTCAGAAACTCATGAAAACGTGTACTATGAAACACTGCATAGATTTCAGGATATTTTACACCAGAATTAACTTAATTTTTAGTTCCGCTTTCTGTGAACTTTAGAATCCTGATAGTTTCTACAGAATGCTTTTATATATCCATCTCTAAGGAAATTAGAGAAGGATACACAGGTATGTTTTACTCTAGATAAAAGTGTATCAATAATTGGGTGAAAGTATTTTTCTTTCAAGACTTATTTATTTGAAAAGCAGCTTCACAGAGAGGGAGAAACGAAGAGAAATCTTCCAACTGCTGGCTTACTGTCCAGATGGCTGCAGTGGAGAGAGTTGGGCCTTCCATGTGGCTGCAGGGGCCCAAGCACTTGGGTCACCATCCTCTGCTTTCCCAGGCACATCAACAGGGAACTGGATCGGAAGTGGAGTAGCTGGAATTCAAACTGGTGCCCACATAGCGTGCTGACTTCACAGGTGGTGGTTTTACCTGTTAATGCCATGACACTGGCACAAGGTTATAGTTGAGAGTAATTGTCTCTAGTTACTTTTTTTTTTTTTTGTAGGAAAACATTATTCTCTGATGTGCTGCATGTGGGTTCTAGGAAAAGTTTATGGACAAATGTATCTTGTCCTCCTGTTGCATTTTCTGTGAACTTTTGATAGTTCCTTCATAGTTTTGTCTATGGGATCATCCATTAATGATGCTCCATTCTAGCAGTCAGTATTATTTACTTGGTCATTAACATACTTTATGTATCTGGCTTAGGCCTGGCCCAGTCCTGGTCATTGTGGTCATTTGGAGAGTGACCCACCAGATGGATTTCTCTTCTCTCTCTCTCTCTCTCCCTAACCTTCTCTGTCTCTTGTTTCCTACCACATTGCCTTTCAAATAAACTTTAAAAATAACGCTTTGTTTTCCATGTTTTCTAGTTTGAGATTTAATTCTCTAATATGTTAAACTGTCTAAAACTAAACTGAGGTTTAGGTTTTCACCAGGCTCGTCTGTAGTAAAGGCTTCTGTGTCTCTAAACACGAGTTTCCAAGATGGTGTCTGTGTTTGCTGTGGCGTACATGCTGTCTGAAAATTTTGAGTTAGCTACCAGCATGTGAAAACTCTTGACTTCCAGTTTGTCAAAAAAAAAAAAAAAAAAAAATCATCTTTTAAAAGATTGCAAATCTCAAGCTGCTTTCCCTAATCACAGAGCCAGACACATCTTTCATCCCTTGGTTCACTTTCTCAATGCCTGTAACAACTGGGACCAGGCCAGACTGAAGCCCAGAGCTTCGAACTCCCTCCAGGTTTCCTATTTTGGTGTCCAGGGCCCAGTTCTTGAGCCATCACCTACTGACATGCCAGGGTACCCAGGCACAATATGGTGTGGAATGTGGGCGTCCCAAGAAGTATCTAAACCACTGTGCAATGTGCCTGCTCCCACTCGAATTATTTTCTAAATCTGTTATAAACTTTAGGTTTTCGTACCTCTGTGTATGCATGCTGTGCTCCTTTCTCTGTGGTGTCTCTCTTTAACATGCATTCCTAAAACTTCACTCCTTGCTCCTTGGAAAATCACTTAGAGTCCCCAAAGCAGTGTGGTCTGCGTTTGTGCTCTCAACACATTGATCCTGACCTTCTGTGTAACAGTTCTGTGGTAGTGTCGTTTCTTTCCTGGCATGTTTCTCTGGTCAGCAGTGGGAGCAGGTAGGATCAGTGTTGTCTTTAGATCCGTAGTACTCACTACATCAGATGCATAGTACATGGTGGGTTGTAACTTTCCTCTTTGCTGACTACTTCTGCTTTTCTTCCTTTCCTATAGATAACCTGCTGGGAATCTCTTGGGTCGACAGCTCTTGGATCCCCATTTTGAACAGTGGTAGCGTCCTGGATTACTTTTCAGAAAGAAGTAACCCTTTCTATGACAGGACATGTAATAACGAAGTGGTCAAAATGCAGAGACTAACATTGGAACACTTGAAGTAAGTAATCTTAAGCAGGTGACGTCGTAACTGAGATTTAGATGTTGATGTGATGAGTCATTTTAGCAGTGCAGCTGTCATTCTCAGCCAGCCAACCACAATTATTGTGTCTTTTAAATTTGATTTTTCATGTCATAGTTTGGTTCTAGAAGATTGTTCTTTGTGTGGCAAATAAAATAAAATTTTAAGTAAACACATGTAAAATAGCATTCTTCATACTTAGGATGCTAAATAATTAAGAATCTATTAAATATTATTCTCTGATAACCATATATAACTGCTAAATATGGGGGTAGGGAGGGGTTTCATGAAATTAAATTTTGGTAGTATTGATTTATTTTTAAGGTTTTTTTTGTTTTTGTTTTTGTTTTAATTTGAAAGGCAGAATGACAGGTGGAGGAACAAAAAGATTTTCCATTCACTGAGGCACTGCCCAAATGGTGTCTTAAATGGCTTTTATTAGGAGGCTGAGACAGCTATCAAGACAACTTATTTCCTTTAAATAGTTCATCAGGTCAGAATATTTTGGAAAGCCAAGATAACATTTTTTTTTTATGTTTCCTGATAGGGCAGAATTTTGTAGTTGAATCTTAATTGTTTTGTTTTTACTATTTGTATGTGCTTATAGGTCTTGCTGGTCAGGAAGCGTTGTAGTACTTCAAATGTCTTTTTTTGTACTTTTGTACAAAGTACAAAATACCCAGATTAAAGTTGATGGTAAATTTTTGTAGACGGATGATTAAAAATGAAGCCTCCTTTTTCTGTATATCATTTGCCTGGGAATACAGCCAGTTTTATTCAGTAGACACGTTTTAACACCAAACATGCACAGTTTGAATTTTATTCACAGTGTTGTATTTTTTGTTTACAGTAATCTGAATGGCTTGTAGGCATCCATAGACCTAGCTGTCTGTGTTCTGTTTCAGTCAGATGGTTGGCATTGAGTACATTCTTCTGCATGCCCAGGAGCCCATTCTTTTCATCGTTAGGAAGCAGCAGCGACAGTCCCCATCTCAAGGTAAAGTCTGTGAGCTTCCAGCATTATTATTGTTTTTTTTTGGTCAACTATCATATTTGTTTACTTCAACACCCATATGTTTTTATTTTGAGGACAAAGTTCTGTTTTGTTCATAACTTTGCTTGGAGGATTTTTGTTGAGTCAACTTACAGTTGTAATCACGGCTAAGAGTTGTTAACAGCCATTAAGTAAAGGTACTCATCAAATGGAGTCTTTAGGAATTCCCGTGCAAGTTTCCTACACTTTTTCTCTTGTGAAAAAGTTTACTGAGTTGATTCTCTTACGAAATACTTGGCAGATGCAGTTGTATTAGATTAAAATCATTTTTTTTTAGTTTCATTTTTTTTTTTTCTTTTTACTTGAATTAATATCACTTTTTGAAACAATGAACCTTGAGTCTTACTTCAGTTATGCTACCAAGTAACACTGTGAAGAGTATAGAATCCAGATTTGGTTTTGTGTTATACACTTGTTCTAGAGACAAGTAGAACTTGAAGGACTTACCTTAGAATCATGTCAAGACCATGGATAAGATCATACTGAAGAGAAAATTCAAGGTAGAGAAACCAAATAATGTCCCAGCTGCATCACCCTCGACAAGGTGTTTGGGAGCAGCTCTTTCCCTGGCATTAGTTTCAGAGAATGACTTGCTAAAGAAACTGTAGTTCCCAAACCCGAATTTAGTTTCATAATGGAAGATTTAGACTCTTTTCCTGGAGAAAAAGAGAGCCCTAATAACAAAGGCAAGAGCAAGGACAGGATTTCCATGGTCAAAGGGTTCAGAGCATATTAGCTGTATAAAAGTCCCCTCAGGGGGCAGGAGTTGACATAGCTTTCCTGTGAAGGGCCGGGGATGAAAGATTGTAGGCTCTATGAAACTCAAGTCTGTGTAACAGCTACTCAGTTGTTCCCCAAACAGCCTTAAGTAATGTGGAGTGAGTTTTGCCAGTACAGCTTTTTTTTTTGTGAGAATCTGTTTAGCAGTTTGTGTCCATATCTAGATTCCTAAGCAGTTTTGTTTTCTTCCCTAGTGTTCCCACTAGCCGATTACTACATCATTGCTGGAGTGATCTATCAGGCACCAGACTTGGGATCGGTCATAAACTCCAGAGTGGTAAGGGTTTTCACCTTCTTAAGCACTCAAGAAAGCTTATTTGAGCTACCTTGCTTCCAAGAACCAGATAGGAGTTCTCCACGGAAACTCTCCTGTCCGGTACCTGAGCATCTGAAGATATTGGTACCTGCAGGGATTGGCTGTGTTCTCTGCAAATGTAGTATCTTGCAAGCTGGGCGACGTAATGAGAAATTGAGTGTTTGCTCTCTTTCAACAGCTCACTGCAGTGCACGGTATCCAGTCGGCTTTTGATGAAGCTCTTTCGTACTGTCGATACCATCCTTCCAAAGGGTATTGGTGGCATTTCAAAGATCATGAAGAGCAAGGTAGGTACAACATCCTGTCCTCATAAAACACTTTTGAATCTCTGAGAATGGAGCTGTAGCCTTGAGGAAAAATGGCTATTTACGTTTCCTAGGAGTGCTGTAATTTTTTATTGGATAATGATATTGCATCTTCGGATAATGTAACTAGATGTGGTAATGATAGCTCCCACATAAAAACTGATGAACGTTTAATCTGTCAGGAAACTGATAATCTTTCTTGAGTTTTTCAAGATTTTAAAATCTTTGGAACATAAAGAGGAGAAACAAGGATGAAGAATGAGCAGTGATGATATTCTCTACCTAATTTTCTTTGACACATTTTTCTAAGTAGGGGAAAGGAAAAATAGTTCTCAGAGTCATGTTTCCATCTGACTAGTCTGTTTTCTGCCACTTCTGTGTTATGACTGTCATGGTGCTGGATCCCCTAGTTAAGAAGCCTGCTAATATGCTGTTTTCTTTATTGTATTTTACTAACAGAAATACCTGCAGAAATGTTATTTATATGTGTGCATATATATATTTATATGTTAAATATGATTTAGAAACGTGATACCTACAGATATATGGATATGTTTATGCCTACACACATCGCATATATGTTGTATGAATGATATCAGTGTTATGGTCATATATCACGTGTGATATATACAAATATGTATTTATATGCATGCACAGATATATCTTATGTTTGTGTATAAATATTTATGTATCACATATGTTACATATATGATATCAGTGTTATCTGTGGTCCGCATTTCCTTATCTGAGAAATAGCAGCTCAAGATAAACTTGTGAAAGAAGGTAGACTTTATGTAGTTTTCAGACCTGTGCAGTATGCTTTACAGTTACATTTATTCTTAATGGCAGGCCCAAGCAGCACCATCTGATGTAGCAAGTTTGTTTTAGTTGAATAAAATCGACCCCAACAGCTGTTTCCGTACCCCAGTGAAATGGATTAACACTTGCCTGGACCTCTTAATTCTGAGTCAGTCTGAAAACCCTGCCCTGCCAGGGAAGACACCACATGGGAATAATTTCAGAGTTTCTGTTTTAGTTTCTTTTATTTCTCTCTTGTGGTCCTCTATGTTAAATACATACATGTATGTTATTCTTTTTTTTTTCCTGGTGAGTTACAGTCTTTTTTTTTTTTTAAGATTTATTTATTTATTTATTTATTTTATTACAAAGTTAGATATACAGAGAGGAGGAGAGACAGAGAGAAAATCTTCCATCCATTGATTCACTCCCCAAGTGACCGCAACGGCTGGTGCTGTGCCGATCTGAAGCCGGGGACCTCTTCCAGGTCTCCCACACGGGTGCAGGGTCCCAAAGGCTTGGACCGTCCTCGACTGCCTTTCCAGGCCACAAGCAGGGAGCTGGATGGGAAGCAGGGCTGCCGGGATTAGAACCGGCGACCACATGGGGTCCCGGTGGGTTAAAGGTGAGGACTTATAGCCACTAGGCCACGGCGCTGGGCCCAAGTTACAGTCTTAATAATTGAGTGTGGTCACTTGAGTTTATCAAGCTTGCATTTTCCATTTGTTTCTAATTGGTTTTAGGGTAGAAAAAAGCATTTAATTCACTTGAAATACACAAAATGTAATTTCAAGTCAATAATCAGGATTGTGATATAGTTAATTCTGAGAAACCTTAGTGTTATCTGTCTATGCTTATGCAGTAAAAGTGCAGTATCTTTAAGAGACACATATATCACCTTTTTAGATTAATTTCATGTGAGTAGAGTTAGAATACTTTATGTTGGTGTTAACTTATTTGGGAAATTTGTCTTTGACATAACAGCTGTTAGAAATAATGTAGTTTGCATATGTTGATGGTGGTAAAATGTCAGACATGAAACCAGGCAATGTTTTCATTTGAATTTAATGTTTTAATAGAGAAAGTCAAACCTAAAGCCAAAAGAAAAGAAGAGCCAAGTTCTATTTTTCAGAGACAACGTGTGGACGCTTTACTCTTAGACCTTAGACAAAAATTTCCACCTAAGTTTGTGCAGGTAATGAAAGTGTGATTCATTTTGATTTGACACTTTTTTTCCTGACATATTTGTTTTTAATTAAGGGCTGTTTTAAGGGTCTCTGAATTAAAGAAACGACGTGAAAGATGTAATGGAGGAAACTGATAATGGAAATGGAATTCACACTTTTCTTGTGAAGTGTTTGTATCCTCTTACAGAGCAGAGGGCCTTGCTAGATGTTCAGGGATTTTTATCAGCTGTTCTGGTTTTAGGTTTGCATCTTTTCCAAAATGAAGGGTACTTGGAAAATCGGAAATTTCCTTTTTCTGGACATGAATAATGGTTTTTGAAGTAATTTGTAATGTAATTTGTGTAGAATGTTGTATTAATAAGAGTTATGCTGTGATAAGTTTTTTTAATCTTTCCTTTTGTCTAATTTTTGTTTTCCTTCTTCCATTTTCCTCCGCTTTTTAAAAATTACAGCACAAGTCTGGAGAAAAGCCTGTTCCAGGTATGGTTTATGTGATACAGAACTACTGAGATAAGGCTCAATGTTACTTTTGTCACTGTGCCACGTGAGGTTAGCTGGATTCTCTCCATACAGTTACTGCTAACCTTCAAGAGTCACTGAATTGCCAACAGGCAGTGTTTTATGATAGTGATACCGAATTCTGAATGATGAATATGAGTGGAAAGTGGGTATCAAGTAGATTGTTTTTAGTTCAGATCTTAGTGTGAAAAGATCTATTTCTTGTGGAAAACAGGTATTGAACAATCCATAAAAGTGGGATAGGATAATTATATCTTGTGTATATATATAATGTGTCATTTAAAGACCATGTTTCCTGCCCCCCTCTGATATCAGGAAGTTTTTTTCCTGGTAGCAGATTGCTTGGTTTGTAACTGAATAATTAGTTACCATGCATCTGACTTCAGACAGCTGAAGTCAGAACTCAAGATAAGCAGTTACAAATTATTTTAAAAGAGTGAACTATTCCTATAGATCTTTGACTAAATTTATCACATCTTTCTACTCTCCCTCCAAAAAAAAAAAAAAAAACCAAAAAAACCCAACCTGCTTTTGATGTCCAGTGGACCAGTCCAAGAAGGAGGCAGAACCTGCGCCCGAAACTGTGAAAGCTGAGGAGAAGGAGCCCAGCAGGAACGCCCAGCAGGCAGCGAGCATGAAAGGCCCCCCGGAGAAGCGGGTGAGGCTGCAGTGAGGTGGGACGCCCTGAGAAGCAAGTGAGGCTGCAGTGAGGTGGGATGCCCCGAGAAGCGGGTGAGGCCACAGTGAGGTGGGGCGCTGAGGGGACAGGGATCCCTGTGTGAGAGCTGCTGACTGGCCGGCTCGAGCTTTGGACATGACTCCTGCTAACTCTCTCATTTGGATGCAGTGACCTTGTTCTTTAAGGAAGGCTGTAGGCCCAACTTGCTTGCTGTGTGAATATATATTTTTTTCTCCTTAGAAAGAAATAAAGGTATTTGTTTATAACACTTCATCATGGTATTTTCCCCTTATTACTTTGAGGTTTTTCAATATACTTTGCAGACACAGTGGATTGATACGTAGAGTATTAACTAATCACATTTGCCTTTCTTATAAGTTGGATATCCTTTGGTGTTAAAAGTAATTTGACAGTTTGGAAGATGTGGGAAAGCCTTATTGACTATCACTGTACTAGTGTTGTGGATTTTCTTTTAGGCCTATTTTTCAATGCGTGAATACTTTTTAAACCTTAGTTTTGAATTGTTTTGTTCGTAAAATGTTACTTGAATTATTGCATCTGTTGTAAATATTTCCCCATGTTTACACAGTTTTTATAGACTGTCTTAGTGATTGAATACTTCCTGTGATTATATCTGTTTTCTCACACTTTTCCTGTTTGATATTTGAGTTTTTTCCTAAGTTATTTAAGATGAGGTTATAGTCAACTTTTGTGTCTAGTACTTCTTCAATATTTGGTGTTGATTTTTTTTAAAGTTTAATTTTTAAGAGTTACAGAGACGGCCTGGTGTGGTGGCCTAGCAGCTAAAGTCCTCACCTTGAATGCTCTGGGATCCCATATGGGCGTTGGTTCTAATCCTAACAGTTCCACTTCCCATCCAGCTCCCTGCTTGTGGCCTGGGAAAGCAGTCGAGGATGGCCCAAAGCCTTGGGACCCAGTACCCATGTGGGAGACCTGGGAGAAGTTCCTGGCTGCTGGCTTCAGATCGGCACAGCACTGGCTGTTGCGGCCACTTAGGGAGTGAATCAATGGATGGAAGATCTTTCTCTCTGTCTCTCCTCCTCTCTGTATATCCGACTTTGTGATAAAAAAAAATAATAATAAATATTAAAAAACAAGTTACAGAGAGACAGGGATCTTCCATTTCCTGATTCGCTCTCCAAAAGGCACCACAACCAGAGCTGGGCTGATGCAAAGCTGGGAGCTGGGAGCTTGTTCAAGGTCTCCAACATGGGTGCAGGGTCCCAAGGTTCTGGACCTTCCTCTGCTGCTTTGCCATGTCATCAGTAGTGAACTGGATCGGAAGTGGAACACTGAGACTTGAACTGATGTCCAATGGATGTTGGTGCTGCAGGTGGAGGCCTAGTTTGTTACACCACTGTACTGGTTCCTGATTTATTTTTTTAAATATTTATTTTTTATTTGAAAGGCAGAGTTGCAGAGAGCTCTGCTGGTTCACTCCCCAAATGGCTCCAACAGCTGGAGCTGAGTCAGTCTTAAAGCCAAGAACCCAGCCCTATGTGTTGATTTTTTAATTAGAATTTGAGTTTCAGAGGTAGAATCTGTGTGTTTGTTTTGTTCTTAGTCCATGGGCCAGGTTACTTGCTATCCATTTGCCTCATTTTTGATGGTGGTAATTTGATGGTGATCACTTCATTAAGGTAGTGTGTGTCAGGTTGCTACATTGTAAAGTTTTGTTTTGTAAGTTAAAGACATTCTGGAAGGGCCCAGCACAGTGGCCTAGTGGCTGGGATTCTCATCTTGAACACGCTGGGATCCCATATGGGCGCCAGTTCTCATCCCGGCAGCTCCACTTACCATCCAGCTCCCTGCTCATGGCCTGGGAAGGAAGTCGAGGATGGCCCGAGGCCTTGGGACCCTGCACCTGCGTGGAAGACCTAGAGGAAGTTCCTGGCACCTGGCTTTGGATCAGCAAAGCACCAGCCGTTGCGGTCACTTGGGAAGTGAATCATCGGATGGAGGATCTTCCTCTCTCTCCTCTCTGTATGTCTGCCTTTCCAATAAAAATAAAATAAATCTTTTAAAAAAAAGATATTCTGGGGAATATAATTGGTTATTCCTCCAACTTTTACCTACTAGTTTTCCATTGAAAGATCTTGCCTCTGTTATTTTTACTGTGATAACCCTCAAATAGTTTTCTAATTCTATTTTTTTTGTAAGAATAACTTACTTATTTGCAGGACTTTCACAGCAAAAGGTAGAGGCTGAGATCTTGCACCTGCTGGCTCACTCCCAGATGGCCTGATGACCAGGGGATGGCCATGCCAAAACCAGGAGCCAGAAGCTTCGTTTGGTCTCCCACATGGAGAGACCAAATGTAGGAACTCAAACACTAGGACCATCCTCTGCTGCTTTCTGAGGCCATCGGAGGGGGACTGGGATCAGGAGGAACAGCTGGGCCATGAATTGCCCACATGGGTGCCAGCATCACAGGCCGAGGCTTTACCCACTATGCCATGGTACTAACCTCTCCATATTCTTCATATGTTTGTTTTTTGGCTTTGATAGTACAAGAAAAGAGCTTTCACTTTTTTCTACTTATTTATATCAAAGTGTGCACCTAGATTCTGTTATTCAATGGAGTGCATTTCTATATTATTATTTATACTGATCCTCACGTTGTCAAAAATTGGCCCAGCGGGAGCTCCTTTAACCTGATTACTGTGTCTTCGCTAAAATCCCATCCTGCTCTGAATGTTCCTTCTGCTCTGGCATAGTAAGATGTTCCAGATTTGTCATAGCCTCTGAGACAGCCGTTTCAGAGGATCTGCGTTGATTCTAGTGGAGAATGGCATTTAGAAACTACGAAGAGCAGTCCAGGTGTGCTCACGGCTGCTGGGTTCGTGTTTCCTCTAGGTCCCAGGAAGTAGACTCCTGCTGACCTGTGTGTAAGTGAATGCGTTATCTGTCTGTACGTGTCTTTATTTACAGGCTGCATCGGTCATTCACGCTGATACCTCTAACTTGAGCTCACTCTCTTTTGCGTTGGAAACTCTTTTCTGAGTTTGCATAGTTTATCTTTTTATCTAAAATACCAAAGTAGATTTAGAGTTGTTGAACTATACCTGTGTAAAAAAGAATTTCTTGTAACGATTTTATCAATTTTTCTTAGAGAGGTAGATTTACGGAGAGGAGAGACAGAAAGAAAGATCTTCCATCTGCTGGTTGAAACCGCAAGTGGCCACAACTGCCAGAGTGGACTGATGTGAAGCCAGAAGCCAGTGCCCATATGGGATCCCGGCACCTATAAGGCAAGGACTTTAGCCACTAGGCTATCACACTGGGCCCCCAGTTATACTTTTATATATATTATTATTTCATCATAATTTACCTGAAAAGGAGATTTGATGGGAAAATAGTTATAAGAATGGCAAATATATATATATATTTATGTAGAGTTGTGTTGCATTTCTTGAGGTTTGTGTTCTGTATTGTCTAACTACCTGCTAAATAGATGTAAATATGTTTAATTTATCATATTAAATAGGTGATCTTTGTAACTACTTCATTTCTTCTTTTACCAATTTGGTTTCTGAAGCTTTGGCCAATATAAAATAGTAAATTTCAATTATTTTGGGATAGAAGCCATTTCCTCCCAATTCAGAGTAATTATTTCCCCTGGAACATATTGCATCTCTCGTCAAGAAGGAGCGGTCAGAGTATGTGTTCCTGAGACTAAACCATCTGTTACAGGTTAGATTTCCTAGCTGAGGTCAGTTTGGAGTCTCAAGCTAGAAGTGCTAGATATCTCTTGGATATCTCAGGAGAGCTGTGGGCTCTTTGGTTCATAAGAAAAATCAGGGTTACTTGTGAGAAACTAGATACTCAGAACCATTCCTATCTACCTGAAATTTCCCATTTTAATCCTCATGTTTTTCTTTCTGAGTTAATGTTTCTAACCCTCCCACTAGAGTGTTGGCGAAGTATGTGTGTGTAACTCACAGTGTGATTCTACAGTCACTACAATCACTGTGGTTTTTAATAAGGGTAGTCCAATAAAACAAAGGAAAAAATTTAAGCCCACCCTTGTAAGCTCTCTCTCTTTGATCTGGGAATATAGGTCTTTGACCTCATTGTGTAAATTCTCCAGTTATTCCATTCCTCAGGCCCTGTGGTACTTGCAGTCATCATCACAGCAGTCACTTGGTTCCCCCGCAACACTTACATAAATAGTGAGCTTCATCACAATCAACTCTGAATGGTAATTGTGATGCTACTACATGCCCATCCCCTATTGGATGTGTCTGAATATACCTTAGCGGATCCCAGATGTACATTCTGGGTTTTTTGTTTTGTTTTGTTTTGGGATCATCCCAGGTATCAAGTTATCCTGTACTGTCAAGATCCAGTTAAGAAAAGAGAAGAGAAGTTACCGTAGGAACTATTTGAAAAGGTATTAAAAGATTGAAAAGATTGAAGGTGGACACTGAAATATATACATGGGGTGGGATTTCCTAGTACGAGAATGAGGTTATTATAACCTAGATGTTTTTGTTATGACTTTCTTAGATCTGGAATGTGAAGGATAGGTGGTGCAGATAAGTTAGGAACTTGGGAAAGCAGTGTGTTTTTTTTTTTCTTTTAATTATTTATTATTTAACTTCATTAATTACATTGTATTATGTGACACAGTTACATAGATACTTGGGTTCTCCCCACCCCTCCCCACACCCTCCCACCATGGTGGATTCCTCCACCTTGTGGGAAAGCAGTGTTATGGAACTGATAGCTGGACCTCCTGATAATGCTAGGATGGTACAGGTATGTTAGGGACTTAGATGAAGGCCCTCCAAAAACTGCATCTTTGATCTTGGAGAAAGGGTACTATATACTTGAGACTATATGTGGCATGACCTGATACTCATAGACTTTGTAATAGAACATCTGAGAAAGAGACATTGTCAGGCAGGTGTCAGTTGCCTGGGGGACTGGAGAATTGTCTGGTCTATCTAGTTCTTAGAGTTTTGAGGAGGAAGATGTGTCCTGTCGGTACTTATACGTTTGAGGAGGCTTGGTGACTCTGGCTCTGTATTAGAATAAGCCAAATGTTACCACCAAAGCAAAGAGTCATTGCTGGGATATTCAGAAATAGCAAGCAGATAAGAATTAACCAGTCCTTTTTGTCTTTTAGCCTCCTCTGATGCCCTCCTAGGCAAAATTTTAAGAATTATTAATTAATTTAGCAGAGAAAGAGAGATTCTCATCCTTTGATTTGCTGCCTGCATGCCTATAAGAGCCAGGATTGCAGCGGGTTGAGGTTGGGAGCAAGGACCTCACTTAAGGTCTCCCGCATGGGTAGGAGGAACCCAATTATTTTAGCCATTTTTGCTGCTTCCCAAGGTTTGTCTTATCAGAAAGCCAGAATCAGGAGGAGGAAACTTCCATTGAACTCAGGAACTCTGATGTGTGTATTTTATAAATCAGGCTAAATACCTTCTATTAGATAAGACATTTTAGGAAGTCAGTTCTTGGTGGAGAAATATAATGAATTAGAGTGCTATCCCAGATTAACAGATAAAGTATGACCTGTTAAAAAAGTAATTGACAATCCATGTAAGACCCATCAGCATTATGATGGGTGATAGTGACACTTAACCGTGTGACTCCTTTGGGTAGTTTCTTCTGTGTTGGGCTTTATGTACTTGTGGTGCACCAAGTTGATTGCGTGACATTGCATATATGATCTGTACCGCAAGTATGAGAAATACTCAAAAGTTGACAATGGGTAAGCACAAACATAATGAGAGAATTTTGAGGAGTTTGAAATAGCTACTTGAAACAAAAGACTTTTAAAAAATTTTTTTCATTTTTGGTATTTGAGGTATAATAATAAAATATGTTCAATAAAAAAAAATTTTCATGATGCAGTTTTTTAGACTGAGGGATTTCCCCTTCTACCCTCCTGCTCCCACCACCGCATGGTTTTCTCCTGTATTATAACAATAGTCTAATCCTTCAAAATGCAAGTTATCCTTCTGCTATTTAAGTGTATCCTGACATTGTAGGAATAGACAGACAATGGTGTTAAGTCCAGCACTCTGTCAAGCTATATGTAACAGTTTCATTGGGATTCCATGTTTCATTCAGAAGTAGAGATGCATGCTGCGATGTATCTCCACTTCACAGTGTACTTGCCTCCATTATACAGTTCCTTTAGATAAATATTTGCAGAGAAAGTCCCAGTGATGTGACGCCAGGGCGCATAATTATTTAAAGTGCAATGAAATCAGACAGACTCATGAAGACAAGTACCACATATTCTGTCTCCTATTTGGCGGTGGTAGGGGGAGAACCTCAATCTTAATACAGAATGTTGAGTATTTGATTACTGCAGCCAGGAAGGGTGGAAGAGGTAGAGGAATTTGGATATTTAAAAAAATTATGAATAACTTAGAGGAGCATTTTGTGGGAGGAGCTCTCCCAATATGTTTTATGGGAACTGTATAGTACCTAACTTACAACAGAAAAGAGGTTAACCTAAGATGTTTATGAATAAAAAAGGGAAGGGACAAACTACATCAACAAAGGAACAAAAAGTATGCTGCTCACTTACATTCTGAAAATATGGATACCTGCATGTTTTGGGTATGAGAAATTTCGGTCAGATACCAGAGTGTCTACCAGTGGAAAATTTATTGCAATTTTAGAGGTCAATGCTAGAGATACATAGTGAATGCCCATGTTTTCACCATCCACTTTAGTTATCCACCTAATTTCAAAGTTTTTATTCAATTAACACACTTCTGTCATATACAAATGAGCATATATGTTGTATTATACATATAGTATGTATATTGGACAGAATCCATGCCTTTTACTGTTTTCAAGTATGATCCTACGATTCATGTTAGCATCACTTTCTTCTTCATCTTTTCTGCCCTTCCACCCCAATCCTTTCCTAGCTCCTCTTGATTTTCACCATCAGCACAGCTGCACTGCTGTTCCACCTCTGCCTGGACACAGATCCATAAAGGTCAGCCTGGGACCCCAAGCAGCTCACAGGGAGGAGCCAGACGAGCACTTCCTCCCACCAGGCACTCTTTAGCTCTGGACACCTGGCTCCGTAATGGCAGTGCCAGGGACCCCGAGGCCCATCAGGATCACTCTTGTGCTGCTATGGTTTGAGGTATCTCTGTTCATTCCTGACCTCTCCCAGGCCAGGTCCTCCCAGCAGTTCAGCTCTGTGGAAGTGGTGATCCCCTTGAGGGTGACCAGCAAGGGCAGAGGTGCAGGGTCCCCAGGATGGCTGTCCTACAGCCTGCGGTTTGGGGGCCAGAGACATGTTGTCCACATGAGGGTCAAGAGGCTCCTGATTTCCACACACCTCCCTGTGTTCACCTACTCAGAGCAGCATGCCCTCCAGGAGGACCACCCCTTTGTCCCTGAGGACTGTTTCTATCATGGTTTTGTGGAGGGGGATCCTGAGTCCCTGGTTGCTCTCAGCACGTGTTATGGAGGTTTTCGAGGAATGCTACAGATAAACAACCTCATGTATGAAATTGAACCGATTGAGTACTCCACCACCTTTGAACACCTGGTGTCTCAGCTGGACAATGATGACACACAATCCCCACACATGAGATGTGGCTTGACAGAAGAGTTGATAGCACAGCAACTGGCATTGCAAGCGTCATATAACTTCACTGTGGAACCACGTTCTCGACTGAATTGGTGGACACACTGGCGCTATATTGAGCTGGCAGTGGTTGTGGACCACGGACGATATGTTTACTCTCAAAGCAATGAGTCACGAGTTCAGTATGATGTATTTCATGTTATTAATGCAGTGGATGAATACTTTAAGCACATGGAGGTTGATGTCACTCTAATGGGGATGGAAATCTGGAATACGAGAAACCAAATAGACACAGCAGGTAACTTAGAAACTCTTCTTCGGTACTTTTGCTTATGGAAATCTACACACCTTAATGTGCGTGTTCACAATGATGTTAAACATTCAGAAATGAAGGACCTAATAGAGATGATGGGATTGCCAATGCTGGATCTATATGCCAAACAGTATCTAATTGTGGAGTCGATACATTTCAAAACAGAAATTTAGATCTTTTTGCAGAGACTTTGACTCATGAGCTGGGTCATAATCTAGGTATGTTGCATGATAGTGGACCATGTACATGTGGTGAAACAATGTGTATAATGAATGCCAACAAAGAAGCTTCTCGGCTATTCAGCAACTGCAGTTATTCCCAATATATGGATACTGTGACCACTACCGGCACCTGCATCCTCTCTCCCTCGAGTCCAGAACAGGTTTAAGGTTGCAAATATGTGGGAATCGATGGTGGAAGAAGGGGAGCAGTGTGACTGGATCCTTACAGGAGTGCACAAAAGGTCCGTGCTGCACATCAACCTGTTCTCTGAAGCCTGGGGCTGCTTGTGGTCATGGAGCTTGTTGCAAAAAATGCAAACTGCTGCCTTCTGGGACCGTATGTAGGGAGAAGACCAGTGAGTGTGATCTTCCAGAGTGGTGCAATGGGACGTCACCTGAGTGTCCAGATGACGTGTATCTGCAGGACGGCATCGAGTGTGGCACAAATTCCTACTGCTATCAAAAGGCTTGTAATAACCATGATATTCAGTGTAAAGAGATTTTTGGCACAGAGGCATCGAGTGCATCTGCCAGTTGTTACAATGACATGAACACCCAAGGAAATCGCTTTGGCCACTGTGGGATTCAAGACACCACATATGTAAAATGTACGGCTCCTGATGTCATGTGTGGGCGGGTCCAATGTCAAAATGTCGTTACACTTCCCACATTGAAAGACCACTCTACAGTGCATCACTCTCACTTCAACACCACCACCTGCTGGGGCACAGATTACCATTTAGGGATGTCCGTACCTGACATAGGTGAAGTGAAGGATGGCACGGTGTGTGATAGAGGCAAGATGTGCCTCAAGCAGAAGTGTGTTGCTAGGCTTCAACCATCGGTAGGCTGTCAGAGGCAGCACTGCAACATGAGTGGCGTTTGTAATAATAAACAGCACTGTCACTGTCACCCAGGATGGGCACCTCCCAACTGTACTGTGGAAGGCCCTGGAGGCAGTGTAGATAGTGGTCCACCCCCAAAAGAAGTACCAGTGGCGACTCCGCCTCCGCTTCCAGTTCATGCAGTGTGAAAACGGGGAAACACGATTTTCACATCTGCATTCATCTTTATTCCTTTGATTCTTGTGTGATTTTTCCCCTTGTGTTATACAAGAGAGACAAAAAGGAAATGGAAAAAAATTCAGATGTGGCAAAGGCAGCAAAATAAGAACAGAGGAGAAGAAAGAAAGAGGGAGCAGAACCAATACTCAAAGTTCCTTCAAAAGGATCTAATTTTTGCTTTTGTAAGAAAAAAGGACATGTCTCAGCATTTGGACAAGAACTCTATGGTAATTCATGTTCTAGTATTACATCTTACAGCATGCAATTCCTACCTTTCCTGCTTCTTAGTATTTCAAGCACATTAAATATAATTTTCCTCAGAGTTGTCTCCTGCTTCTTGAGCATAGGTAATAAAGGGACACACATTAGAACCACCACTCTGCATTTGGAACCTCTTCTTGTGTCTTTATTTGTAATCTGCACGACCCCATTCTGTTTGACACTTTGAGCTGTGTACAAGATGGAGGAAGCATCCTGAAGTGATCCGTAAGAGGAGAGTTTGTCCTTTGTCCCTGGGGTTTTTGGTTTTTTCTTGGCTGAGGTTATTACTCTGTTAGCCCAGATATGTTTTGATCCCACTGTTGTGTTGACTGGTTGAATCCATTGCATTCTTGCTGAGAGTTCTTGTTGCAGTCAACCATCAATGTCTTCTGTGACTCAGATTTGATCAGCTGGGTGTTCCTACATTGAATGAATTCCTGAAGCTGAAGTGCCAGCAGGTCAGCATGCCCTTCTCCGAGATCTCAGTCCTGTTCTGAAGGACTTTCAGCAACCACCTGTGCTTGAATCAACAAGGTCTGGTAGCTTGGTTCTACTGGCCCTAGAGTTGTTTGGGATTTCCTGCAGTTACCCTCCTTGTTGTGGCAACCTGTGGTCACCCAAGTACACTCTGAGTTGCTGTTTACAGTGAAGGTTATGTTAGACCTCATGCTATGAAAAAGAGGGGAGGAACACAGAATAAAGATAGAAATTGAACTGAATTGCTGTCTTGGCCAGTCAGGCAGTGAAATGTTTGAACGGGATTGTCTGAGTTGGATCAAGATGGTCTGATCGTCCCTCTTGGTCATTTAATGAATGTGGCAGACCTGGGAAGGGCTTGCACCTGTGTGCAACAGAAGCCACAAAAGATCTGAAATCTGGGAAGTCTCTGCTGACGATAGGCTCTGCCACCAGTCGGCAGGACCTTCGCAGAGTCAGTTGCTGGTGGCTTATTCCACAGTGCGATACGTGCAGAGCCCTGAGTCGCTTTTCCAATAATGTTTTATCAATGACTGTTAGATGATTCTGGTGGCCCCTCTTCTGGTGTGGGAAGCATTCAGAGAGGGAAGTTAGCAGGATGCATCAAGGTCTCCATGCTGTGCTGAGTTGTGGACATGAGAGTATACTTAGTATCTGTGTCTTTTGCTATCTACTCTCATTTTCTTAACTGTGACCATGAGTATTCTTTAGGCCTTGGAAGCTTACCGGTGTGTCACAAAGCAGGTCATTATCTCCTGCCAGAGCTTCTAGTCCCCTTGGTATTTGCAGAATAACCCTCAGGACTGTGGTTGCTGATTCTACCAACTTTCACTTAAGTTTGCGCTAGGGACCACGGAGGAGTTCCTCAGCAAACACCTGGGTTCTGCAAGTGTATCTTGGTGTTCCTATCTTATAATAGCAGCCCTGCTTGCTGTCATTGAGGAGTGTCCCTCACCCTGTCAATGCTAGGACTCCTCCTTTAGTATCTGTTGTAAACACGTGATGAGTTCAACATCGTCTGGTGAAATGTTTGCATATGAAGAATGCAGCATGACTGTGACTTTACCCCTGAAGCAAAATATAACCCTTTTGTCCAGGGACCTCCAAATCTGCATAACCCAGAATTATATGGGAAAGGAAGCACCCACCACCTCAAGTGATCTTTGAGAGTTGTAAATGATTCCCTTCCAATTTGTAGCCCTTTGTTTGAAAAACTTTATTAGTCTCTGCGTTACTGCATGCAGTTCATCATTGGACCAAGTCCTTTGACATCAGTTGCACCTTCAGTGCGTGTTTCCAATGTGTTATTGGGCTGGTAATCTCATGCATCGTTTCATCTGATCTGTAATCCTCCACACCACAATTTTTAGTTCACTTCCACAATTCCTTTGGCATCCAGCTGATCCAAACTGTCTTCTGGTACTAAATGAGACCACTGGATCAACTAGTCCAATGCGTTTTCGTACTGCTGGCACCTAGTAAGGCTCAGTGTTAGGGCAGAAGGAAGAGGGATAAGTTAAACTCACATACATGGGTTGTTCTTATACATGCTGAAAGCAGAATGGCAGCAGGTTTTTGGAGAGGGAGAAATTTGGCTCACTTGTCATATGAAATCTTGATTGTAATTTGTAAATTTCAAGCACAGTGTATGCTGAATTCACCTTGGGCTACCGCCTCATGATTCCCAATCATTTTTCATAATGAAAATCTCTTTAAATAAATGTATTATATTTATATGCACATATATTATGCATACATATGCAAGCACACACATGCAAATATATATTTAGATTATAGTTAAAAATCAAAAGCAATACACTTTGCTTTTTCAGCTGTGACCCCAATGCAATGGTCGTTTTACCTCACTTTCTTCTTTCTCTTTCCAACAATTTCATGATTCCCTAAGCTTACCTACCTCCCCTTTGATTTTCACTTTCAGCACTACCAACCTGATGTTCCACCTCTGAAAAGACACAGATGTATAAAGCTCACTGAGACTCCAAGAGGCGCAGAGAGAGGAGTTAGACCAGCATTCCTCATAGCACACCCTCTTTTGCTCTGGAGTGACTCCAGAACAACTGCTCCATCTTAGAGTCGGTGGGAATGCCATGCATGCTAGGGTCGCTCTTCTGTTGCTCTGGCTTGGGGTATTACTGTCGAGTCCTGACCTCTCCCAGCAGTTCAGCTCTGTGGAAGTGGTGATCCCCTTGAGGGTGACCAGCAAGAGCAGAGGTGCAGGGTCCCCAGGATGGCTGTCCTACAGCCTGCGGTTTGGGGGCCAGAGACATGTTGTCCACATGAGGGTCAAGAGGCTCCTGATTTCCACACACCTCCCTGTGTTCACCTACTCAGAGCAGCATGCCCTCCAGGAGGACCACCCCTTTGTCCCTGAGGACTGTTTCTATCATGGTTTTGTGGAGGGGGATCCTGAGTCCCTGGTTGCTCTCAGCACGTGTTATGGAGGTTTTCGAGGAATGCTACAGATAAACAACCTCATGTATGAAATTGAACCGATTGAGTACTCCACCACCTTTGAACACCTGGTGTCTCAGCTGGACAGTGATGACACACAATCCCCACACATGAGATGTGGCTTGACAGAAGAGTTGATAGCACGGCAACTGGCATTGCAAGCGTCATATAACTTCACTGTGGAACCACGTTCTCGACTGAATTGGTGGACACACTGGCGCTATATTGAGCTGGCAGTGGTTGTGGACCATGAGCGATATGTTTACTCTCAAAGCAATGAGTCACGAGTTCAGTATGATGTATTTCATGTTATTAATGCAGTGGATGAATACTTTAAGCACATGGAGGTTGATGTCACTCTGATGGGGATGGAAATCTGGACTGCAAGAAACCTAATAGACACCACTGGTGACTTAGAGCCAGTCCTACAGAGGTTTTCTTTTTGGAAATTTCTGGGTTTTGATAATCGTGTTCACAACGATGTTGCACATCTTTTCAGAAAAGAATTACATGGGATCCAACTTGGTGTTGCCTATGTTAGTGGAGTATGTCAGCGTCCTTTAAACAGTGGAGTTGATACTTTTGATGATGATAATTTAGTCAGTTTTGCACAGACTTTGACCCATGAGCTGGGTCATAATCTAGGTATGTTGCATGATAGTGGACCATGTACATGTGGAGATCGGTTTTGCATAATGTATCCCAGCAAACAGGACTCTCGTCGTTTCAGCAACTGCAGTTATTCCGAATATATGGAAACTGTGATCAGTACTGGCACCTGCATTCTCTCTCCTGCAAGACCACAGCACATCACAAGGTTGCGGTTCTGTGGGAATGGAGCAGTAGAAGAGGGGGAGGAGTGTGACTGTGGATCTCTTCAGGAATGTGCACGAGATGATTGTTGTATGACAACCTGTTCTCTGAAGCCTGGGGCTGCTTGTGGTCATGGAGCTTGTTGCAAAAAGTGCAAACTGCTGCCTTCTGGGACCGTATGTAGGGAGAAGACCAATGAGTGTGATCTTCCAGAGTGGTGCAATGGGACGTCACCTGAGTGTCCAGATGACGTGTATCTGCAGGACGGCATCGAGTGTGGCACAAATTCCTACTGCTATCAAAAGGCTTGTAATAACCATGATATTCAGTGTAAAGAGATTTTTGGCACAGAGGCATCGAGTGCATCTGCCAGTTGTTACAATGACATGAACACCCAAGGAAATCGCTTTGGCCACTGTGGGATTCAAGACACCACATATGTAAAATGTACGGCTCCTGATGTCATGTGTGGGCGGGTCCAATGTCAAAATGTCGTTACACTTCCCGCGTTGAAAGACCACTCTACAGTGCATCAATCTCACTTCAACAACACCACCTGCTGGGGCACAGATTATCATTTAGGGATGTCCGTACCTGACATAGGTGAAGTGAAGGATGGCACGGTGTGTGATAGAGGCAAGATGTGCCTCAACAAGAGGTGTGTTCATAGGCTTCAACCGTCATTACGCTGTCAGAGACAGCACTGCAACAGGAGAGGCATCTGCAATAATAAACAGCACTGTCATTGTCACCCAGGATGGGCACCTCCCAACTGTACTGTGGAAGGCCTTGGAGGTAGTATAGATAGTGGTCCACCACCACCTCTACCAACTGGGGCAACATTGCCACCTCCTGAGGAAGACACATCACCTCCTGTCGATTACCCTTCCCCACCTCCAGAAAGCCCTCCAGCACCTGATGCTAACCCAACCTCACCTGTGGAGAGCCCAGCAGTGACAGATAATCATGACATGCCAAGAACGATTTTCACTTCTGCTTTAATCTTCATTCCTTTTGCCGTGTTTTGTTTGTTATGCTGGCTTCTGTTATGTAACGCCAATGAAAACAAAGATGAAATGCAGGATAATGAAGATGAAAATGAAGAAGAAGAAGAAAGTGAAGTGTGAGAGGAAGAATATTATAATTTCATTTCAAAGATTCGAATTTTTTTAGAATATCAGCAATCTCGGTGATCTTTCCTATCATGTTCACGAATATTCAACATTACAACATTGAATTCTCTCCTTCTGTACTTCATTTTTTTTTGTTAGTATTGTTTGCATAGTTGAGTTGTATGGTGCCCATGTAGGTCTCTGATGAGGTTTGAAAGGACCAGGTATGAAAAAGGTGTGGGGGGCACAGGTTTCAATTCTTTTTATTTTCCCTCCAATGCCCACAGGAAAGGAGGGTGAGATGTCCACTCCTTGATGTCAAAGTGCATCAGCACCTGGGATTGGGGATGACCTTTGGTGCTGCCTTAGAGACCCCGATGTGGGGAAGAGTGTTCCAGGGCGTTACCTGAGAGGTTTCTGTCAGCCTGAGACATTGGCTTTATTCTCCAGGGTTGAGAAAACCTTTCCAAGGCCTATGGTTTCAAAGTTCTTCTTAGTGGGTCCACAGACCCAGGAACGTGCTGCAAAGATTGGCCAGGAGAATTGTCCAACCTACTTTGCCTTTGATTCTCTGACAAGCTAGTTGACATTCCTGGTGGCCTAGATGAGCGGCTGTCATGTCTCTTGTGTACATCTGGACGTGTGGTTCACACAGGCCCAGTCCTGACACATGCACTTCAAGGTCAGACTGCACATCCTATGATTTTTCCTGAGTCCAAGCTCTGGGTTCAGTTGTCCAGTGAGGGAGTTCCCCAAGAAACCGCACTTAGAGGGATCTCCGACTTGACTCTTCTGTGTGCCAGCCAGTACAGGGTCAGGTAGAGTCTGTCATCTGCACCAAGCAACCTACACACCAGTGGATGCAGCTTGCTCAGTTCTGCCTCAACCCATCCCTCACACAGACCAATGGGTGCTGCAGCCCAGCCCAGCCAGCCCACCACAGATCCAGTCCTCATGCATACCAGCAGATGCTGTGGTCTAGTTGGGGTGACCCCTAATAACTCCTCCAGACCTGCTGCATCCCTGACTTCTGCACATGGCAGCCTCTACTGCAGCCTAGTGTGGCCCAGCACACATCCCATGCCGTTTTCGTGCACGGCCACGGGTGCTGCAACTTAGCTCAGCCTGGCCCACCCACAGTCAACCCTCAGCTATGCCAATAGGTGCTACACCTTGGTCATTCTGGCCCTCCCTCAGCTCTGGTTCTTGTGTTCCAGGGCAGCAGGTACATCCTAGCAGGGAGTGTTCACCGTTCCCCTGCCAGGCATGTTCCTAGCCCCAGACTGTGCAGCTGCCAGTGGATGCTACAGTCAAGCCTGACGTGACTCACACCATTCCCAGCACTCGTCAGTCAGTGCTGCACTCTAGGTTGGCTGGCCCACACCCATTCTGGCTCTTGTGCATGCCAGCCAGTGCAGCTGCCAGCCAAGCCTGGCCTGCCCCGAGACCAGCCCACTTCCAGTCCCAGCTCTCAGGCTCATGGGTGGAAGCAGCCTCCCAACAAGAAGTCCCCACAGTTCCTCTACCGGGCCTGGGCTCAGCTGCAGCTCTTGCACATGCCAGCAGGTGCTGTGGCCTAGTCTGAGCTGATCCACCCACAGTCTCACCATTTGCCAGCAGGTGCTATAGCCTGGCTCAGTCTGGCCCACACCCAGTTCCAGCTCTTGCCAGTGTGAGTGGCAGCTTAGTCCAGCTTGGCCCACTCCCAGCCTCAGCCCTCAGATGAACTGGTGGATGTTGCAGCCCATTCTGGTTCATTGCCATCAGGTGCTGAGGTCTGTCCCAGCCTGACCTGTCCCCAGCCCCAGCCCACACAAACTCTGTCCAATACGGAAACCTTGCCTGGTCCAGCCTGCCCCTAGTCCCAGCTCCTGTGCTCCCCAGAGAGAGCTTTGGACTAGTAAGGCCATTCCCCAAGTTCTCCTATCAGTCTTATTTCTCAATCTTTAATTTTAATTGTTGAAGATGTTTACATAGTCAATCAAGGTTGGAAGAGCTGAGGGTTAGGGAAGAGTGACTGTGGTCATTGTTTCCAAGATTCCTATTTCTTCTTCCTGTTTTCAGGGGAAGAGGGGAGGCAAGGGGAGAAGCCGTACTCAGCCTCCCAACCACTCCAGTATGCAGGGATGGGGGATGGCCACTCAATATCAACCCTGGGTCCCTGCTGCGGCACATGCTGCAAGGGTTCTGCCCTAGTGATTTCAATAGTTCTGAACTGCTGTTGATCTCACCCATCCAAGGATCAGGAGACCCCACCCCCAAATGTCCATTGGCTGACATAGTTGACCTTAGAGTCTCCATTCACCCAAATATTTGCTGTCATGTTTTCTTGGGGTAGTTGTTCAATTGGTCTTGTTCTCCTTCTACTACTATGGTTCCGGATGTCCTCTGCAGGCCCCAAAGGGCTGCCATTTCCTCCATGTGCATCTGGACCAACCATGCACCCCGATCTTTCTCTTTCACTGAGGCAACCCAGTTCTCACACATGCACTCCACAGTCAGACCACCAGTCCTGCATGTGAGCTGCCAGGGCTCTGCATGCCCCCACCTGTGCCATCCTAGACCCTTGTAGGGCCACAAACCAAGTCCCCACAAGCATGCTACCAGGAAACCAGTGAGCTTCCCCTGGCACTATCAGTGCCTTGTGCCACCCAACCCAGGCCCCACTGAAAGCCCATGCCCAGGGCTCCTGGACCTGGCACCCACCACACAGGCAGGTCAAAGGACCCAGGCCAGGTGAAGCAGTCACCCTCACCCCCTGGACATCGTGTCCACCCTGCATTCCCTGGGGCTCACGAACCCAGCACCCATTGCATCTACTAGCTCAAAGATCTAGCCTTGGCAACCTGGGCTCCACCAAAACCCCTGTTCCCAGGGCTCACAGACACAGAACCCACCACATAGATGGGCCCAAGGACCCACACCAGATGACTCAGTCCCCATGCTACAAGTCTTGCTCCCAGCCCCAGATCTCCCATGTAGTAGCAGGACTGCAGCCCTGCTTGGCACGGTCTGCCCTCAGTCCTGACCTTTGCATGCGCTGGCAGCAGCATGTGCTGCAGCCTGCCTCATCCTGCTTTCTTCAAGTCCCAGTGCCCACAAGTGTCAAGTGGGTTCCTGTCAGCTGAGTTCCATGATCCAGCCTGGCTTAGCCTATCATGCCACAGCTGTCTGCATAAACCAGCAGGTACTGCATTCCCACAGAGGTGAGTCTACAATTCCCCTACAGAATCTGCCCCCAGTTTCGTTTTCTCACATTCTGCTGGGTGCTGTGTTCCAGCCTGATGTGGCCCATCCCTGCTCCAACACTCACAGGCCGGTACTGCGGCCTAACCCAGCCAGTCACAATGCCGTCCAGCCCCAGTCACTGCAAGCATCAGTGGCCAGCAAGTGATGCTCTAAGCACAGCTCAGGTCTTCCATATGAGCGTGTGCCTTGGTCTGACTCAGACATGTCCTCTGGCTTCCTGTTTCTCAAGCACTCTGTCTCGGCTCCCTCGCCTATCTGTGTGTGAATGCAGTGGCGTGGTGTGGGAGAGACCCCAGAAATCAGTTCTTTGCTATCAAACATGTCCTCAGCTGCTCTCACTCCAATACATCCCCAGACACCCTTTTCTGAGCAATCTACAGTGCCCTCCAGCATTGGGGTTGGGAGGCATGTCCCAGCTCTAAATTCACATCAGTGTGTGTTATGTGTGTTTCCAGATTTGTTTTACAATTTATTTCAAATATTAAGTATTTATTGAAACACTGGTAGGAATGTTAGTGGGTTGCAAAATATCTTTGGTCTGAATCACATGTAGAGTTTAGAAAAATGGATTTATAATGCACACAAATTAATTATAGTCCTGTGAACACTTTGATGATCTTCTGTTTGAGTTAACCTTCCTATTGCAATTATCTTTAGAAAGCAGAAATAAGGTGGATAGATCTGGGCAGCTATCAGGTCAGAAAATGCCAAAATCATCTACATTGATTAAGCAAGATATGCAGATTAGCAGTCAGTACAAGAACCAGGTCATGTGATGAAATGGCTGGTATCTCCATGATGTGGCTGGAGGTACGTGGTCTCTATGCCCAGTCCCCAAGTGTGTGTCCCACTTCCTTTGCCACATCAGGATATGCCTCTCTTCCCATGACTATGGTGGCCTTCTGCATGAGAGAATTTATGATAAAATAAATATTGTTTTAATTCCAGGATGTCTTTCTTGAGCCCTTTAAGTGAGGAATTTAGTTGGCTAAATAGAACAGAGCAGTCCCTTAAAGATGTCTATATATTTGAAAGGCAGGTGGAGCTAGCCACATGCAGAAAGGAACAAAAATTGGTTTGCTCTCTAACACACACACACACAAACACAGAGAGACATGCACACACACACACACACGGAGAGATAACACACACACAGATAAATGCTGAAGGTGTTGGCTGCAAGCAGGCTTGGGAAATATGTGCACATGGTGTATGAAAGAGTTACTGCATTTTCTAAGTTTCAGTAACACTTGGTAATAAATTCCAGGTTTCCGTTATTCTCACTTGGCAGTTACCTGCCACATACTATCTTCTATCCCTTGAAAAGTCTCTTTCTAAAATGTTTAAACTGATACATTGCATTTTCCTGTTTCAACTGTGATGTCAACTCAAGATCACAACTGTGGTCAAGGCTCACTGTCTTCTTTGTCTTTCTCACGCTTCCAATCCTCCCCAACCCTTACCTACTTCCTGTTTTTATCTTCACTAACAGCCCGGCCGTGCTGCTGTTCCACCTCTGCCTGGACACAGATCCATAAAGGTCAGCCTGGGACCCCAAGCGGCTCACAGGGAGGAGCCAGACGAGCACTTCCTCCCACCAGGCACTCTTTAGCTCTGGACACCTGGCTCCGTAATGGCAGTGCCAGGGACCCCGAGGCCCATCAGGATCACTCTTGTGCTGCTATGGTTTGAGGTATCTCTGTTCATTCCTGACCTCTCCCAGGCCAGGTCCTCCCAGCAGTTCAGCTCTGTGGAAGTGGTGATCCCCTTGAGGGTGACCAGCAAGAGCAGAGGTGCAGGGTCCCCAGGATGGCTGTCCTACAGCCTGCGGTTTGGGGGCCAGAGACATGTTGTCCACATGAGGGTCAAGAGGCTCCTGATTTCCACACACCTCCCTGTGTTCACCTACTCAGAGCAGCATGCCCTCCAGGAGGACCACCCCTTTGTCCCTGAGGACTGTTTCTATCATGGTTTTGTGGAGGGGGATCCTGAGTCCCTGGTTGCTCTCAGCACGTGTTATGGAGGTTTTCGAGGAATGCTACAGATAAACAACCTCATGTATGAAATTGAACCGATTGAGTACTCCACCACCTTTGAACACCTGGTGTCTCAGCTGGACAGTGATGACACACAATCCCCACACATGAGATGTGGCTTGACAGAAGAGTTGATAGCACAGCAACTGGCATTGCAAGCGTCATATAACTTCACTGTGGAACCACGTTCTCGACTGAATTGGTGGACACACTGGCGCTATATTGAGCTGGCAGTGGTTGTGGACCACGGACGATATGTTTACTCTCAAAGCAATGAGTCACGAGTTCAGTATGATGTATTTCATGTTATTAATGCAGTGGATGAATACTTTAAGCACATGGAGGTTGATGTCACTCTAATGGGGATGGAAATCTGGACTGCAAGAAACCTAATAGACACCACTGGTGACTTAGAGCCAGTCCTAGAGAGATTTTCTTCTTGGAAATCTCCAAATTTTGATAGACGCATTATACACGATGTTGCACATCTTTTCAGAAAAGAATTACATGGGATCCAACTTGGTGTTGCCTATGTTGGAGGAATATGTTACGTTCCTCTTAACTGTGGAATTGATATTTTTGAAGGTAATAGCTTAACCCTTTTTGCGCATACTTTGACCCATGAGCTGGGTCATAATCTAGGTATGTTGCACGATAGTGGACCATGTACATGTGGAGATCGGTTTTGCATAATGTATCCCAGCAGACAGAACTCTCGTCGTTTCAGCAACTGCAGTTATTCCGAATATATGGAAACTGTGATCAGTACTGGCACCTGCATTCTCTCTCCTGCAAGACCACAGCACATCACAAGGTTGCGGTTCTGTGGGAATGGAGCAGTAGAAGAGGGGGAGGAGTGTGACTGTGGATCTCTTCAGGAATGTGCACGAGATCATTGTTGTATGACAACCTGTTCTCTGAAGCCTGGGGCTGCTTGTGGTCATGGAGCTTGTTGCAAAAAATGCAAACTGCTGCCTTCTGGGACTGTATGTAGGGAGAAGACCAATGAGTGTGATCTTCCAGAGTGGTGCAATGGGACGTCACCTGAGTGTCCAGATGACGTGTATCTGCAGGACGGCATCGAGTGTGGCACAAATTCCTACTGCTATCAAAAGGCTTGTAATAACCATGATATTCAGTGTAAAGAGATTTTTGGCACAGAGGCATCGAGTGCATCTGCCAGTTGTTACAATGACATGAACACCCAAGGAAATCGCTTTGGCCACTGTGAGATTTATGCCACAAGATATTTACCATGTTTGTCTTATGATGTCATGTGTGGGCGAGTCCAATGTCAAAATGTCGTTACACTTCCCGCGTTGAAAGATCACTACACAGTGCATCAATCTCACTTCAACAACACCACCTGCTGGGGCACAGATTACCATTTAGGGATGTCCGTACCTGACATAGGTGAAGTGAAGGATGGCACGGTGTGTGATAAAGATAAAATATGCCTCAATAAGAGGTGTGTTAGTAGGATACGATTATCGGTAGACTGTCAGAGGCAGCACTGCAACAGGAGAGGCGTGTGCAATAATAAACAGCACTGTCACTGTCACCCAGGATGGGCACCTCCCAACTGTACTGTGAAAGGCCTTGGAGGTAGTATAGATAGTGGTCCACCACCACCTCTACCACCTGGGGCAACAATACCACCTCTTGAGGAAAACACAACACCCTCTGTGGAGAACCCACCACCACCTGATGCTAATCCAACTTCAGGTGCCGAGAGCCCAGAGAATCCTCACATGGCAAGAATCATTTTCACATATGTGTTAATCTTCATTGTTTTGATTCTTTTTTATTTGTTTTGCTGTCTTATGTTATGTAAGGCAAAACAAAAAAATAAAGATGAAATGCCGGAGAAGGAAGATGAAAATGAACAACAAGCAGATGAGAGTGAAGTGTGAGAGGCCGAGTAACATTCAAAGCTTCCTATTAAAGAAGCTAATCTTTTCTAATAGGAAATCAGTGCATGTCTCATCATTTAGGCAAAAAACAGTGGTAATTCTTGTCATATTATCAGGTTAACAAAACTAAAATATTCTCTGCTTTTGTATTTTCTTTATCACTATTGTTTGCATAGTTGAGTTGTATGGTGCCCATGTAGGTCTCTGATGAGGTTTGAAAGGACCAGGTGTGAAAAAGGTGTGGGGGGCACAGGTTTCAATTCTTTTTATTTTCCCTCCAATGCCCACAGGAAAGGAGGGTGAGATGTCCACTCCTTGATGTCAAAGTGCATCAGCACCTGGGATTGGGGATGACCTTTGGTGCTGCCTTAGAGACCCCGATGTGGGGAAGAGTGTTCCAGGGCGTTACCTGAGAGGTTTCTGTCAGCCTGAGACATTGGCTTTATTCTCCAGGGTTGAGAAAACCTTTCCAAGGCCTATGGTTTCAAAGTTCTTCTTAGTGGGTCCACAGACCCAGGAACGTGCTGCAAAGATTGGCCAGGAGAATTGTCCAACCTACTTTGCCTTTGATTCTCTGACAAGCTAGTTGACATTCCTGGTGGCCTAGATGAGCGGCTGTCATGTCTCTTGTGTACATCTGGACGTGTGGTTCACACAGGCCCAGTCCTGACACATGCACTTCAAGGTCAGACTGCACATCCTATGATTTTTCCTGAGTCCAAGCTCTGGGTTCAGTTGTCCAGTGAGGGAGTTCCCCAAGAAACCGCACTTAGAGGGATCTCCGACTTGACTCTTCTGTGTGCCAGCCAGTACAGGGTCAGGTAGAGTCTGTCATCTGCACCAAGCAACCTACACACCAGTGGATGCAGCTTGCTCAGTTCTGCCTCAACCCATCCCTCACACAGACCAATGGGTGCTGCAGCCCAGCCCAGCCAGCCCACCACAGATCCAGTCCTCATGCATACCAGCAGATGCTGTGGTCTAGTTGGGGTGACCCCTAATAACTCCTCCAGACCTGCTGCATCCCTGACTTCTGCACATGGCAGCCTCTACTGCAGCCTAGTGTGGCCCAGCACACATCCCATGCCGTTTTCGTGCACGGCCACGGGTGCTGCAACTTAGCTCAGCCTGGCCCACCCACAGTCAACCCTCAGGTATGCCAATAGGTGCTACACCTTGGTCATTCTGGCCCTCCCTCAGCTCTGGTTCTTGTGTTCCAGGGCAGCAGGTACATCCTAGCAGGGAGTGTTCACCGTTCCCCTGCCAGGCATGTTCCTAGCCCCAGACTGTGCAGCTGCCAGTGGATGCTACAGTCAAGCCTGACGTGACTCACACCATTCCCAGCACTTGTCAGTCAGTGCTGCACTCTAGGTTGGCTGGCCCACACCCATTCTGGCTCTTGTGCATGCCAGCCAGTGCAGCTGCCAGCCAAGCCTGGCCTGCCCCGAGACCAGCCCACTTCCAGTCCCAGCTCTCAGGCTCATGGGTGGAGCAGCCTCCCAACAAGAAGTCCCCACAGTTCCTCTACCGGGCCTGGGCTCAGCTGCAGCTCTTGCACATGCCAGCAGGTGCTGTGGCCTAGTCTGAGCTGATCCACCCACAGTCTCACCATTTGCCAGCAGGTGCTATAGCCTGGCTCAGTCTGGCCCACACCCAGTTCCAGCTCTTGCCAGTGTGAGTGGCAGCTTAGTCCAGCTTGGCCCACTCCCAGCCTCAGCCCTCAGATGAACTGGTGGATGTTGCAGCCCATTCTGGTTCATTGCCATCAGGTGCTGAGGTCTGTCCCAGCCTGACCTGTCCCCAGCCCCAGCCCACACAAACTCTGTCCAATACGGAAACCTTGCCTGGTCCAGCCTGCCCCTAGTCCCAGCTCCTGTGCTCCCCAGAGAGAGCTTTGGACTAGTAAGGCCATTCCCCAAGTTCTCCTATCAGTCTTATTTCTCAATCTTTAATTTTAATTGTTGAAGATGTTTACATAGTCAATCAAGGTTGGAAGAGCTGAGGGTTAGGGAAGAGTGACTGTGGTCATTGTTTCCAAGATTCCTATTTCTTCTTCCTGTTTTCAGGGGAAGAGGGGAGGCAAGGGGAGAAGCCGTACTCAGCCTCCCAACCACTCCAGTATGCAGGGATGGGGGATGGCCACTCAATATCAACCCTGGGTCCCTGCTGTGGCACATGCTGCAAGGGTTCTGCCCTAGTGATTTCAATAGTTCTGAACTGCTGTTGATCTCACCCATCCAAGGATCAGGAGACCCCACCCCCAAATGTCCATTGGCTGACATAGTTGACCTTAGAGTCTCCATTCACCCAAATATTTGCTGTCATGTTTTCTTTTGGTAGTTGTTCAATTGGTCTTGTTCTCCTTCTACTACTATGGTTCCGGATGTCCTCTGCAGGCCCCAAAGGGCTGCCATTTCCTCCATGTGCATCTGGACCAACCATGCACCCCGATCTTTCTCTTTCACTGAGGCAACCCAGTTCTCACACATGCACTCCACAGTCAGACCACCAGTCCTGCATGTGAGCTGCCAGGGCTCTGCATGCCCCCACCTGTGCCATCCTAGACCCTTGTAGGGCCACAAACCAAGTCCCCACAAGCATGCTACCAGGAAACCAGTGAGCTTCCCCTGGCACTATCAGTGCCTTGTGCCACCCAACCCAGGCCCCACTGAAAGCCCATGCCCAGGGCTCCTGGACCTGGCACCCACCACACAGGCAGGTCAAAGGACCCAGGCCAGGTGAAGCAGTCACCCTCACCCCCTGGACATCGTGTCCACCCTGCATTCCCTGGGGCTCACGAACCCAGCACCCATTGCATCTACTAGCTCAAAGATCTAGCCTTGGCAACCTGGGCTCCACCAAAACCCCTGTCCCCAGGGCTCACAGACACAGAACCCACCACATAGATGGGCCCAAGGACCCACACCAGATGACTCAGTCCCCATGCTACAAGTCTTGCTCCCAGCCCCAGATCTCCCATGTAGTAGCAGGACTGCAGCCCTGCTTGGCACGGTCTGCCCTCAGTCCTGACCTTTGCATGCGCTGGCAGCAGCATGTGCTGCAGCCTGCCTCATCCTGCTTTCTTCAAGTCCCAGTGCCCACAAGTGTCAAGTGGGTTCCTGTCAGCTGAGTTCCATGATCCAGCCTGGCTTAGCCTATCATGCCACAGCTGTCTGCATAAACCAGCAGGTACTGCATTCCCACAGAGGTGAGTCTACAATTCCCCTACAGAATCTGCCCCCAGTTTCGTTTTCTCACATTCTGCTGGGTGCTGTGTTCCAGCCTGATGTGGCCCATCCCTGCTCCAACACTCACAGGCCGGTACTGCGGCCTAACCCAGCCAGTCGCAATGCCGTCCGGCCCCAGTCACTGCAAGCATCAGTGGCCAGCAAGTGATGCTCTAAGCACAGCTCAGGTCTTCCATATGAGCGTGTGCCTTGGTCTGACTCAGACATGTCCTCTGGCTTGCTGTTTCTCAAGCACTCTGTCTCGGCTCCCTCGCCTATCTGTGTGTGAATGCAGTGGCGTGGTGTGGGAGAGACCCCAGAAATCAGTTCTTTGCTATCAAACATGTCCTCAGCTGCTCTCACTCCAATACATCCCCAGACACCCTTTTCTGAGCAATCTACAGTGCCCTCCAGCATTGGGGTTGGGAGGCATGTCCCAGCTCTAAATTCACATCAGTGTGTGTTATGTGTGTTTCCAGATTTGTTTTACAATTTATTTCAAATATTAAGTATTTATTGAAACACTGGTAGGAATGTTAGTGGGTTGCAAAATATCTTTGGTCTGAATCACATGTAGAGTTTAGAAAAATGGATTTATAATGCACACAAATTAATTATAGTCCTGTGAACACTTTGATGATCTTCTGTTTGAGTTAACCTTCCTATTGCAATTATCTTTAGAAAGCAGAAATAAGGTGGATAGATCTGGGCAGCTATCAGGTCAGAAAATGCCAAAATCATCTACATTGATTAAGCAAGATATGCAGATTAGCAGTCAGTACAAGAACCAGGTCATGTGATGAAATGGCTGGTATCTCCATGATGTGGCTGGAGGTACGTGGTCTCTATGCCCAGTCCCCAAGTGTGTGTCCCACTTCCTTTGCCACATCAGGATATGCCTCTCTTCCCATGACTATGGTGGCCTTCTGCATGAGAGAATTTATGATAAAATAAATATTGTTTTAATTCCAGGATGTCTTTCTTGAGCCCTTTAAGTGAGGAATTTAGTTGGCTAAATAGAACAGAGCAGTCCCTTAAAGATGTCTATATATTTGAAAGGCAGGTGGAGCTAGCCACATGCAGAAAGGAACAAAAATTGGTTTGCTCTCTAACACACACACACACAAACACAGACATGCACACACACACACACGGAGAGATAACACACACACACGGAGAGATAACACACACACAGATAAATGCTGAAGGTGTTGGCTGCAAGCAGGCTTGGGAAATATGTGCACATGGTGTATGAAAGAGTTACTGCATTTTCTAAGTTTCAGTAACACTTGGTAATAAATTCCAGGTTTCCGTTATTCTCACTTGGCAGTTACCTGCCACATACTATCTTCTATCCCTTGAAAAGTCTCTTTCTAAAATGTTTAAACTGATACATTGCATTTTCCTGTTTCAACTGTGATGTCAACTCAAGATCACAACTGTGGTCAAGGCTCACTGTCTTCTTTGTCTTTCTCACGCTTCCAATCCTCCCCAACCCTTACCTACTTCCTGTTTTTATCTTCACTAACAGCCCGGCCGTGCTGCTGTTCCACCTCTGCCTGGACACAGATCCATAAAGGTCAGCCTGGGACCCCAAGCGGCTCACAGGGAGGAGCCAGACGAGCACTTCCTCCCACCAGGCACTCTTTAGCTCTGGACACCTGGCTCCGTAATGGCAGTGCCAGGGACCCCGAGGCCCATCAGGATCACTCTTGTGCTGCTATGGTTTGAGGTATCTCTGTTCATTCCTGACCTCTCCCAGGCCAGGTCCTCCCAGCAGTTCAGCTCTGTGGAAGTGGTGATCCCCTTGAGGGTGACCAGCAAGAGCAGAGGTGCAGGGTCCCCAGGATGGCTGTCCTACAGCCTGCGGTTTGGGGGCCAGAGACATGTTGTCCACATGAGGGTCAAGAGGCTCCTGATTTCCACACACCTCCCTGTGTTCACCTACTCAGAGCAGCATGCCCTCCAGGAGGACCACCCCTTTGTCCCTGAGGACTGTTTCTATCATGGTTTTGTGGAGGGGGATCCTGAGTCCCTGGTTGCTCTCAGCACGTGTTATGGAGGTTTTCGAGGAATGCTACAGATAAACAACCTCATGTATGAAATTGAACCGATTGAGTACTCCACCACCTTTGAACACCTGGTGTCTCAGATCAGCTGGACAGTGATGACACACAATCCCCACACATGAGATGTGGCTTGACAGAAGAGTTGATAGCACAGCAACTGGCATTGCAAGCGTCATATAACTTCACTGTGGAACCACGTTCTCGACTGAATTGGTGGACACACTGGCGCTATATTGAGCTGGCAGTGGTTGTGGACCACGGACGATATGTTTACTCTCAAAGCAATGAGTCACGAGTTCAGTATGATGTATTTCATGTTATTAATGCAGTGGATGAATACTTTAAGCACATGGAGGTTGATGTCACTCTAATGGGGATGGAAATCTGGAATACGAGAAACCAAATAGACACAGCAGGTAACTTAGAAACTCTTCTTCGGTACTTTTGCTTATGGAAATCTACACACCTTAATGTGCGTGTTCACAATGATGTTACACATTCAGAAATGAAGGACCTAATAGAGATGATGGGATTGCCAATGCTGGATCTATATGCCAAACAGTATCTAATTGTGGAGTCGATACATTTCAAAACAGAAATTTAGATCTTTTTGCAGAGACTTTGACTCATGAGCTGGGTCATAATCTAGGTATGTTGCATGATAGTGGACCATGTACATGTGGTGAAACAATGTGTATAATGAATGCCAACAAAGAAGCTTCTCGGCTATTCAGCAACTGCAGTTATTCCCAATATATGGATACTGTGACCACTACCGGCACCTGCATCCTCTCTCCCTCGAGTCCAGAACAGGTTTAAGGTTGCAAATATGTGGGAATCGATGGTGGAAGAAGGGGAGCAGTGTGACTGGATCCTTACAGGAGTGCACAAAAGGTCCGTGCTGCACATCAACCTGTTCTCTGAAGCCTGGGGCTGCTTGTGGTCATGGAGCTTGTTGCAAAAAATGCAAACTGCTGCCTTCTGGGACCGTATGTAGGGAGAAGACCAGTGAGTGTGATCTTCCAGAGTGGTGCAATGGGACGTCACCTGAGTGTCCAGATGACGTGTATCTGCAGGACGGCATCGAGTGTGGCACAAATTCCTACTGCTATCAAAAGGCTTGTAATAACCATGATATTCAGTGTAAAGAGATTTTTGGCACAGAGGCATCGAGTGCATCTGCCAGTTGTTACAATGACATGAACACCCAAGGAAATCGCTTTGGCCACTGTGGGATTTATGCCACAAGATATTTACCATGTTTGTCTTATGATGTCATGTGTGGGCGGGTCCAATGTCAAAATGTCGTTACACTTCCCGCGTTGAAAGACCACTCTACAGTGCATCACTCTCACTTCAACACCACCACCTGCTGGGGCACAGATTACCATTTAGGGATGTCCGTACCTGACATAGGTGAAGTGAAGGATGGCACGGTGTGTGATAGAGGCAAGATGTGCCTCAAGCAGAAGTGTGTTGCTAGGCTTCAAGCATCGGTAGACTGTCAGAGACAGCACTGCAACATGAGTGGCGTTTGTAATAATAAACAGCACTGTCACCCAGGATGGGCACCTCCCAACTGTACTGTGGAAGGCCCTGGAGGTAGTGTGGATAGTGGTCCACCACCACCTCTACCATTTGAGGAGCAACCCCCTGTGGTGGAGTCAAACTACAAGAAATTCATTCTTTTCTATCTGTGCTACTACTTATTGGTTTTATTCTTCTATGTTTGTGTTGCTTGTTTTTGCTGTATGAAAAAGATACAAGGAAAGAGAGAAAAGATGAGGCAAAAGAGGGGCAGGAGGAAAAACAGGAAGCAGAAGAAGAGACATAAGAGGAAGAGGAAGAAGAAGAAGAGGAAGAGGAAGAAGACTTAAAGTGCTATTTCACAACACTATCTCTTGTATCACAGTTCTAAGGTATGTCTGTCTAGAGGACCTAATCAGATGAAACTGTTGAGTTTCATTAGCCTGTGGTCACTGCCTCTTTTCTAGTATTAGATGGTGTACAGGGTCCGGGTTTGCCACAGGTCTGATAATGATTCTTTCTGGCAGTGCTCAACCCCAAGGGGGCTGGAGAGAGGATGAGAGGGCCACAACTGAGTACAGAGAATGTGCAAGAAACACAATTGGAGGGTCATGCTTAAAATCCATGGAGTACTCCTTCCGCAGAATGGTATGAAATGCTCCACGATTGGGCATTTCATTGGATTAAATGAAGAGTTACCTGAGTACTGTGTGCTGCTCCTTGCTAGAACTCAGCCATTCTTTGCACTTGGCTCTACAGGCACTTCTGCTGCTTCTGTTGGGCTGAGGTAAGGACATTTCTTCTTTCTGTTTTCTTTTGGTGTCTCTCTCTCTTTTTTCCCACTTAAAAAACCGTTTATGATACAGTTCCAAAGGCTCAGGGATTTCCCCTCCCCCATCCTCATTCTACCTCTCCCTTCACTGATATTCCCTCTATTATTGCAATAGTGTAGTCCTTCAAAAACAGTCACAAGTCCATCATTTTGCTGTTTAAGTGTAATGTGACATTGTAGGTATAGACAATGATAGAAAATCTGGCATCCTAATTGTCAGGATATATTTAACAGTTTCATTGGGAGTTGGTTTTTTTTATGCAGGAGTGGAGATGCAATTGATCTTTTCGCAGTTTAGAAACCATGACAATTGTTGTTGTTGAGTCCTTCTTGGATCCTGAATATTAGTCCTCTATCCACTGTGTAGTTTGCAAATATTATTTTCCCATTCTGTTGGCTGCCTCTTCACTCTGTTGATGGTTTGCTTTGCAGTTCAGAAGCTTCTTAGCTTGCTGTTAGCCCTTTGTTTTTACTTTAATTGCCTGTGCTTCTGGGTTCTTTTCCAAAGAATCTTTGCCTATGCCTATATCTTGCAGTAGTCCCCTCTATTTCCCTCTAGGAATTTGATGATATCTTGATCCATTCTTAGTTTGTTGTATAATTTGTAAGATAGGTACCTTGTTCAGTACTTTGTACATAGATCCAATTTTCCCAGCATCACTCATTGAAGAAACTATCCTTTGTTCCTAGATTAATTTAGTTTACTTGTCATGACCTTTATGTCTGTGTGGTGATGCTCACACATTTCAAGGATGGCCTGATTCCAATCTTTACAAATTGGCTTTGAATGGCCTTCCTATTTGGCTTTGAAATTTCTTTCCTGTTGTACCTGTCCAGAGGTTCTTGACAACCTCTCATGCTCATGGGTGGCCTTGTTTCTGAAACCTTCAGACAGCCTGGCCTATGGTAGATTGCCCAGCTGGGTGGGTTTGATAACCTGATCTCAAAGTTGAGCATAGATTTTGGGTCCCCTGGAGGAAACCTGGGGTCTGTGTTATCTTGGGTTGGGCTGTAACCTGTATCTATCAATGTGGAGCCGTACACTATATCCATGGTCAGTCTGGAATTAGCCTAAGCTGGATCTGATATATGTGTCCATGACATGGGTCTGATCTGATATATGGGTCCCATGTGGACATGGGATTTGAGTCGGTCATGCCTAGCTTGGTCTTGAGCCAATGGAAATCAGCTAGCGTTCTGGATTCGTGTGTATACCCCATAGCTTGAGGTAAGGGGAAGTTCCAGATCCTTAGTATGTACAGGAACCTGTTGCCAGAATTTACTAGTGTAGTGCTAGATGAAGGTTTCACAGGAGGTAGAGGCTGTGGGATTTTGCCTGGAGCTTACTCCTGGAAGTATTGGATCAATCTCTAGAGCCAAAAGAAATGGCCTTGTTGCCAGATTGATGTACACTAGTTTCATTCTAGATAAGCTTGGAAGTGCCCCATGAGCATGGGCTAGAGTTCTGGGTGTGAAGAGGCCAATCCAGAGGGGAATCCTGGAGCCTGAATTCCACGGTGTTGCTGAATGTTCTGGGGTTCCTGAATACAGACCTGAATGTCAGGGATGCTAGAGAAGACCTGGAACCTGTTTCTGCCAAAGTGTCAGGGTTTAAGGACTGCCCTGGATGTGAGTAAGTCTGGAGCTTTTACCTGTGAAGACTAGCCTGGAAACAGATCTGCAGGTGCAAACTTACAATGCAGAAGGACTGAAAGTTGATTCTGCTGGGTCTGGCCTGGTGGTGAATTAGGCCTGAAGTTTGCATCCTGCGGGGACCTTCAGGGTTGTAGTGGGGCGGGATAATATTGTTGTGCCCAGTGGAAAGTGTGACATTCACTTCACTCTCCTTCCTCCATATGGAGACATCTGGAATGCTTATAATGAAGTTGGGGAGGGGTGATGTGGTAGTATGAAATTGTCATCCCCACCTTTCTACATTGTGTATTTTGTAATTTATTTACTGTATCCAAATGTTATAATTGTTTCTTTAACTCTTCTCGTGTTTCAAATGGACCATGAGATTATAAGCATTAGGCAATTCTATTCTACCATCTTGATGAATTATTTTTTATATTGGATGTTTGAATCTTCCTTTAGTCTTGAAGACAAAACCAACTTCCCAAATATGGGCACTATGGCCAGGAGTCTTCTTTTCAGTTATTAAAAATTCAAAAACTAATTCTAATTTTCCAAGTTTTATTATTCAGTTAAAAATTCACATTGAATTTGTTGTCTTTTCATGACTTTTTCTTAACTTTTTTGTACTCATTTGGGAATTTTAGGTTAAGGTTGTAACTGTGAATTTCTGTGCTTTTGCTGTCTTTAAGGACTTTATTTTGTTCTTTATTTTTGTCTTACCAGAATTTAGTATGCGATTCGATCACAATTTTCTTTTTGCTGCTTATAATATAACCTTAGGTTTTAACCTGTATTTAGCAGGCATAATAGGAAGAAATATATATACTCTAACTAGTCTGCAATGAGAAGTTCTCTTTACTTATTTTTAAAAACGTTACTGTTTTTTGGGCCTGGCAAAATGACTCAATGTTTAAATCTGCACCTTGCAAGTACCAGTGTCACATACGGGCACTGGTTCATGTTCCAGCTGCTCCACTTCCCATCAAGCTCCCTTCTCATGGCATGAGAAAGCAATAGACGATGACACAAAACCTTGGGATCCTACATCCCTGTGGGAGACCTGGAAGAAGCTCCTGGGTCTGGATGAGCTCAGCTCTGGCAGTTACAGCCATTTGGGGAATAATCAGCAGATGGAAGACCTTTCTGTCTCGCCTCCCTGTAAATCTGATCTACCTTTCCAATAAAAATTTAATAAGTCTTTTTAAAAAAGTTGGTTTTTTTTTAAAGTCAGAGTGATCATTCCTTCCCACATTCAGATCTTCCAGTTTATTATTTGCTTTGTCTGACCCAAGAACTCTGTTGTTCAGGAATTTTTCTCCTTGTGTAGAGTTTCTTTGGTTATTGCTGCTACTGCGTTACTATCAAACATTTCCCCGAGTTAGTGTGACTTTCTATTTTTCCCATTTATTGAGATTTTTTTCTTTCATTGTTACTCGTGTCTGATTATAGGAGAATATTTCATCCGCTGAATTAAGCTGAAAACAAATCTACTCCTATCTATCCTTCCTAAGACAGAGAGAGATATCCTCCAGTTGTGCCTTGTTGGATGAAACAGTTGATGGGAAGGAACCTCCCCCAGAAAATTGCGTCAGGAAACAAGCAGGAATAGTAGCATCTTTTCCTGAGAGAAAACAGAAGGGAACTGTGACTGAAACTCTGGTTGATAATTATCTCATGGAGTTCTGGATTTACTAGTTTAATTAGAAACTAGTAAGTTTTACTAGATTTCTTTTTATGTGCAATTATTTTTACTTTTGATGTTTTTTACGTAGTCAATTAGGGTGTAAAGAGTCAATGCTACAGGAAAGTGGGTGAGAACACCATTTCCACAATCTCTTTTTTCCTTCCTGTATTTGGGGAAGGCGGGGAGATAGGTTGAGAAGCCACACCCAGCCTCCTAACTGCCTCCTTATCCTGGGATGGAGGAAAGCTACCCAACGCCATCCCAGGGTACCCAACATGTGGCATTCTCTGAGGATCCTGCTCAAGTTGTTTTGATATTTCAAAAGTTCTGATTTACTGCCAATTTCACCACTCCAAGCACGATGAAATCTTTCCAGAATCCACTGGTTGACATAGTCCAGTTTAGAGTCTCCGTTTGCCCAGATAATCACTGCCAACACTTGGCTGGGGTAGTTGATCAATTTGTTCTGTCCTCTGTCCTCTGTTATGGTACCAGGTGTCCTCTGTAAGCTCCAATGTACTGCCATATCCTCCATGTGCACTTGGATATGCTGACCACTGCTCCATCTGAACCACTGAGGAAGCTCAGCTTTGACACATGTAACCTGGAATTCTCTCCATGGTTGAGATTCTGGAGTTTAACTTGACAGAATTAGCCCCCATGCCGGCATCTGCCAGCTGATGTTGTGGCAAAGCCCAACCCACCAACACCCACTCTGATTTATGCATGCACCGTTAGAAACAGTCAACCCAACCTAACTTTCCCCTGATTCTGCTTGCATGAGGTCAGCAGGTTTAGTAGCCCTGCCTGGCCTGATCTGTCCCCATCCCAGCTCTCACGCTTATCAGTGGGAGTGGTGGTCCAGCAGGGGAGCCCCATGCAGCCTCCCTATTGGTTTTACCCCCTCCACTCCAGGTCTCACTTGTGCTAGTTGGGCACTGCAATCCAGTCAGGCCTGGCCCACCTCACATCGGCATCTGCCAGTGGGTGTTGTAGTCTGCCCAGGCCCTGCCCATCCCCAATTCCAGCTCATGCTGGTGGGGGGGGGGGGTACAGCTTACCCCAGCACAGCCAGCCCATAGTCCTGACACTCAGGTGAACTGGCTTGTGTTGCACCCCAACATGACCTGACCATTCTGGTGCTCAGACTCACCAGCAGGTGATATGAACTGACCCAGCCTGGTCCAACACTGACCTGAGCCAAATGTATGCTGGTGGGTACCATTACCAGGCCTGATCTGCTCTGCTCCCTATCGTGGTTCTTACACTTACCTGCATGGATTATGTCCCAACAGGGGGGTTTCACAAACTCCTCCATCAGAACTTCTCCCAATGCCAGATCTTGCGCATACTAATGGGTCCATTGGCCAGCCTTACTTAGTCTGCCTTCAGTCCTAACAGGATCAGTGGCCTTTCCTGACCAGCCTTCACCCTTTCCAGTTTTTACAGTTGGTGTTACAGCCCAGCCAAACCTGGCCCTCACCAAGACATAGCTTGCACATGGCTCAGCAGGAGCAGAGACCTAGCACAGGCTGTCCAATACCCACCATGGTTCTCATGAGCACCAGTAGATGTTGGAGTCTAGCCCAGTCTGGTGCACCTCAGACCCTGCCCACACTTGTGCCAAGGGACATTGCAGCCATCTTCAACCCCCACTCCAGCCTTCACACTCACCAATGGGAACCACAACCCAGTCAGAGCGTCTCCTTGCTCCCCAACTGGGCCTGTTTCCAGGCACAGATCTTGTGTGTGCCAGTGGTTGCTCTGACCAAGCTTGGCATAGTCCCACCTGACCTGTCTTGGACTTCGCCTTTGGATGCTGTAGCCGGGCTTGACCTGGCCTGCCCCCAGTTCTACTTCTCGCTGATGGGTGCTGGAACCTGGCCCTGCTCAGTCTGTTCCTAACCCTGGCTCATGCCAACCGGTAGGTGTATGAGCCTAGCCCAGCATGACATGCAGTCCAGCCTGATTTCTGCACTTGCCAGTGAGCTAAGGTTTGCTTGTCCCTGTCCAGTCTGCCCCCTTCCAAAACCAACCCACACACTTGCCAGCAGATGAAGCTACAGTGCCTAGCCTGCCTGACCCCCAGGCCTGGACCATGTGCTCACCAGCCACAGCTATGACCCACTAGTGAGTTGCCTGAGTTGCTCCGTTCAGCCCACTCCCAGATCCAGATCTCACACATGCCAGTGGGTGCTAGGCCCTTGCAGGCATAGCCTGCTCCTCCATCTTGGCCTTTGTATTTCCATGGGGATTGCTCACATATCCCCCACAGAATCTGCTCTGGAACTGGTTCTTTCCTCCTCTCTGTCTATATCTGACTTTTCAATAAAAACTTTTAAAAAGAAAAGAATGAAAATAAAACTTGTCAAGTGGGCATTTGTCCAAACAGTAAGAATGCCACTTGGGATACCCACACCCATATTAGAGTTCTTGGTTTGAGTCTAGTCTCTGCTTCCAATTCCAGATTCCTGGTAATGCCCACTCTTAGAGGTGGCAGATAATGGTTGAAGTACCTGGATCCAAGCCACCAACATAGGAGTGAATTCTGTGGAGTTTCAGCTTGGCCCAGCCCCACTGTTGTAGGCATTTGGGGAGTGAACCAATGGGTGGGGGAAGTTTCCTTCTGCGCTTCAAATAAAATGAAGTCAATTAATAGTTTATCTTTTTTAAAAAACCCTGTATATAAAACAGAAACCAGTGAAGGTTGAAATTTCTAATTTAAAAGTTTAATCTGGTGATTATAAGTGTTTCTAGCTTATAGGGAAAAAAGTTTAGTAGTAAAATTGATTTTCCCCTTACTGCGGAAAGCTATTATCATTCAATCCAAGCATGAAAAGTCATTAGTCAATCTAGACCAGTGTAATAGCATAAGAAAAATGATGAAGTAAAGATGAATCTATATGGCAGGGCAACACAACTTGAACAGGCTAATCATTTTAATTATATTGAATTCAGAAGTGAAACTGTGTAGACATGGTGTAGCCAGAAGAAAATATTCTTGATAGTAAGTTGCTTTATCTGTATGCATAAGAGATCCTTGCTGGTGAGCATATAAATCTAAAGTCACCTGAGAGGCAAAAAGGATGTGGGCTAATGCTTTCTTTCATTCTAAGTGGTCCCAATTTCAAAGTTTTGATCATTACTAATAGTGATACAAACTATCTAGACAGAAAGAGATATAGAAACTACTGACTTGGGTTTTTTTTCTGGATGGTAAATCATTCGTCAGGTTTCGATCTGGACATAAGTTGGTATCCAGAGTAGGTTACTGGAAAATGTGAGATTTCTTGACTGTTGTTTTCCTTTTAAAAGATATAGGTAACTTGAGAATAGGTAAGGGTTAGCATGACTGGCTGTTCGTATTAGTCAGAAGCAGAGATGCATACTGCATAGCACCTTTACTTCCCAATAATGCTAGTCTCCCTTGTACATTTTATATCTCAAATACATATATGCACATATAAATTTGATTACATATATGCACATACAAAATTTTCAAATAATTGAAAAGCAGAGCTAGAAAGAGAGGTAGAAAGAAGGATAAATCTTTCATCCACTAGATGGAATAACTTTGCTTGTTGGTCGCCTTATACCAGAGAGAATATATTATATTTGTCTTTTTGGGACTGGCTAATGTAACTAGTATAATGGTTTCCAGCTGGGATCATTTTGTGGCAAACAGCAAGATTTTGTTGCTCTTTATGGCTGAGTAGTATTCAGTGGAGTAGAAGCACCACAATTTCTGTATCCTTTTCTCTGACAAGAGCATCTAGGTTGATTTCTTGTCTTCGCTGTTGTGACTTGTGCTGTTATAAATATATGCAAGTATCTCTCTTGAACTCAGATGTCATTTTCTTTGGATAAATTCCCAGGAGTGAAATGGCTGGGTCATGTGATGCATCCATTTTCAGCTATCTGCATACTCTCCCTACTGACTTTCAAATGGTTGTGCTAGTTTACATTCCCACCAACAGTGGATCAGGGCACCTTTCTCCCCATATCCTTGCCAACAACCGTTGCTTGCTCATTTCTGTATGTAGGCTGCATGGATGGAACATGGGGCTTCTAAACCTGGGAAGAGCTTGACTCCATTATTAGCCTTAGGAATCATGATCTAGTTCCAAGGTCTCATAGCAACAGGAGTGTCAGCTTTCTCTGCTCATCTTTGCTGGATCAGAAATAGATCAACTGAGACATGGGCTAGCCTCAATATGGGATACCAGTATTACAGGTGAAGTCTTAATCCACTACACCACAATGACATGCCCTCTTCATTTTACTGGTTTCATGGGTATTTTCACCAAAGATTTAGATAATTTTCTAAGTACCTATGTTTCAACCTCAACTATTATTATGATTTGGGTGATATGGGTTTTATATATACCTCCTAATTCCCCACCTCATTTTTGAAAGCAAATGAAACCAATGTCTTGACTTGTCAATGAATCTTTTTTCATACCACTCTTTCTCTTTACCAAGTTCCCTCCTAATGCTGGCAGCATCCCCCACTCTTCTTTTTATTTTACTTTCAGCATGGCAACATTGATGGTCCATTTCTGCCAGGACAATGTTCTGTAGCAGTCAGCTCTACAACGTGTGCAGTCCAGAGAGAGGAGCAGCACTAGTAGTGGCATCAAACTCTCACCTCTTCTGTTAAACAGATGTTTCAAATGGTGGTAGTGGAGGCTGGAGCATTCACAAGAATCACTTTTCTGTTGCTCTGGCTTGGAATATCTCTGCCCTTTTCTGGCCTCTTCAAGGCTGAGCCTTCTCAACATCAAACGTCTCCAGAAGTGGTGATCCCCTTGAGGGTGACCAGCAAGGGCAGAGATGCAGGGTCCCCAGGATGGCTGTCCTACAGCCTGCGGTTTGGGGGCCAGAGACACGTTGTCCACATGAGGGTCAAGAGGCTCCTGATTTCCACACACCTCCCTGTGTTCACCTACTCAGAGCAGCATGCCCTCCAGGAGGACCACCCCTTTGTCCCTGAGGACTGTTTCTATCATGGTTTTGTGGAGGGGGAACGTGAGTCCCTGGTTGCTCTCAGCACGTGTTATGGAGGTTTTCGAGGAATGCTAAAGGTAAATGACCTCATGTACGAAATTGAACCTATGAGGCATTCTACCACATTTGAACACCTGGTGTCTCAGATCAGCAGTGATGAGACACATTCCCAATACATTAAATGTGGATTAAAAGAAGAGGACATACCACATCAACACTTGGAATTTGAAAAGGCTGAAAACCCACCTCTAAAACAAAATCCTGCTGATGACTGGTGGACTCACACATTGTTTCTGGAGCTGTTTGTGGTGGCAGATCTTGATTTCTTCACCTACTCCCAAAGCAATTTCTCCAAGGTGCAAGAGGATATAGTTCTTGTTGTCAACATAGTAGATTTCATGTATCAAAAATTGAGTGTCTGTGTGATATTGATTGGGATTGAAGTCTGGAATCAAGGAAATGCTTTCCTGATGAGAAACATGAGACAAATCCTGGAAGATTTCTCTCAGTGGAAGCAAATTAGGCTTTCCCAGTTACAGCATGATGCTGCACATATTTTCATCAAAAATTCACTTATGCCCATACTTGGGCTAGCCTATGTTGCAGGAATATGCCGTCCTCCCCGTGATTGTGGAGTTTGTAATTTCCAAGGTGACACCTGGTCTTGTTTTGCTAACACTGTGGCCCATGAGCTAGGTCATATTTTGGGTATGCAGCATGACGAGGAATTCTGCTTTTGTGGGGAACCTGGTTGCATCATGAGTACGCTCAAAGTTCCAGCAGATAGATTCACAAATTGCAGTTACGCTGATTTTCTGAATACCAGTTCACAACAGGGGTCTTGTCTGCATGATATTCCAAGACCAGAAAAAGTCTTTTTGCTGAAGCGCTGTGGGAATGGCATCGTTGAAAGAGAAGAGGAATGTGACTGCGGATCTATAAAACAGTGTGAGCAAGATCCCTGTTGTCTGTTGGACTGTAAACTGAAGCCTGGGGCTGCGTGTGCTTTTGGGCTTTGTTGTAAAGACTGCAAGTTCATGCCACCAGGGGAAGTGTGCAGACAAAAGGTCAATGAATGTGACCTCCCGGAATGGTGCAATGGGACATCACATCAGTGTCCAGAAGACAGATATGTGCAGAATGGGATTCCCTGTAGTGACAATGGCTACTGCTATGAAAAAAGATGTAATAACCATGACCAACAGTGCAGGGAGATTTTTGGTAAAGGTTCAAAGAGTGCATCTCAAAACTGCTATAAGAAAATCAACACTGAAGGAAACCGTTTTGGACACTGTGGTAAAAATGGCACAGTATACCTAAAATGTAATCCTTCTGATATCTTTTGTGGGAGAGTTCAGTGTGAAAACGTGGAAAGCATTCCTAATCTGCAAGATAAATCTGCTGTACAGCTCACTCACATCGATGGTGTCACCTGCTGGAGTTTCGAACATTATTTAGGGATGGGCACACCTGACATCGGTGAAGTGAAAGATGGCACTGTCTGTGGAACTGGTAAGATCTGCATTCACAAGAAGTGTGTCAATATCTCTGTCATGTCACAAATCTGCCTTCCTGAGACTTGCAATAATAAAGGAATCTGCAATAACAAACATCACTGTCACTGTGGGTATGGGTGGTCCCCTCCCCACTGCCTGCACAGAGGTTATGGAGGTAGTGTTGACAGTGGCCCAGCAACCTCACAAAGAACTGCTTTATTGTTGCCATTTGGGATCATTTCTCTGTCTGTTTTGATTGTTTTTCTGATTGCTGGGCTTTGTATGTATTTTTTGAAACCTTTTGGTCTCAAGACAGCTGCCTCATCAGGCTGAGGAACTGTTTCTGCTTTAATATTTCACACGCTATTTTTAATCTTTTGGTAGTAAAAATGTTATCCTGTGCTCCAAACAGTATATTTCTGACAGTTTTACAGATATGCAAAGTTATTTCTTTCCATTAGTATCAGAAACATTGTAAGTACAGATAATTCTTAACATGTTCCTACGTATGGTTTATTAAGCAGAAAATAAACTCAATCCTATTGAAGAACCCAATTTAGTCCTTCCAGTATTTTTTTAAATAAATTGTTGTAAATTTATTTGAAATGGGGAGAGGGAGATTAAGGGGGAGAGACAGGATGAGAGGCAGAAAGGAAGGGAGGATAGGGAGAGGGAGAGAGAGAGAGAGAGAGAGAGAGATTGAAATCAAGAGAGCCAAGAACCCAGAACCCCAGAACTTCATCTGGGTCTCCAACATGAGTGGCAGTGACCCAACCATTTGAGCTATTGTCTACTACCTTCCAGAGTGTGTCTTAACAGAAGGTCAGGTGGGACTTCAGCCCAGGCTTTTGATATGGAATTCAGTTATCCTAAAGGACCATAGCACCAAACATCCATCCCCCTTTTTGTGTTTCTTGGGCATATATATGACTCAAAGGAAAGGCAGGAGACAGACTTCAGAGTGTCTGGGGATGAGTCTTGCATCTCTTTTGCCATTTAATAATTCTGGAAAATTAAGTTACGCTTTGATGTTTTGTTTCAAAATTTGGAAAGGAAGAGGATAATACTGATGGCTCCACCCAACATCTGTCAACGCAGAGGATAAAGTGCACTATTGTTCATTATAAACTGGTGGTAATTTGTTTAATAAGATTACCTGACTTGTTTTTTGTGTGTGTGCTTCCTAACCAAGTTTATTCATTCTAACTCTGCCTTAATCTGGAAGCTTGAACATTTTTTTTTCTGTGTGTGTTACCTGTTTTGAATAGCAAAGAGATAGTGCTAAAGCCTCAATACTTATAGCAGCACTTAATACACAGAAGAAATTGAAAAGAAGTGATGGAATTGAATGGAGTACTAAATTAGAAAAAAAGTACAAATAATACTTTTTTATCTTGGATACATGATTCTGTTCCTCTTTTTAGAACTCTTGTAGTTCTTGCCCTTCAAGTGATCTTTTTGATATCATTTTATATTACATTTTGCCAGCTTTGCATTCTTTAGCTGCTTTCTGTTTAAAATGGATTTGACTTTGTCATTCTTTACTACCTTGTTTATGCAGTTCACACTCGGCAAACCCTACTTACCAATCCACTCCACTCCCTTGCCTAAAAAATACCTATTCTTCTCTCAAATTATGGGAAAAGTCACATTTTAAGAAAAGTACGTCTTCATTTTCTAACTTCAAAATTATTACTTATGTTAGCATAAAGAAAACAGGCCTCCCATAGGCAGAGCTCTAACAGATCACTGCATTTCCTTCCCTCTGTCAAACCTGTCTGCATCATTCCTTCTCCTCTATTCTTTACATCAGTTTTTTGCTAAGACATAATTTAAATTCACTTTACATTCACAGGCTTAATTCACCACTAATTGTAACATTCAAGCTATTAGCAAGACCAAAGTTCGACAGGAGTATAACCAAGAGCTAAAAATGACAAATATATCGAAAAATGTCCATTGCATCCCACAGATATTTTTGCACTGCATATTTGAACTGTCATTTGTCAAGGAAAAAACTTAATATTTGGTTTTTTGAAAGAAGTTTATTTTACTGAGTATAATACTTTCCAGTTGGATTCATTTAGTGGCTAAATAGGATTTCATTCCTTTTTCCACTTTTTAAGAATTATTTTATTATGTAGTTCCAGAGGCTCAGGGATTTCCCATACTCCCTCCCCAAACTCCACTGTCACCACTGATTCCCCCTATATTATTGCAATAGTATATTTCTTCATAAACAGTCATAAGTCCATCATTCTGCTATTTAAGTGTATCCTGACATTGCAGGCATGGATAATGGAAGAGAGTCCAGCACCCTATTGTCAAAATATATTTAACAATTTCATTGGGAATCCATTTTTGACTTGAGAGTAGACATCTAGATATGATAGTCTATATTACATAGTTGCTGTACATATCCTTTAATGAAAATCCATAAAACAAGATCAAAAACAGGAAGAAAATAGAAATCAAAACACCATGAAGTTAAATAACATGCTATGAAATCATTAATGTGTCACTGAGAAATAAAGAAAATCAATAACCTTCTTCAAGAAAATGATGCTACTGTACAACATATGAGTCATTATTTCATTCTCTTTCATGGATGTATAGTATTTTAAAGTGTGTACTATCTATACATTTGAATCCTCATTCTTTGTGTTAAACTTCTGATTAAAAAGAGAGATGAAAAAATGCTACTGAAACATTAGAAAAAATACAGGAGCAGGATAGAGGGAGAGTGGGCAGGAGGAAAGCAGAGTGAGAAGCATCACTAAGATGCAAAATTTTGTCATGACACAAGTAAAATTCGCCAGTGTAAGAAAAAAAACAAATTTTAACACAGAATAATAAAAACACATATACACCACATTTGTAAAAGGAAAATGTCTAATTTATTAATTAAAAACAGTCAGATAAGGTAAAACTCAGTATCATGTATGGAGGACATAACGGATAGTATATCTTTTTTATTTTATTTCTTTTTATTATTATCATATTATGATATAGTTCAATAGGCTCTGTGATTTCCCTTATTTCTCTCCAATTCTCTTCCCCCTCACTGAGTTCCCTTATATCATTACTATAGCATAGTTCTTCATACACAGTCATATGTCCATTATTGTGGGCATGGAAAATGGCACAGAATTCAGGATCCTGTTGTCAAGATACAGTAAACAGTTTCATTGTAAGTCCATCTTTGGTCTGGAAGTAGAGATGCATACTGCATTGTATCCTTACATATGGATATGATAGTCTCCATTACACAGTTACTATACATTCCCCTAAATGAAAAGCCACAAAACAAAATAAACAGCAGGAAGAAAAAAGAAATTAACAAAACCACAAAGTTAAATAACATGCTACTGAATGACTAATGTGTCGCTGAAGAAAGGTAACAAAAAATCAAGAATCTTCTGGAATGGACTATGTCAACCAGTGGATTCTGCAGCAATTTCTACGTGCTTGGAATAGCAATATTGGCAGCAATTCATAACTGTTGAACTATCAAAGCCACTTGAGCAAGGCCCTCGGAGCATGCTCCACATCAAGGACCTGGGATGGGTGGGAGACTGGGTGGGGCTTCTTCCTTTATCTCCCCCTTTTACCCCAGATACAGAAAAAAAATGTGTGTGGAAATAATAGTTTTACCCACTTTTTTTGTAGCCCTTGAACCTTTTTATCCTAATTAACTATGTAAAGATTGTCAAAAATAGGGAGAATCAAGATGGTGGAATAGGGTAAGGACACGTTTATGCGGACGGAAAAACATTTAATCAGGATGAGGCAGAGAGGACAAATTTTAGGAAACAGGAAGGGACAGAACAACAGCAGAGGGGTACCTGGAGACTAACCGACACAGGAAAGCAGTGGACACAACGGTGTGGTGTTGCAGAGACTGATAACTCCAGCACGGTGATCTGAACTCCACCAGCAACCAGGTAGGAAGGGACTTTCACTGGGAGCTCGGGTGGTGAACCCAGACAAAGAACTGCCGTTCTGCTGGTCCATTTGATTTGACCAGGTGCAGAGACAGAGCAGCAGATCTCAGACGGTCAGTGCGAGAGAACGGTGCATTTCACAGCCCAGTCAGCCCCTTAGAGCTGAATTGGGCGCCATTTTGCGTAAGCAGGAAAGGGCAAGGGAAGGGACGGAGCATGTGCTGAGCTGGGAGTGAGCTCATTTCTGTCTCAGTGAACTGCAACGATGTGGCATTCTACGGGTTCCACCCAGGGCAGGTCTGGATAGCCCTTGGATCTGACGGCCAGCAGATCAAGAACTGTAGTGGTTGTATATTAGGCGCCATTTTGGGCACTGTGGCAATAACTTTGGGACTGCAGGGGACCAGTCAAAATAGGCCCGTGTGGCACCCAAACCTAAAGTCCAACAGGTTCCGACAAGATCAGCGCCACCAACAACCTAATTATATAGGACACCTGGTGTCTCTCTAATCCTGAGACCTGCTCCAACCCGAAGTGGGAGAAAGGTAGCAGAGACAACAGTGCAGCCTCAGCACGGTATCACAGAAGGCAGAGAGCGGTGAGCCAAGAGCTGGGGCTGTGGAGACCATGGTGGAAATCTGATATAAGAACCCAGACCTGGAACTTGCTGGAGGTTGTGGCACAAGTGGCTGCAAGCAAAGAGTTGTGTACCAACCGCAATAAGTAAAATCGCATTGTAGCCCTGTGGGAGACACCGCTTAGAAACCTGCCCCAAGGAGAAGACTCTGCTAACCAGAAGTGCAATGACCAAGAGCAAAAGAAGAGACAAAAGCACAATGAATATTACTGAAGACTCACCTGCAAAGGAGCAAAATCCTATGCCAATCTGAGTTAACTGAGGAAGACATCGAGAAAATGGGGCACACAGAATCCATAAGACTCATTTTAAAGCTTCTGATCAACAATGAGAAGCTCATGCAAGAGTTCAAAGAATTTAAGGAAGCAATAAAGCAAATCAAGGCTGGTATATCAGAAATTAAGAACACAGCAGAGCAAATTAAGAGTACAGTGGAGAGTCTTCAAAATAGAATGAAGCAAGCAGAAGAAAGAATCTCAGGATTGGAAGATATTTCCTGTCATCAGGGGGAAGCAAACAAAAAGCTGGAAGCAGAGCTGGATCAGGCCAAAAAAAAGTATTCAAGAATTGAAAGACACTATTAAGAGGCCAAATCTAAGAGTTATGGGAGTCCCAGAAAGTGCAGAAAGAGAAGCTGAGTTTGCAAATGTATTTAATGAAATAATAAAGGAAAATTTCCCTAATCTGGAGAAAGAATTGGGAAACAAGTTCCAGGAGGCACACAGAACTCCCAACAGGCTTGATCAAAAGCGATCTTCACGACATGTGATAATCAAGCCCTCTTCAATCGAACATAAGGAAAAGATCCTTAAATGTGCACATGAAAAAAATCAATTGACATATAAAGAAATATCAATTAAGCTCACAGGAGACCTTTCACAGGAAACTCTACAGGCAAGAAGAGAATGGAGTGACATATTCCAGATTCTAAAAGAAAAAAAATTGTCGGCCCAGGATAACATATCCAGCAAAGCTTTCTTTTGTCTTTCAAAATGAAATAAAATTCTTCCACAGTAAAGAAAAGCTAAAAGAATTTGCCTCTTCCAAACCTGCCCTACAAATGATACTTCAAGATGTTCTCTTGACAGAGAAGAGGAATAGCACCTACCAAAACCGAACGCGAATGGGAAGAACATCCCAGTAAAATGACAACAGAAGACTAAACCAATGAACAACCCATTCCTAAAATGACAGGACCAAAGTAACACCCATGTTTATTAAACTCTGAATGTAAATGGCTTAAGCTCAATCAAACGTACACTGGATTAAAAAACAAAACCCATCTATTTGTTGTCTAGAAGAGACACATTTCACCAACAAAAATCAGCAGAAACTATACCACATGGGTTTTGATTTTTTCTGTTAGTTTCATCTCTTCAAAACACTTTCTTCTGATTAAATCATTCAATGACTCGTAGATCATGCAGTGGCATCATTTTCTTCAAGAAGGTTCTTGATTTTCATTTCTTCAGCTACACATTAGTCATTTAATAGCATGTTATTTAACTTCTTGATGTTGTTAATTTCTTTTTTCTCCCGGATCTTGATTTTGTTTTGTGGCTCTTCATTTAAGGGGATGTATAGTAGCTGTGTAATGGAGACTGTCATATCTAGTAACATGTCATTTCATTTCAGGCATTGTAAATTTCTATTTTTCTTTTATTGTTGATTTAGTATCATGACTTTTCATTTAAGGGGATGTACAGTAGTTGTGTAATGGAGACTGTCATATCTAGTAACATGTCATTTAACTTCATGGCATTGTAAATTTCTTCTTTTCTTTCTATTGTTGATTTTGAATCATGACTTCATTTAAGGAGATGTACAGTAACTGCGAAATAGAGACTAACATTCAGATGTGAGGATGTAGTGTGGTATGCATTTCTACTTCCAGACAAAGATGGACTTACAATGAAACTGTTTACTATATCTTGACAATAGGATTCTGGACTCTCTGCCATTGTCTAGGCCTGCAATGATGGACATATGACTGAGTATGAAGAACTATATGTTAGTAATGATATAGAAGAACTGGGGGAGAGGGAACTGGGGAGGGGATAAGGGAATATGAAACTGTATTATAAAATAATAACAATAATAATAAAATGTATTTAAAAAAGATTGTCAAAAATAAATTTTAAAATGAAAAAATAAAAGCAGGAAAAAAAGAACCTTCTTGAAGAAAATGATGCTACTGTATGATCAATGAATCACTGAAGAATTTAATCAGAAGTGTTTTGAAGAAATGAAACTAACACAAAAAGACCAAAATCCATGAGATACAGTTTCTGTTGATCTTTGTTGGTGAAAGGTGACTCTTGTAGGCAACAATTAGATGGGCTTTGTTTCTTAATCGCGTCTACTAGTCTATGACATTTGGCTGATGAGTTTAAGCTATTTCTGTTCATGGTTAATATGAATGGGTGGTAATTTGGTCCTGGCATTTTAGCAATGGGTTGTTCATTGTTTTGGTCTTCTGTTGCTATTTTGCTGGGATGTTCTTCACATTTGCCTTTGGTTTTGATGGGTGTTACTCCTTTTCTCTTTCAAGAAAGCATTTTTAAGTTCATGGGCAGATTTGGAATAGGCATATTCTTTTAACTTTTCTTTACTTTGGAAGAATTTTATTTCATTTTCAAAGATAAAGGAAAGTTTTACTGGGTATGTGATCATGGGCCGACAACATTTTTCTTTTAGAATCTGGAATATGTCGCTCCACTCTCTTCTGGCCGGTAGAGTTTCCTGTGAGAGGTCTCCTGTGAATTTAACTGGCATTCCTTTATATGCCAAGATGACAGAATAGGTAAGAACACATTTAAACAGAAGGAGAAACATTAGCCAATGTGAAGCAGAGAGGGCACATTACAGGAAAAAGGAGAGGACAGAACCAGCATAAGGGTACCTGGAGAGTGACAGACACAGGAAAGCAACAGAACAATGATGTGGTGTTGCAGTGACTGATAACCAGGGTGCATTCAGCAAGACATGATCTAAAATTGGAGCAGCTGGGACAAGAACCTGCATCCATAAGGGATGCTGTACTTGGTGGTGGAGGATTAGCTAATTAAACGATTACACCAGTACCCCACTCAGACATCTTGGAAACAGAGATAACACATTCAATGCAGACATTTGCTGAGACCACTCTACATTGTTATTCTCATTCAGCCACATTTTTTTACAGCACAATCTCTATGGGATTCATTCAAACTGATGTGATAGATTATTCATCTTTTTGGAGATGAGAGAAAAATCTTCCACTGTTGGTTCACTCTCCAAGTGACCTCAGTGGCTGGAACTGAGGTGATCCAAAGCCAGGAGTGAGGAACTTGTTCCAGGCTCCCACATAGCTGCACAATTCCATCCAATACTGCTTTCCCTGGCCACAAACAGGAAGTTAGATGGGAAATGCAGCATCAGGACACAAAGCAGCACCAATATGGGATGTGTACAAAGGTGCGGATTTAGACCATGAACCTTCAGTCAGGGTCCTATCTGTTCATATTAAAGTTGGATGTTTATTCTCTACATCACGAAAGTACCTTAAAAAGACTGCAACTGAAAAACATTGATCTTACTGATAACACTGGCTTAACAAGAGGGGAAAAACATGTTGTGTGGCTTAATTTTCAACTTGTAACATTTGTTTACTCTTACTTTCCATCTATCACTACCCAATCATTCCAGTTCTATAAGCACAAACTCTCCTCAAGAATTCGTATAAGAAAAAAAACTTGTCACCAATTTCACCAGTATGTACAGGTCCTTCTCAAAATCATTTGACTCAATGTTTCCCAATTTCCCCACATTTGGGCCTCTTTCCTAACACCTCTGGCCTCAAGGTCCCTACTTCACTGTTCATAAAGTCCCCCTGATGTGTGCCCCATGATTGTTATGTAATAGTGACAATTCTCCTTCACCACTCAGGCTGTGGCCTCACTCTGCTCTGCTCTGCTCACAACAGTCCTGCTGGGAAAGGTGATGCTTTAGGGATAGTCTTGTCCACCTGCCACGTGACTGTGTTGGATTTGGTCACTGGCTGCCTCACTCATGGGGCCTGCCCGCACTCAGGCCCCCATAAAAGGTGCTCTCTGGTTACCTGTATTCTGGGCATTCCTGTTCCCTGCCAGCTGCTCCCACACACCCCCAGGATGGCGCTTTGCTGCTTCTGAAATTGTGATCCCGAGGAAGGTGACCCAAAGGACAAACACATTTGAGAAACCAGACCAACTCTCCTACAGCATGCGCTTCTGGGGAAGAAGACATGTGCTCCACATGAAGCTCAAGAGGAACTTGGTGCCCAGAAATTTTCCTATTGTTACTAACGATGACCAGGGTGCCATGCAGGAAGACTACCCATTTGTCCCCCGAGACTGTTACTACTACAGCTACCTGGAAGAGGTTCCTGGGTCCATGGCCACACTGGACACCTGCCATGGAGGTCTGCGTGGCATGCTGCAGGTAGATGATGTCACCTATGAAATCAAACCGCTGGAAGCTTCTTCAACATTTGAGCATCTGGTTTCCCTGCTTGTGTCAGAAGAAAGAGAAGAAGAGGATAAACACTGTAAGATTAAATCAGAGGACATCAGTCAAGCCTTTGAAGAGGAGCTTCCTGCTGGAACTCCTAGAGCAGGTCCTGCTTATCTGTGGCAGATACATTATAAGATCTTACGACTGCACTATACTGTTTCTGAATCTTTGGTTTCTCAGGACGAAAATAATTCCCGAATAATAGAGAATGTAGTTTTCATGAATAATATTGTACATTCCATCTATAGGCCAGCCTCACTGAATTGTGCCATACGTGTTTTATGCATATGGCATGAAGATTCAGTGGACTTATATAATAGACGCTCTGCGCAAAATGCTGTAACAGATTTTGGCCTTTGGAAATTGTATAGTTTGTTTAATGATGCTCCACATTCGACTTCATTACTTTACACAGGACACCGCATTGCAGGCACTAATTATTATGCAAGCCAAAATGGAATATGCAATGCTAACTGGGGAGCTGCATTTGTGTTTGTAGCACGCTACCACATATTTGTGGCTGCGACTATTTCAGCACATGCATTAGGTCACAACATTGGAATGGAGCATGATGGACAGGAGTGCCGCTGTTTCCGAAGAACTAGTTGTGTCATGTGTCAAAAGCCTGGTCTTCAGGATACAATGAGTAACTGCTCCTATCAGCATGTGTATAGACGTGTTATTTTCTGGGATCCTTGCTTGAGTGAACCAAATGTCCCGTATGCTAATTTTCCATATATAGCACCTCGTTGTGGAGACAAGGTAAAAAATGTAAGGGAAGAATGTGACTGTGGCACCCTTAAGGACTGTGCCTCAAATAAGTGTTGTGAAAGTAACTGTGCCCTCAAAATTGGCACTGACTGTGACCATACTCCTTGCTGCAATAAGGACTGCAAATTTTCTTCTCCTGGAGTGATTTGCAGAGACATCCATGGTATTTGTGATCTGCCAGAATATTGTGATGGGAGATCAGAAGAATGTCCACGTGACTTTTACATCCAGGATGGAACCCCATGTTCACCTGTAGCTGTCTGTATCAGAGGAAACTGCAGTGACCGCAATATGCAGTGCCAGGCCCTTTTTGGATACCAAATAGGTGATGCCCCACAAGCATGCTATGACAAACTGAATATCATAGGTGATCGATTTGGAAACTGTGGGGTTAAGTTGCAAAGAGGGGGAACCAAACCTTTTAAATGTGAAGAAGATGATGTTTTATGTGGAATGCTGCACTGTGGTGGAGTCAAGCGAATACCTGGTGGAGGGAAACACACTACTTTTAGACGCTTATTAGTTCAAGATGTTAAGCAAGAAGAATGCTTTGGTTACGATGCACACCAAGGGGCAGAATTGCCAGAAATGGGGCTTGTACTTGATGGGGCAACATGTGGTCCTGCTAAATATTGTCTAAACCAGAACTGCACTTTTCACGAGGACTTACATTTTGATTGTGATGTGAAGACATGCAATTTCAAAGGAGTGTGTAACAGCAACAAAAACTGTCATTGCATGCGTGGCTGGAAACCACCAAAATGTGATCAAACAGGTGCAGGTGGTAGTGTAGACAGTGGCCCTACACCTGACAGAGACCCAGGCCTGCAATCCACAATTGTTCTGAATATCCAAATGGAATTGCTCATAGCATTAATTCGTGTGTCATTAATTGCAGCCTGCATGCTCATTGGTGCCCTTACAACAGCAAAACGGCACATAGAGAAAAAAATATTGAAAGATGAATATGAAAGTGATGAGTCTTTGTAAATATCACTGGGCGTCCTCACATGGAGTAATTCTACACTGACAACCCCCATGTCCTCTAGCCATTTGGAGGGATTAACCTTGAAATAAACTCACATCTTAATAAAGACAGTGAACACTGTCACTCGCAACATATTTTATGATGTGGTCATGCTTTTTTACTTTTGCAGGTGAGCCAGAAAATCTTAGATTCAATAAGAGCAACTGGGCTTACTAAAAATTCATGTTTAAGATATTCTAGAAGCACCTGTTGCAACTTCTGTCTGCTTTAGCACAGACTCGGTTAAACACAGTAGACAGAGTCTAACAAAAGCTTTTCAAATAGTCATTCGTTCATTCTCTCTTTTATTGCTACTGCTGAACAACAAGCATAAGCAACATTTGTTTGTGACACAGAATGAGGAAAGTTTTCTTGACATAGGCAGGTTAAATTTCAACATAGGCTCTACCAACATCTCTTTCTGTGCCCCTAAAATCTTACTTTTAAAGTTTGCAGGATCACACTATAGTCGGGAATCAGGGGAGAATGCCTTCACCATAGTTATAAGATGGTCAAAAGAAAGCAAGAAAGGCCTAGAACTTTAGGGATTGCATCTTTGCATACTGAAACCAGCTTCATTATTAGTCATTGCTATTCCTCAGTTGAGTTAAGCCTACAGTATTTCCAGCATCAGTTTTCCCATTTATCTTTATTGTAAAATGATCATACAAAGGAGCCATTGATTGCCAATCGATTGTTTCATAGGGCCTCTGTACATTGATGTTATAAGATCTCACGTTTAAAATCTCAGGAATTACCAAAACATTGCTTGGCCATACTCACGGAAGGAATTAGCTAACTTCGGTTCATGTCTAAACACAAAAATTTATCTGATGTCGGCAGAAATACATTCACTCGGAAAAAAGTAAACTAGAACAGGGTATGATAAGCAGTAAGGATGACAATCCTCCTGTTTCAATAGCTTGGTTTTGGTCCATCTGAAAACAGCCAATGTACACGAGGTGGGAGAAGGAAGCAGAAGCTGAGAATCAACAGGTGTGCCACCTACGACTCGGGGTTGTAGAGCTCTGTTGGCCAGCACTTCTAGTGCAAGTGGCTCATCTAGTGGGGAAACCAGGACGTTCATGGCCTGACAGACCCGAGTCCCTGTTCACTGAGCCTTCCAAAAGGCTTGTTTGCTGCTTCTGTATCTGATGGCAAAATTGGTTAAGTCAAGGCTGGTTGATCGCTTAATAAACAGGGCTATTTATTTGCCATAGAAAGGCTATTACTGAAATGAGAACATGCTCTTCGAGCAATCCTGACAATCTCTTAGTGCGAGGTCATATGCACAGAGCAGAAGGGGGGGACACCGGAGTGGAGCAGGTGGACAGGAGGAGGCTTGAATCCCAACCCTGGAGACTCCTGGTTCCTTACCAAGGACTATCAGTACGGGCACCAAGGACTACATTCCAACTCCAAGGAAACCACAGGGGATTGGAGTAACTTAGGAGGCTGAGAACTCTGAGGTCATCCACCCCCATTTGGATCTACCACTTGGGATGGAATAAGCCCAAATCCTTCCTCGCAGGATCCAAGGTTTTTGGAACAACAGCCAGGAGCCCTGAGCGGTCCGCAGAAACAGAAGAACAGTAAACTTCCTTCGGACTAGGGACAGCAGCTTTCTCTGGTTCTTACTTAGTTCCAACTTTGCAACCCCACCCTCTCTTGCAATGACCATCAGGGTCGCTCCGGACGCCCCCTTAAAAACAACAGCAGCAAAAAATTAGAATAGACAGAGAACAACAAGGAAAGCTTAGAACCAGACAGGAAACAGTCAGCGTGGACTCACACATACCTAACTAGGTAGGACACAAAAATTAGTTACTCCTCACTAAGGTATTGAAGATTTCTCTGCACACTCCTCCTAAAACTGTTCTGCACCTCAACTGTTGACGTATGCCTTGTTAGGGTTATAAGCCAGTTTAAAGTATCCTAAAATCTGCCAAGTTCAGCAAAGTTATGCCTCAACACTATAAACTGCTAAATACTAAAATGAAAATAGACACGAGACAGCTGAATAGTAACCTATAGCCATTTTAAGGTGCATAGAAGCTGGTGTATATAAATTAAAATTGAAATGTCAATGAAGTAGTCACAGGATGTGGTTAAGAACTTGCGGTTTTTAACATATTGGTTACTCAATACCATGTCAAATAATTCCATAATGTTGTAAATTGTTGTTGATGTTATGTTGTGGCTTTTAATTGATCGGGATGATATTCTGCCAGCTCTGCCTTCAGACCAGAGATGGTCTCCCCAAGAAACCATTGAATTTATCTGGACAATAAGATGCTGGACTCTATGCTTGGTATATGTTTGCAATGAAAGAATCTTAACTGAATTTGAACTGTAATACTGCAACAAGTTGGAGGAATCCACCATGGGGGGAGGGCACGGGGAAGGACTGGAGGGATCCCAGAGCCTATGAAACTGTGTCACAGAATGCAATGTAATTCATAAAAAAAATGAACAACAACAAAAAAGAGAACATGCTGGTTGATGGGGACAGACATTTTGTGTCTGGTGTTTTTTTTTTTTTTTTTTTTTTTTTTTGTAAGCTGCTTGCCAAAGCATTGGTAACTGTGGGCCAATAGCCTTTCTTTCCTTCCTTCCTCTCTTCAGACACTATTTATGAGATTCCAAGATGGCTGAATCAGGAATAGACTTGTGGATTCCTACCAGTGAATGCTGGTGGAGGAGAAGCAGAGGAAGAGCATTCCCAAGGGACAGTCTAAGTGAAACCTGCAAGGGAGACACTACGGATAGTGGAGAGACACAGTAGAGAAGCGTGCGAACACAGCAATTACCAGAGGCCAGCAAATGCCACCGGCAACTCCCCCAACCCAGAGCTGGAGAAGACTGTGGTTTGCTGAGTGCACTGGGGGGCAGGCTGTTGTGGCTTGGGTCACTGATGAGATTTTTTTTCCACCTAGAATCTTGCAGACAACAGACTTTGGGCTGGACTGGTGCTAGAGCTGGGGTGGGTTGCTGCCAGAACATCATAGAAGAGGATCACAGGCCTTTTCTCCATGCCCAGACCCAGGTGCACAGACCAGGGAGGAGTCAGTGCCATTTCAAAGTAAGGGTAGTGCACAGCAGCTTTTCACATGCATGGTACCAATATGTTTTAAAAGAAGAACCCATCTGTGCTGCCCACAACACCTTGACACAGTAGCCACAGAACCTTAATACACATGCTGTTTTACATGACATTGTACATGTGCTTGAACATAGCAGATTCTGCTCCAGATCGTTAGAAGTCAATTCACTTGCCTCTGCACTCCAAAGCATCCTACCTGCACTCTTCTTCCTCTGTGGGCAATGAGATTATCCCACCCACCACAGCAGTATGCCAGAGCTGCGCGCACACACACACACACACACACACATACATACACGGCACCTGAAATGCGGCTGGTTGTGAACTGATAGCTTAGTTCTCTTCTATATCCGACTCCAGTTTTGGTGGAGGACCTTGACCTCAGCCCTGATTAGGTTCAGAACGCATATTAGATATGCATGTGCATATGCAAAATATTTGCTGGGGAACTGTCTGGCAGTTAGGCTTAATGAGTGTTTATAATCCCCTTCTTTGAACAACGTATACACTTCCAGGCTTTGGTGGCCACGTTTCCTCACCTACACCCAGGTGGGCTGCTGGCTGTCTTCCCCAGCTCACTTTAGCTGCAGTGAGGGATCTTGACTCCACCTCAGTGTCAGCATGAGCAAGCTCCAGGTATTGGTCGCTGTGTGTGACTTCTCACTACTGCCCAGGCTACCCACTCTTGCTTTGTGGTGAGTCTGGCTTTGGGAGACCTCAAACCTCAGCAACTCTGTGAACCTAGCTCAGAAGGGCTTCAACTGATGTCTTTCATAGTGTATAACTAACGTTTTCAGACTGAAGCCGCCTTCTCCATCAGACCTCATCACTGGTGAGTGTCTTTATCACAGTCTGACACAGCCTGAGCTCACCTAATTTGAACTCAGGTGGTGCAGATCTCTTCACCTCTAGGTTTTAGCTTGGATGAACATCCAACTCAGCCCCAGAGAGGCCCAAGCTAACTCTGACTATAGCAGATGTGGATGGTCTAAAATTGCCTAGGCTGTTCAGCCCCTCTGCCCAACATGGCTTGGCTTGAGTGAGCTATGCAGACTCCAGTCCTGACACAGGGAGCCCACCCCCGCTTTGGTGGATAGAAATAGTTGCTCATAGAAGCACAGGCTTCAGGGTTCCACTTCTCCAGCTCAGCCTGAGCCAGAGCAGCGCCCCAGTCTAAGCCCTACCACAGAGCAAGCCTGCTTTAGTGGGCACAGGTGGCAGAAAACACGTGCTTCAGATATCAGCCACCACCACTGTAACATAGTATGTGTGTGTGTGTATGTATGTATATGTATATATGTGTATATATATTAAGTTTAGAAGTAATGATTCACATAGAATGAAAAGAAAATGATGGAGAGAGACATACTATGCAAATGGAAACCGAATACCAACAGGAATAGCCAGACTGATACCAGACAAAACTTTCATGCAGACAAAATCTGAAAAGTGAGAAAAGATGATTGATCTATCAATCTACCTGGTGATCTATGCATGTATTGATCAAAGAATCAAGTCAACACAAGAAAGTGATTATCATAAATACATATATATTGGATGCTGGAGCACCAGGATTTTTTAATTTTTTAAATTATATATATATATTTTTTTAAATTTTATTTTAAATTCATTAATTACATTGTATTATGTGACACAGTTTCATAGGTACTGGGATTCTCCCCACCCCTCCCCAAACCCTCCCACCATGGTGGATTCCTCCACCTTGTTGCATAACCACAGTTCAAGTTCAGTTGAGATTCCCCCATTGCAAGCATATACCAAACATAGAGTCCAGCATCTTATTGTCTAGTCAAGTTCAACGGCTTCTTAGGTATACCCTCTCTGGTCTGAAGACAGAGCCAGCAGAGTATCATCCCGATCAATTAAAAGCTCCAACATACCATCAGCAAAAATTTACATCATTATGGAATTAATTGACATAGTAATGAGTAACCAATATGGTAAAAGTAAATGCGATTTCTTATCCACCTTCTGTGACCACCTCATTGACATTTCAATTTTGGTTTATACACAACATATAACATTCATAACATAACTTGTTATACATAACATCATATCAAATTAAGGCAAACATGTGGTATTTAACCTTTTGGGATTGGCTCATTTCCCTTAGCATTATGGTTTCCAGTTTGGCCCATTTGGCCACAAAGAACTGCATTTTGTTTTTTTTAATAGCTGAGTAGTATTCCATGGAGTAGATGAACCATAGCTTTCTTATCCAATCCTCTGTTGATGGGCATTTTGGCTGCTTCCATGTTTTTGCAATTACTGATTGTGCTGCTATGAACATAGGAGTGCATGTTGGTTTCTCATAAAACAAGTGTTCTGGATATATTCCTAGGAGTGCTATTGCTGGGTCATACGGTATGTTGTATTTGAGTTGTTTGAATGTTCTCCATACTGATTTCCATAGAGGCTGTACCAGCCTGCAGCCCCACCAGCAGTGGAGTAGGGTTCCCTTTTCCCCGCAACCTCGCCAACAAGTGTTGTTGGTGCTTTTATTCATGTGGGCCAGTCTTACTGGCGTTAGGTGGTACCTCATTGATGTTTTAATTTGGATTTCCCTTATTGCCAGGGAACTTGAGCATTTTTTCATATGTTTATTTGCCATTTGGGTTTGTTCCTTTGTGAAGTGTTTGCCCATTTCCCGTGCCCATTTCTTAATCCAAATGGGAAATGAAGAAGTCAAGCTTTCACTATATGCAGATGACATGATTCTTTATATGGAAGAGCCAAAAGGCTCAACACAGAGACTACTAGAACTTATACGAGAGTTCGGTAGAGTGGCAGGGTACAAAATTAATGAACAAAAATCAACAGCCATAGTGTATGCTAACAGCCCCAAGTTGGAAAAAGATCTAACCAGCAAGATACCATTCAAAGTAACAAAGGAAAGCATGAAGTATCTGGGAATTAACCTAACCAAAAATGTTGGAGACCTATTTGAGGAAAACTACAAACTACTTAAAAAAGAAATTGAACAAGATCTAGAAAGATGGAGTAACATCCCATGCTCCTGGATAGGTAAAATCAATATCATTAAAATGTCTATACTGCCAAAGGCAATATATACATTCAACGCAATCCCAATCAAATTGCCCAAAACATTCTTCACAGATCTGGAAACAATGATTCAAAGGTTCATCTGGAAACACAAAAAACCACGAATAGCTAGAACCATTCTCAAGAACAGGAAGTTAGCAGGGGGAATCACAGTCCCAGACCTCTGGACATACTATAGGGCAGTGGTTATCAAAACAGCCTGGTACTGGCAAAAAAATAGAGAAGAAGATCAATGGAGCAGAATAGAAACACCAGATGGGAACCCACACAAATACAGCCAAATAATCTTTGACAAAAAGACAAACGACAACCCAGGCAAATGGGAAGGTCTGTTCAATAAATGCTGTTGGGACAACTGGTTGATAGCCTGCAGAAACAAAAAGATAGACCCACATCTCTCACCATATACTAAGATCAAATCCAAATGGATAAAAGATTTAAACCTACATCCAGAAACCTTCAAACTTTTGGAAGAAAATGTTGGAAACACACTGGAACACTTAGGGGTAGGCCCTCACTTCCTAAAAAAGACTCCAAATGCAGTAGAAATCAAGACCAAAATAAACAAGTGGGACCTCATCAAACTAAGAAGCTTCTGTACAGCTAGAGAAACAATCAACAAAGTAAAAAGGCAACCCACAGAATGGGAGAAGATCTTCGCACACGACTTAGGTGATAGAGGGCTGATCTCCAGAATATACAAAGAGCTACAAAACAACCAAAATGTCAAAACAAACAAACCACTTAAATTATATTTTGATTATTTTTACATAGTTGATTAGGGAGCAAAAGGTCAAGGGCTAAAGGAAGGCAGGTAAGACCATTATTTCCACATTCTCTTTTTCTCCTTCCTATATCTGAGGGAAGAGGATGAGATAACGGGAGAAGCCACACCTAGTCTCCCAGCCATCCCAGGGTCCCCAGTGTGGGGTATATTCAGAGGGTCCTGCTCAAGTTGTTTTGATAATTCAGCAGTTCTGAATTGCTGTTGATCTCACCATTCCAAGCATGATGAAATCTCTCCAAAACCCAATGGCTGACATAGTACACCTTAGAGTCTCCGTTTGCCCAGATATTCACTGCCAACATTTGCCTGGGATAGTTGATCAATTTGTTCTGTCCTCCATTCTCTGTTATGGTACCACGTGTCCTCTGAAGTCTCCAATGTACCGCCATAACCTCAATGAAAGCACTGGTTTTTATAAAACAAGCATTATTAGAGCAAAAGTGAGAGATGAGCTCCAATACAATGATATCCAGGGGCTTCAACACCCCATTTAATCATTGCATTCATCATTCAAACAAAATGCCAACAAAGAAACCTTGGGCACAGCAATAACAAAACAAAATTATACACCAATGAACATCTCAACACATTGCTGGCAAGTTGAATCCAGCAACATATCAAAAAGATCATTCACCTTGATCAAAATGGCAGTTAGGACTGGGTGGCTGCCTTACTGATAGGAGTGGCATCTCGCAAGGCCAACTTCTTTTTCAGTCTTCAGACACCCTCACTGTTTCTGATGCCCTTTTCCTTTCGCTGCCATGCAGGCAGGGGCTTCAGTTGCTGGACCTCTCTGGACTACAGGTCTGTTTCCTGTGAGTGTTCTGCCCCAAAGCATGGCATGGCCCTGCTCTGCAACTTAATTATCTTTCCTCTGTCTTTCCTCTGTCTTTCCTCTGTCTTTTCTCTAAATGTGTGGTGAATTTGAGGGGCAGATGTGTCCTGGTATTATTTCTATTTATTTTTGTTGTTGTTGCTTTGAAAAGCAATGTGTTTCTATTTCTTGCTCTGATTGCATTACTTTTTCAGAAGTAGAAGGCGGATTTTTTTTTTTTTTCAAATGAAAAGGCCATAGGGGTCATGCCTCATGGCCTGGTGGGGATGGGAAGATGCAGAACCAGACTGCCCCAGTCCCTGAACCCGCCAGGTTACACAGCACCCTCCTAGTGATGTGAGGGGATGCTGCTACAGATTGCCCAGAGTAGGGATCTGGAGACATCTTGGAATGGGGACCACTGAGGGCATGTTTGACAAATGTGGAAACCTTGAGGAACCAGGCCACTCTACACTCCCAAATAACTAAGGGAGCTGAGATGGGATTGGTCAAAAGAGGAATCTGGGGGCATGTCTGGGTCAGGAAAGACATCCACCCATACAGGAGTACTGGGCTATGCTAAGTAGCATCACCTACTGCCCACTGGCACACACAAATGCTGGTGCTGGGGGACAAACCTGGCAGGACTAGGCCACCATAACCATCACCAAGTGCCAGGGCAGAGGGCAGGATGCATCTGGCCAGGCCAGCAACACCTAAGCATGTGAGAGAACTAGGACTAGCGGCAGTATTATGGGGTGCAGCCAGTGATAGCCAGCACCCACTAACAGTGGGCAAACAAAATGTGGCTGTGTCCCCCACCCTCTGTCCTGAAGGTGGGTCCTAACAGCAATGAAATGTCAATTCTATCTTCAGCCACTCTCCCCCCCAACCTAGGTATTTGCTCCTGCCCACCTGTGACCCACCTATCATCTGAGAGAGGACAGTATTACATTGTTGTGTAACCACTCCCTTCACAAGCCCCTTTAAAAGACCCATGAAGCAGGGGCTTGTCCTCTTTCTGTTCATGTGCTCCCATTGCTCTGGCACCTTGACTCTTGGCTGACCCTGGACAGGTAACCCCCTGAGCATGGTCCCTGTGTACTGCTTAGATGGGACACTGAATATAGCAATGTTATTTCTGGTTGGTGTACCATCAGGAGTTCCAGGAGAGGTGAGGCCTAGCAGTGGTATAATGTGGGCAGAGAAGCCAGGGAAAGGTGGATGCTTGCAGCTTTGTAAGTGTGTCCAGGTTATTTGTTGCATGTCTCTTAGGATAGTTTATATTGTTGGGGAAGCTGGGACATAGGGTTCAGCACAACAGATGGACTTAAGGGCAATGACCATTTGTTCCTCTTTGGATTAAGTTTAGTTGGATTATGATTGGTTGGATTGCCATATAGAATTGTGATTTGCTATTTCTATTGTGCTCTATTATCACTAAGCTTGATTAATAAAGACTCCTTAATAATGAACCTTAAACATGTCTGGTGTGATCTCGCTTGCATCCCCCAAAGGCAGCTTCTGTAGAGGATTTGAGGGCCTGTCCCTGTGACACTGCAGCACCAACAGTCTGCACAAGATCTGGGGTTGTTGGCATGTAGAAGGACATTGTGACTTTAGGTCAATGAGCATAGGATTACAATTGATAGGATAATATTTGTATGAGAACAACTGAATAGATACTTTTTGTATAACTAAATGGATATCATTTGTATGAGAACAACTGAGTTGATAGCATATGAATGAGAACACTTGGTGGAATATACAAAAGAGTTCCAAACAAGGATATGGAAACAATTGATGGGTCCTGTAGATAAGCTCAAAACCTCCTCCCTTCTCCTATGTGACCCTCAGTCTATAAAAATCTGATGCCACTAATAAACTTCAGCTATTGGCCATCAGTCAGTAGTCCACGTGTATTGTTACAATCGTCTCCTTGCACCAAGTACATCACTGCAGGACACCTAACAGTGGCAGGTTGAGTCAGGCAAGAAGCTGAAATTCACCAACACTCACTTGAGCTGGGAGCAGTCAGGGCCAGGCTTCAGCACCCACCAGCAGGCATGAGAACTGAGTGCAGGGGTGGGACGGGTCAGGCTGAACACATGCAAAGGTCACCATATCAGGCTGGACTGCAGCATTTGCTGGTACATGTGAGATGTGGGACTGGGAGCAGGCCTGGAAGCAGAACTTTGGGGACTCTCCAGCTATCCTGAAGCTTCTGTTAATGAGCATGAGAGCGGAATGGGAGAGGACTAGGTCAGGCAAGAGTACAGCACCAGTGTCCATGCAAGTGTTCCTGGTCTGACAGCATGCCAGCTGGCAGCACCTACTGGCATGTGAGGCAGCTGGTCAACAGAGTGCAGGCTTTACAGTGCTGAGCTAGGCTGCAGTACTGGTTGGTTGACATGAGACATGGTGCTGGGGGTAGGAAACGCTGAGCTAACAAGTGACGACACCTGCTAACAAGTGCTAACAAGTGCTGCATTAGGGATGGGTCACAACAGGCTGTGTTGTAGCACCCACCAGCATGAGCAAGACCTAATGTTGGAAGAGGGCCTTGTGGAAGACCTTGGAGTAGCCCCTGCTAAGCAGTTGCTCCCACTGGTGAATGTGAGAGATGGAGTGAGGGGTAGCTGGGCTGTGCAGGATTGCAGCACCCTGTGGTGCACACAGGAGCCAAAGTGGGTGCTGCAAAGAACAGTCAGACCACAATGCCTACTGGTTCATGAGAGAGCCGTGTCTGGGGTCAGGCCAAGCTGGACTAGGCAGTTGCACCCACTGGCGATTGCCAGGACTGGAGGAGGACTACAGCACTCAGAGGCATACACAAGATCTGGGGCAGGAGTGGGCTTGGAAGGGAAACCCTGGGCACCCTCTGCTAGGCTACATCTCCCACTGGTGAGCACAAAAGCCAGGGCTGGGAGCAAGCCAGGTTGGACAAGGTGCAGCACCCACTGGCATCAATATGAGCCAGGTCTGGAGGCTAGCTATGCCAAGCTATGCCCCAGTATCCATGGGTGGATGCAAGATCCTGATGGGATGTGGGCCAGGCTGGGTTAGGCCACAGTACCTGCTGGCATGTGCAAAAACCAGGGCTGAGATGGACCTGGTGGGGGTTATTAGCGGTCATCCCAAACAGGCCAAAGCACCTGTCAGTGTGGATGAGGACAGCCTTGTTCCAGGTTGGGTTTGGCTGGGCTGCAGCAAATAAAGCTTTGCGTGAGAGATGAGAATGGGGCAGAACTGACCAGAGAGCTGCATCCACTGGTGTGTGCATTGGCTGGTGTGGGTGGAAGACCGAACCTGACACTGCAGCAGCTGGTGCTCACAACAGTCAAGTATGAGGACTCACTAGGAGAGGTCTGGTGGAAGACTCCGGCCTTAGGGAAAAAAAATCACAAGATGTATGATCAAACCTTGGAGTACAAGTATCAGTACTCGGTCTCTTCAGTTGCTGGTGCTTGCCCATTGGAGAACAATGCCCAGATGCACACCAAGAATGTGACTCCCAGCTCATCTAAGTCAACAGAGGACACTGAATATCTCATCAAAAGACAGGAAGCAGAAAAGGTTGTATAGTTCTCCAGCTCTTGCAGGAATGTTTAGATCTGTGCATACAATGAAGTAGACCTTATTAGACAATACATCTTAGAAAGATTGTCTCAACCCTGTTGCAATGAAACCACAGCATCTCAAAATTATCAAGACCACTCAAGCAGCACCCTTGAAACATTATTCCCCACATCAGGGTCTCTAAGGTGACATCAAAGGACCAACTTCATCCCCATACATAGACTGCAATAATATGCGGGAGAATGGTGCAAGGAAAAAATGGGGCAGGAAGAAGCAGAAAGGTGGGGAAGGGAGAGTCACTATACCTACAAATCTGCGTCATGGAAAATAATAACAATAAAAATGCTGAGTGAACAATTGATTAATTAATCACTTAATCTCTTTTTTATACACCATTACAAAAAAGGCTCACCAGGAAACAAGTTCCTAGAGCAATCCCATATCTAATACCCCTCCACTGAAAATAAAATCCCAGGAATAAATTTAGCCAAGAATGTGAAAGACCTTTATAATAAAAAATAAAAAGGATTCTCCAAAGCAAACTGCATAGAACACACAAAATTCCCACATTCATGGCCGAAAGAATTAATATTTATAAAGTATCTATTGGCAGATCTAACACTATTTCTGCCAAATGTCAATGAAATTCTTTATAGACTATAAAGAAACAATGCTATATACGCTTGTTTTCATTTCTTTGGGTAAATTCACAGGAATGGGATGACTGGGTAGTACAGTAGGTCGATGTTCAGATTTCTAAGGGAGCTGTATACTGTCTTCCAGATGGTTGTATTAGCCTCCATTCTTACCAATAGTTACCAGGGTATCTTTTTTCCCACAGAGTCATCTGTACTACCCTTCCCTCCCTTTTTCATAGCAGCTCAATTCACAGTCGCTAAAATGTGGAATCAACCCAGATGTCCACCAATTCATGACTGGATAGAGAGAACGTGGTGTTATACAGGATGGAATACTAAGACATAGAACAGATGGAATCCTGTCTTTTGCAACGAAACGGATGCAACTCGAGACCAAATAAATAAGCCATACCTTCCAAAATCAAATATCGTATGTTCTCTCTGGTTTATGGTGGTTAATACAGAGTGCAAAAAAAATCTGAATGCGTAAGAATGAAACTGACATCTTACGAATTTATGATTGTTGAGGGTCCTGACATTGATATGAACAAGCAAACTGAGGAGCTGGTGATGTGCCATAGCACATAAATTCACTATCTGCAGTGCCAGAATCCCATATGGATGCTGGTTTGTAATACTGCTCGCTCCAATTCTAATCCAGCCTCCTGATAATGTGCCTGCGAAAACAGTGAAAATGGCCAAGGGTTTGGGCCCCTGTACCAACTTGGGTGACTTGGAAAAAGATTCTGGCTCCTGACTTCAGCTGGGCCCAGCTCTGGGCATCACAGTTGTTTGGAGAGTGTACCAAGGAAGGAATATACTTCTCTCTCCTCCTCCTCCATCTCTCTCTCTGTCTCTCTAACTCTGCCTTTAAAAATCAATCAATCAAGCTTTAAAAATAAGTAAAATGAACATATGCTATTACAAATATTGAAAGGAAAAAGGGAAGGAAGCAGGGTATACTGAGGATGGGAAGAGAATATGATTAGCTAAGAACTGTACCTATTATTAGTAAAAAAAAAAGATAAAGGAAATAACAATTGTTATCTGAAATTTTTAAGAGAGACTACTGGAACTCATAAGAGAATTTGGTAAAGTTGCAGAATGTAAATCAGTACACAAAAATCAATAGCCTTTGCATACAGCTGAGAAAGAACTTGTAAGATAAGTTCCAATCACTATAGCTGCAAAACATTTAAATACCTTGAAAAAAATTACCCAAGTATGTGAGGACTCTCTAGGTTGGAAATTGAAACAATAAAGAAAGAAATGGAAGACACCAAAATGTGGCAAAAATCTTCCTTGTACCTACATTGATAGATCTGGATCCTCAGCTGCAAACACAGGGCACATAATTTGCATAGCTTTCTGATAGGTTTGTAATAATAAAGACTGATTTACTTTATCCAGCAGTAAGATAACTAATTAAGACAGATTTCTTTGATTTATGTAACTTAAATTACTGATAGTCTGTTTTTAAAATGTTAAGTCATTAATATATTTATATTTAAGTTTATTGTTAACTAACTACTGTCTCATTTATACAGGCAATAGGCCTTTGGGATAAATGTTTTGTAAAGCTATTATTTGGCAGTTTTCATTTTACACTGTCCCTATAAGCGTAAGCAACCTGGTAGCTTAGATACAAGGCCCTCCGCTTAATATCCTCAAGGACAAGGTATTGTGGTACGTGCCAATCGTACTATTAAGGATTAACTTATTAAAACAAAAAAGGAGGAGTACAGCACTCCCCAAGAACATCTGAACCTTGTATTATTTATCTTAAGTTTTCTAGCATTGGATGCTGAAGGATGGTCAGCTGCAGATCTTCATTGGAATTTGTCTCGAGAGCAGAAGGGTTATTATCATGTGGAAGGCTCCCTTGATGGTCAGTGGCAAAGCCAAGATCCTGTCCTCATGTGGGGGGGAGGATTGGTTTGTGTTTTTCCAGAAAATGAAAACGGTCCACGATGAATTCCTGAGAGGCTTGTCCGGCAAGCTCCTGTTGCTGAGTCTTGTGAAAACTTGGGTACTCGACATGGTGGTGGTATTTGAGTTGGAAGATCGATGGGATAAGCAAGTATATTAGGCCTTTATACAATATATAAGTATATTAGTATATTGTTAAGAACTTCCCCACTTTTTTTTTTCTTTCTCCTATGAGCACCGAGGTCCTGTTTCCCGCCTTTTCCATGTGGCAACTTTGTGGGGAATGGGCATGCACTGCACACACACACCCTTTTTTTCCTTATTAAGGGAGGCAATTATTCCTGTGGAAATTATTAGTCCAATCACTCCTCTGGATTTGAGGACTCACTCACGTGGGTGAACCTTAACTCCTTGAATTTTAAACCTGTGTCCGCCTGTGTTATCCCCGTTTTTCTCTCTTACATACAGAAAACGTCTCTGAAGTAAATTGCACCGGGGCCAGCTGCACCCTAACAGCATGTTGGAATGGCAATGGTGATACTGCTGTTGTCATGTGCCTTCCCGGAATCCTGCCTGTGCCTGTCGGGGCTAACGGAAAGGCCTCTGTTGGCCTGATAAGGCGTAAAAAAGACTTTAGCATAACATTGACCACCATAGCCAGCATTGCTGTGGCGTCAGCAGCCACCACCACAGCAGCAGTGACCCTAGGACACCCTACAGCTACTGCTGAGACCATGAACAAGCTTGCAGAACTGACTGCCTGAGCTATGGAACAACAGAACTTTATTAATGAACACATGTGGGTGGGCATGTTTACGTTGTAACAGCAGGTTGATTTGTTGGCAGAGGAGCAGCAGATGTTGTGGGATATGGTCAGGGCCTCTTGTTCCCCATCATATGTCTTTATGTATGTAACACATGTGCAAGTGCAAAATGTTTCCCAAGCCCAGGAACTGCTGTCTGCTTATTGCTACCGAGCTAAAGATACTCCTAGCCATGGAACAGAGTTACCAGCTTCTCCAAGTATCATTTATGCAGCTGCTACAGGCAACGCATTGAACGGCAGCCAGTGACTGGTGAGATGTACCAGGTATTGACCAACCTAAGACAGGGGCTCCGTCATGTTTTGGAGATTCCTGAAGATGGTTAAGGCTGATGACCTGAGAGTCCACAACATAAGACAGGCGCATTCAAGTCTGCTTTAAAACAAATTTTGGGGACCTGGTGTGGGCTAAGGAGTTGATTAGTGCTCATTGAGCTGGGCAGGAACAAGAACTGGCCTTGTGGCTTAAAACGCCTAGACTAATTGGACTCATCTGTATCCAATTTCCTGGCTGAGTTAGGACGGGGGTGGGGGAGAGTATATAAGGAGAGATGAAGGAGCAATAAAGTGTGACTTTGCAGAGACTTCCACCATCACTGGTCTCCTGTTGGTGCTTCATCCCCAGACCCTCTCCCTGTCCACGTTACTTGCTCTGCTGGTTGGAGTAGATGAAAACTACAAAACGTTTTTTAAGAAGAGCTAGAAAAAGACGTTAAAAGCTGGAGAAACTTCCCATGTTCCCGGATCCGCAGGATCAACATCATCATGTTCATATTGCCAAAAGTAATATACAGATTCAATGCAATCCCAATCAAACTCACAACATTTTTCTCAGAAATAGAGAAGATATAAAAGTTCATTTGGAAACACAAGAAACCATGAAAAGCCAAAGCTACCTGAAGAATAAAAACCAAGCAGGAGAATCACAAATCCAGACTTCAAGATCAAGATGGTAGAACAGAGTAAGGACACATTTAAACAGGCAGAGAATCATTACCCAGGATGAAGCAGAGAGGGCACATTCCAGGAAATAGGAAAGGACAGGCCATTGGCAGAGCGGCACCTGGAGACTGACGGACACTGGACAGCAACAGAGACAATGGCCTGGTGTTGCAGTGACCAGATACCTCAGTGACAGTCACCAAGTGGTGATCTGAGTTGCAATGAGCCCCACTGGTGGCTGGAGCTCCACTAGCAGCCAGGTGGGAAGGGGAGTTCACTGGGAGCTCAGGAGGTGAACACAAAGAACTGCCTGTTCTGCTGATTTATTTGATTCAACCAGGAAAACAGACAGAGCAGCAGATCCCAAACAAGTGGTGGAGGAACAGGGTGGGACTCATAGTCCAGACCCCAAAAGAGTGCATTGGATGCCATTTTGTAGAGGAGGCAAAGGCTTTGGGCAAAGCCTCAGTGCATGCACTGAACTGGGAGTGAACTTCTTTCTGGCTCAGTACATTGCACTGACATGGCAAACTACAGGTTCTACCCAAAATAGGTCCAGGGAGCCTCAAGCCCTAATGGTCAGCAGATCCACAACTCCACGAGTGCACACCTGGCGTCTTTTTGTACAGTGTGGCATTTGCTAACTTGGGAGTGAACTCACTTTCAGCTCAGGTGCACTGCATTGGCCCCACAGGTAAAATAATACTGACTTTGGCATCCTATGCGTCAAAATAGGTCTGGATGACCCTCAGACCTAACAGCCAGCAGGTTACGGGAAGATCAGTCCCACCAACAACCTAATTATTTAGGACACCTGGTGTCTCCCTAATCCTGGTAACTGCTTGAATCAGAAGTGGGAGAAAGTTTGTATAGACAATGGTGCAGTCTCAGCATGGGATCACAAGAGGTGGAGAGTGGTGAGAAGACCGTGGTGGAAGCCTAACACAAGAGCCCAGACCTGAAACTCATTGGAAGGAATGGCACAGTGAGTGCAAAGACCTGGGTACCAACCGCAATGAGTAAAATCAACTTGTAGACCTGTGAGTGACACGGCATAGAAACCAGCACACTGATAAGACTTTGCTAACCAGAAGTACAATGACCAAGAGCAAAAGAAGAGACAGAGGCACAATGAATATTACTGAATACTCCCATGCAAAGGAGCAAAGGCTTTTGCCAACCTCAGAGTTAACTGAGGAATACATCATGGAAATGGGGGTTATAGAATTCAGAAAACTCATTATAAAGCTTCTTATCAACAATGAGGAGCACATGCAGGAATTGAAGGAATATGTCACACAGGAAGTAGCAACACAGGAACAAAATCAAGCCGAATTATGGGAAAGGAAGGACACAATAGAGCAAATTAAAAATTCAGTGGAGAGTCTCAATAATAAAATGAAGGAGGCAGAAGAAAGAATATCAGAATTGGAAGACAGTTCTTGTCACAGTGGAGAAACAATCAAAAAGCTGGAAGCAGAGCTAGGTCAAGCTAAAAAAAAATTCAAGAATTAAGAGGCTCTATTAAAAGGCCAAATAAAGAGTTACAAGAGTTCCAGAAGGTGCAGAAAGAGAAGCTGTATTTAGTACCTGTATAATGGAGACTATCATATCCAGATGTGAAGATACAATGCAATATGCATCTCTACTTCCAGACCAAAGATAGACTCAGAATAAAACTGTTAGATTTATCTTGACAATAGGATGCTGGATTCTGTGCCATGTCCAGGCCCGGAACAATGGACTTACAACTCTTTATGAAGAATAATAGTATTATAATAATATCCGGGAAATCGGTGTGTGGGTGGAGGGGATTTAGAGAGGGGCTTAGGGATTTACAGAGGAGGTTAGGGAAATCCCAGGGCCTATGGAACTGTATCATAAAATAATAATTATTTTTAAAGAATACACACTACAGGTATAGCCAACTAATCCTTGACAAGAAAATGGAAAACAATCCAGGGAAAAAGCCTGGTCTCTTCAATAAATGCTGTTAGGACAACTGGATAGCAGCCTGCCAACATGACCAACGAAATCCCCATCCATCACCTTATACAAAAACCATCTCTAAGGGATCAAGGACCTAAATCTGCACCCAGAAATCATCAAACGATTAAAGGAAAACATGGGAAGCACTCTCCAAGATATAGGTGTGAGGAAAGACTTCTTGAACAAGACATCAAAAGCACAGGTAGTCAAAGACAACTAAAAAAATGGGACTACAATCAAACCAAAAAGTTTCTACACAGCAAGCGAAACAATCAACAAAGTGAAGAAGAAATCAACAGACTGGAAGAGAATCTTTGCACCCTAACACAACAGCTAGGGGACTAATATCCAGGATTTACAAGGAACTTCAGAAACTCAGTGACAGAAAACAAACAGACAACAACATCAACAAAAACAGCTCAGTGATGAAATGGGGAAAGGAATTGAACAGATTTTTTTTTTTTCAAAAGAACAAATGCAAATGGCTAATAGACATACAAGAAAAAGGCCAGGCTCCCTAGCTGCCAGGCAGATACAAAGGAAAACCACGTTGAGGTTCCACCTAACAATGATGAGACTGGCAACATTCAGAACTCTACTAACAACACTTGCTGACGTGGATGTGGAGAGAAAGGTAACCTCCTCCACTGTTTGTAGTACAAACACTATGGAAGTCAGTATGGAGAGTGCTAAGAGAACTGCAAATAAGCCTGCCACATGACCCACTGCTGGGAATATATGCAAAGGAAATGAGATATGCATACGAGAAAGGAATTTGTAATCCTATATTCACAACCTTGTGAAGGACTATGCTACTGTTAAAATATTGAGGAAATCAGTGAGGGAGAGGGAGTTTGGGGAGGGGACAAGGGAAATCCCAGAGCCTATGAAATTATATTATAAAAATTATATTATAAAATAAAAGTGAAATAAAACAAACAAAAAAGAGTATTAATCCATCATGAGGTGCCATTCATTCTCACAGTTTTAAAATGTAAAATCCAACACAGTATAAAATTGGACTACCAAAGGAACGACGGCTGGAGTCATCACTAGAGAATACTATTCAGCCATGAGGAAGAATGAAATCTTGTCCTTTGCAATCAAATGGATTCAACTGGAAACCACTAAGCAGAACAAAATAAATTAGTCCTCAAAAGACAAATATCCTATGTTTTCCCTAATCTGTGAAAACTAATTCATAGGTTACAAACAAAAATGTAATCTATGGATGCAAGAGTGACATTCTGGGATTTGATTATTGCATACAGCCTCCGTTTTTACTTCCAATGATAGCAGGTTTTTTTCAGTTTTGGTTTGTTTTGTTCTTTGCCAGTACTATTTTCTACATGACATGCTGCTGAGGTCAATACCTAATGTAGTGTTAAACTTGTGATTGAAAAGTGAAATGAAGCACGCTATTGGAAACATTAGAAAAACATACAAAAGGAAGAGGGTAGGTGGAGAGAGTGGGCAGGAGGGAAGGTATGAGAAGCATCACTCAGCTGCTAGATTTGTATCATGGTATAAGCAAAATTTGCCAGAATAAAGAAAAATAGATTTAAAAAACAAAATAACAATAATAAAAACATACACATCACACTTGGAAAAGTAAAACATCTTATTCACTTATTGAGAGGATTCAGATATGTTAACGCTCGGTATCATGATTGGAAAACATAATGGATAGTATATCTTAGGTTACTATTAATCCATCACGAGGTGCCACGTACTCTTTACAGTTTTAAAAAGTAAAATTCAGCACAGTTTAAAATTGTACTATCAAAGGATGAATAACAGCCTTTTGTTAACTGATTATAATGTAACAAATGTTAAAGCATGAAAAAATAAAGAAAGTTGGAATATCGCCAAAGATGTCACCATGGACTGCTAGAAAGCTAAAGGTATTTTAATGGTCAAAAACTAAGACAGGAGGAGAAAAAAAGGAGATGAAGTTTAACTTGGTGATTCCCCTGTGTCCAAGAAAAAAAAAACAGTTTACATACAATGCTATTTGTTATTGTTTTGAAATATTAAGACGATAATGTCTAAGGTAGCGTCAAAGAGAAATTGAAGTCAGACTCTATCAAAAAGACATCACTTGGAAGCTTTGTGGCAAATAAGGCCACTGGAGACCATCTACCTACCTACCACAGGATAGACTCAGATACTTGAAGGAAGCAGAAAGTGAAGCTTTCATTATTGTCTGGTCTTGAGAGCAGGGATCAGATAGTGAAAACAGATATGGCCCAGAGAAATTGACATAATCTTCTGCTCTGTGAGCCAGTCCCTGTCCCCTCTGCTCTATAGTTAAAAAATAAAAACATAGCAGCAGCCATGTTGTGAACTGGGGCAAAGGCACTGGAATAGCAACAATAGAGAGTTGCTCATACGCTGCTAAGTCAGCAGAAAATTCACTCCTGGTAATACTTTCTCGGCATCCCATCATTTCCATCCAAAACAGATGTGGGCAGCATCCAGACCTAGCTGCCAGTAGGTACCAGCAAGAAGAGCTCCATGGGCACGCAGGTGGGAAGGGGAGTTCATCAGGATTTCAGAAGGGGAACCCAGCAACAGAACTGTGGGTCCTGCTGCTCTCCCTGCTCCTAACACGGGTAGAAGCAGAGTGGCAGAGCCCAGAAAGTCAGCTGTAGGAAAGGGTGGATTTTACAGGCCCACTCCCACCAGCCCAACATCGGGTGCCATTTTTGAACTGGGGCAATGGTGCTGGAGGAAGGACAATAGTGAGCTGCGCATGTGCTAACCCAGGGAAGATTTGACTCCTGGCTTAACACATTGTGCCAGCCCAACCAACGAAACAATGACAACTCCGCCTCACACAAGCTGCATCCAAAATAAGTCCAGGTTGCCTTTAGACCTAATTGTCAGCAGGTTCCGGCAAGAGAGGGAAGGGAAAAATGCTTATAACAGGCACAATTGACAACCCTGTGACCTAGGACACTTGGTGTCTCCTGAAACAGGAACTGCAGAAAGGCTACCTGCCTCAGCAATGCTGGGTTCACGGGCCTGGGACTGAATCTTGCTGGAGTGGCACAAGCAACAGCAGAGTGGTCACTAGACAGAATCATAGAAACAACCCAGTTGTCCATCAAAAGAGGAATGGAGTAAAGAAACTCTGCCACATCTACTCTACAGAATGCTACTCAGCCATTAAAAAAGATGAAATCCAACCATTTACATCAAAATGGTCCCAACTAGAGGACTGTTATGCTGATTGAAATCAGCCAATCCTAAAAGGACAAATATCATATGTTCTCTCTGATATAAGGTAACCTTCACGCAAAATACAAAGATCAACAGATAAATAAGTAAGCATGTACATACTTATATTTATCTAGAGGATCTGTGTATTGAAGGCAAGTGTACCATGAAGTGGAGATACACTGTGGTGTGCATCTCTACTTCTGAATCAAAGGCGGACTCCCAATGAAACTGTCAAATATATCTTGACACTAGGATGCTGGACTTTAGACCATTCTCTATGCCTACAATGTCAGGATGCACTTAAAGAGAAGAACGATGCACCTGTGATTGTTGTTGAGGGACTAAACTATGGTTACAATATAGGGGGAAACAGTGGGAGGGAAGGGGATTTAAAGGCAAATTCCGGAGCCTAAGGAACTGTATCGTGAACAATAAACAATTTCAATAAAAAAAAGTCTGAAAAAGAAAACAAGAAAGAGACAAATTCAGCTCTTTGTATCCATACTACACAGAGGTTCCTCTCCCAAGTTCTTCAACCAATGAGGAACTTGGGAGATAGAATCTAAACCAGATAGAGTGCCTAAAACAGGGTTGGGGGATAGGAGATCAGTTTTTCTGTGCAGGCAACAGGCATGCAGCAGTTACAGATTATAATTACTAAACAAGAGACAAAGATTACAAGTGATGAAAGGTTTCCAAGCAAGCTAAACAATTGGTCTCTTTCAGGGTTTTTGGAACTTTCTATCCTACCTGCCACTGAGAGCTAGATTGAGGGCTTCACTACAGTTAAGATAAACCCTTTATGAAAATGCATAAGGACACTTTTTTGGGCATGGCATGATAGCGTAATGGTTAAGGTCCTTGCCTTGAATGCGCCAGGATCCTATATGGGTGCCGGTTCTAATCCCGGCATCTCCACTTCCCATCCAGCTCCCTGCTTGTGGGCATGGGAAAGTAGTCGAGGACGGCCCAAATTCTTGGGACCCTGCACCCACATGGGAACTCCGGAAAGAAGTTCCTGGCTCCTGGATTCGGATTGGCACAGCACTGGCCATTGCGGCCACTTGGAGACTGAATCATCAGATGGAAGATCTTCCTCTCTGTCTCTCCTCCTCTCTGTACATCTGCCTTCCAATAAAATAAATAAATCTTAAAAAAACACACACACATAAGGACATTTTTCACAATATACAAAGATAAAACAAAAGGTATGTGGAAAATGGAATTAAACAATGAGTTTACTGTGAGGTTGAAATACAGATTTTTCATAGTATGAGTTTTCATGTATTATAAGACCCCAAATAGGCATAGGCTTAAGTAATTTTGTAGAAAAGTAAACTGTGTTGGATTTATTTTCCACAAACTCTTTGAAGTGCCCTCCTTTATACCATTTAATTATGCACACAAATTTAGTGAGTTTTGCCTAGAAAGTATCAGATTAATCAAAGCAACGGATGTATATTTCCCATTACTCCAAGAATATTTACCTTTCTGTCCTTCACTTCCCCTACCCTGAAACATCATTTTAAAATTTCATTTCTTTTAAATAACAAGGAAGAATTGTTTAAATTTTATTTTCATTAAAGGCAGAGGGAGAGGCACAGAGAGATCTTGCATCCACCAGTTCACTCCCCCAAATGGCCTCAAACCAAAGCTGGGAAAATCCAAAGCCAGGAACCAGGTGTTTCAAGGTCTCCCATGTGGGTCCAGGGTCACAGAAACTTGCTCCATACTCTCCTGCATTCCCAGGCCAGAAGCAGGGAGCTGGATCAGAAGTGGAGCAGCTGGGAAAGAACCTGCATCCATAAGGGATGCTGTACTTGGTGGTGGAGGATTAGCTAGTTGAACCATTGCACCAGTACCCCACGCAGACATCTAGGAACAGAGATTACACAATCAATCCAGACATTTGCTGAGACCACTCTACATTGTTATTCTCATTCAGCCACATCTTTTTTATAGCACAATGTCTATGAGACTCATTCTTACTGATGTGACAGATTATTCATCTTATTAGAAAGAATAATTCCACTGAATACACAGAGTGAATTGTATACTCATTCATTGGTTACAGATTGATTTCTTTTTATTGGAAAGGCAGATCTACAGAGAGAAGGTGAGTCTGACAGAAAAATCTTCCACTGTTGGTTCACTCTCCAAGTGACCTCAGTGGCTGGAACTGAGGTGATCCAAAGCCAGGAGTGAGGAACTTGTTCCAGGCTCCCACATAGCTGCACAATTCCATCCAATACTGCTTTCCCTGGCCACAAACAGGAAGTTAGATGGGAAATGCAGCATCAGGACACAAAGCAGCACCAATATGGGATGTGTACAAAGGTGCGGATTTAGACCATGAACCTTCAGTCAGGGTCCTATCTGTTCATATTAAAGTTGGATGTTTATTCTCTACATCACGAAAGTACCTTAAAAAGACTGCAACTGAAAAACATTGATCTTACTGATAACACTGGCTTAACAAGAGGGGAAAAACATGTTGTGTGGCTTAATTTTCAACTTGTAACATTTGTTTACTCTTACTTTCCATCTATCACTACCCAATCATTCCAGTTCTATAAGCACAAACTCTCCTCAAGAATTCGTATAAGAAAAAAAACTTGTCACCAATTTCACCAGTATGTACAGGTCCTTCTCAAAATCATTTGACTCAATGTTTCCCAATTTCCCCACATTTGGGCCTCTTTCCTAACACCTCTGGCCTCAAGGTCCCTACTTCACTGTTCATAAAGTCCCCCTGATGTGTGCCCCATGATTGTTATGTAATAGTGACAATTCTCCTTCACCACTCAGGCTGTGGCCTCACTCTGCTCTGCTCTGCTCACAACAGTCCTGCTGGGAAAGGTGATGCTTTAGGGATAGTCTTGTCCACCTGCCACGTGACTGTGTTGGATTTGGTCACTGGCTGCCTCACTCATGGGGCCTGCCCGCACTCAGGCCCCCATAAAAGGTGCTCTCTGGTTACCTGTATTCTGGGCATTCCTGTTCCCCGTCAGCTGCTCCCACACACCCCCAGGATGGCGCTTTGCTGCTTCTGAAATTGTGATCCCGAGGAAGGTGACCCAAAGGACAAATACATTTGAGAAACCAGACCAACTCTCCTACAGCATGCGCTTCCGGGGAAGAAGACATGTGCTCCACATGAAGCTCAAGAGGAACTTGGTGCCCAGAAACTTTCCTATTGTTACTAACGATGACCAGGGTGCCATGCAGGAAGACTACCCATTTGTCCCCCGAGACTGTTACTACTACAGCTACCTGGAAGAGGTTCCTGGGTCCATGGCCACACTGGACACCTGCCATGGAGGTCTGCGTGGCATGCTGCAGGTAGATGATGTCACCTATGAAATCAAACCGCTGGAAGCTTCTTCAACATTTGAGCATGTGGTTTCCATACTTGTGTCAGAAGAAAGAGAAGAAGAGGATAAACACTGTAAGATTAAATCAGAGGACATCAGTCAAGCCTTTGAAGAGGAGCTTCCTGCTGGAACTCCTAGAGCAGGTCCTGCTTATCTGTGGCAGATACATTATAAGCTCATGAGACTGCACTATACTATTTCCAACTCTTTGTGGATTAAGGATCGTAATCAAACTCGAGCAATAGAGAGTGTTTTCCTTATAAATAATATTATACATTCCATCTATAGGCCAACATCCCTAAATTGTGCCATACGTGTTTTATGCATTTGGACTGGAGAGGATCCGGTGAACCTATATTCTACCATAAGTACTACCATTACCGTACACTCTTTTGGCTTATGGAAACTGTATAACATGTATGATGCTATTCCACATTCGACTTCATTACTTTACACAGGACACCGCATTGCACACCTTTATTATTATGCGAGCCAAGGTGGAATATGCAATCCTAACTGGGGAGCCGGATACGTGTTTGTAGCACACTACCACATATTTGTGGCTGCGACTATTTCAGCACATACATTAGGTCACAGCATTGGAATGGAGCATGATGGACAGGAGTGCCGCTGTTTCCGAAGAACTAGTTGTGTCATGTCTCCCAAGCCTGGTCTTCAGGATACAATGAGTAACTGCTCCTATCAGCATGTATATACACGTATTGTTTTCTGGGATCCTTGCTTGAGTGAACCAAATGTCCCATATGGTAATTTTCCATATGTAGTTCCTCGTTGTGGAGACAAGATAATAAATGAAGATGAGGAATGTGATTGCGGTTCCTTTAAAGAGTGCACGCCAAATATGTGTTGTGATACTAACTGTTATTTCACCCTTGGCAGTGATTGTGACCACACTTCTTGTTGCAATAAGGACTGCAAACTTTCTTCTCCTGGAGTGCTTTGCAGAGACACCCGTGGTATTTGTGATCTGCCAGAATATTGTGATGGGAGATCAGAAGAATGTCCACGTGACTTTTACATCCAGGATGGAACCCCATGTTCACCTGTAGCCGTCTGTATCAGAGGAAACTGCAGTGACCGCAATATGCAGTGCCAGGCCCTTTTTGGATACCAAATAGGTGATGCCCCACAAGCATGCTATGACAAACTGAATATCATAGGTGACCGATTTGGAAACTGTGGGGTTAAGTTGCAAAGAGGGGGAACCAAACCTTTTAAATGTGAAGAAGATGATGTTTTATGTGGAATGCTGCACTGTGGTGGAGTCAAGCGAATACCTGGTGGAGGGAAACACACTACTTTTAGACGCTTATTAGTTCAAGATGTTAAGCAAGAAGAATGCTTTGGTTACGATGCACACCAAGGGGCAGAATTGCCAGAAATGGGGCTTGTACTTGATGGGGCAACATGTGGTCCTGCTAAATATTGTCTAAACCAGAACTGCACTTTTCACGAGGACTTACATTTTGATTGTGATGTGAAGACATGCAATTTCAAAGGAGTGTGTAACAGCAACAAAAACTGTCATTGCATGCGTGGCTGGAAACCACCAAAATGTGATACACTCGGAACAGGTGGTAGTGTAGACAGTGGCCCTATACCTGACAGAGACCCCGGTATTCAATCCAGGATTCGTGAAACTTACAACATTGAATTGATTCTAACACTTGCTCGTTCAGGCTCATTTTTGTTCACAGTACTCATTGGTGCCCTTACAACAGCAAAACGGCACATAGAGAAAAAAATATTGAAAGATGAATATGAAAGTGATGACTTCTTGTAAATATCACTGGGCATCCTCACATGGAGTAATTCTACACTGACAACCCCCATGTCCTCTAGCCGTTTGGAGGGATTAACCTTGAAATAAACTCACATCTTAATAAAGACAGTGAACACTGTCACTCGCAACATATTTTATGATGTGGTCATGCTTTTTTACTTTTGCAGGTGAGCCAGAAAATCTTAGATTCAATAAGAGCAACTGGGCTTACTAAAAATTCATGTTTAAGATATTCTAGAAGCACCTGTTGCAACTTCTGTCTGCTTTAGCACAGACTCGGTTAAACACAGTAGACAGAGTCTAACAAAAGCTTTTCAAATAGTCATTCGTTCATTCTCTCTTTTATTGCTACTGCTGAACAACAAGCATAAGCAACATTTGTTTGTGACACAGAATGAGGAAAGTTTTCTTGACATAGGCAGGTTAAATTTCAACATAGGCTCTACCAACATCTCTTTCTGTGCCCCTAAAATCTTACTTTTAAAGTTTGCAGGATCACACTATAGTCGGGAATCAGGGGAGAATGCCTTCACCATAGTTATAAGATGGTCAAAAGAAAGCAAGAAAGGCCTAGAACTTTAGGGATTGCATCTTTGCATACTGAAACCAGCTTCATTATTAGTCATTGCTATTCCTCAGTTGAGTTAAGCCTACAGTATTTCCAGCATCAGTTTTCCCATTTATCTTTATTGTAAAATGATCATACAAAGGAGCCATTGATTGCCAATCAATTGTTTCATAGGGCCTCTGTACATTGATGTTATAAGATCTCACGTTTAAAATCTCAGGAATTACCAAAACATTGCTTGGCCATACTCACGGAAGGAATTAGCTAACTTCGGTTCATGTCTAAACACAAAAATTTATCTGATGTCGGCAGAAATACATTCACTCGGAAAAAAGTAAACTAGAACAGGGTATGATAAGCAGTAAGGATGACAATCCTCCTGTTTCAATAGCTTGGTTTTGGTCCATCTGAAAACAGCCAATGTACACGAGGTGGGAGAAGGAAGCAGAAGCTGAGAATCAACAGGTGTGCCACCTACGACTCGGGGTTGTAGAGCTCTGTTGGCCAGCACTTCCAGTGCAAGTGGCTCATCTAGTGGGGAAACCAGGACGTTCATGGCCTGACAGACCCGAGTCCCTGTTCACTGAGCCTTCCAAAAGGCTTGTTTGCTGCTTCTGTATCTGATGGCAAAATTGGTTAAGTCAAGGCTGGTTGATCGCTTAATAAACAGGGCTATTTATTTGCCATAGAAAGGCTATTACTGAAATGAGAACATGCTCTTCGAGCAATCCTGACAATCTCTTAGTGCGAGGTCATATGCACAGAGCAGAAGGGGGGGACACCGGAGTGGAGCAGGTGGACAGGAGGAGGCTTGAATCCCAACCCTGGAGACTCCTGGTTCCTTACCAAGGACTATCAGTACGGGCACCAAGGACTACATTCCAACTCCAAGGAAACCACAGGGGATTGGAGTAACTTAGGAGGCTGAGAACTCTGAGGTCATCCACCCCCATTTGGATCTACCACTTGGGATGGAATAAGCCCAAATCCTTCCTCGCAGGATCCAAGGTTTTTGGAACAACAGCCAGGAGCCCTGAGCGGTCCACAGAAACAGAAGAACAGTAAACTTCCTTCGGACTAGGGACAGCAGCTTTCTCTGGTTCTTACTTAGTTCCAACTTTGTAACCCCACCCTCTCTTGCAATGACCATCAGGGTCGCTCCGGACGCCCCCCTAAAAACAACAGCAGCAAAAAATTAGAATAGACAGAGAACAACAAGGAAAGCTTAGAACCAGACAGGAAACAGTCAGCGTGGACTCACACATACCTAACTAGGTAGGACACAAAAATTAGTTACTCCTCACTAAGGTATTGAAGATTTCTCTGCACACTCCTCCTAAAACTGTTCTGCACCTCAACTGTTGACGTATGCCTTGTTAGGGTTATAAGCCAGTTTAAAGTATCCTAAAATCTGCCAAGTTCAGCAAAGTTATGCCTCAACACTATAAACTGCTAAATACTAAAATGAAAATAGACACGAGACAGCTGAATAGTAACCTATAGCCATTTTAAGGTGCATAGAAGCTGGTGTATATAAATTAAAATTGAAATGTCAATGAAGTAGTCACAGGATGTGGTTAAGAACTTGCGGTTTTTAACATATTGGTTACTCAATACCATGTCAAATAATTCCATAATGTTGTAAATTGTTGTTGATGTTATGTTGTGGCTTTTAATTGATCGGGATGATATTCTGCCAGCTCTGCCTTCAGACCAGAGATGGTCTCCCCAAGAAACCATTGAATTTATCTGGACAATAAGATGCTGGACTCTATGCTTGGTATATGTTTGCAATGAAAGAATCTTAACTGAATTTGAACTGTAATACTGCAACAAGTTGGAGGAATCCACCATGGGGGGAGGGCACGGGGAAGGACTGGAGGGATCCCAGAGCCTATGAAACTGTGTCACAGAATGCAATGTAATTCATAAAAAAAATGAACAACAACAAAAAAGAGAACATGCTGGTTGATGGGGACAGACATTTTGTGTCTGGTGTTTTTTTTTTTTTTTTTTTTTTTTTTTTTTTGTAAGCTGCTTGCCAAAGCATTGGTAACTGTGGGCCAATAGCCTTTCTTTCCTTCCTTCCTCTCTTCAGACACTATTTATGAGATTCCAAGATGGCTGAATCAGGAATAGACTTGTGGATTCCTACCAGTGAATGCTGGTGGAGGAGAAGCAGAGGAAGAGCATTCCCAAGGGACAGTCTAAGTGAAACCTGCAAGGGAGACACTACGGATAGTGGAGAGACACAGTAGAGAAGCGTGCGAACACAGCAATTACCAGAGGCCAGCAAATGCCACCGGCAACTCCCCCAACCCAGAGCTGGAGAAGACTGTGGTTTGCTGAGTGCACTGGGGGGCAGGCTGTTGTGGCTTGGGTCACTGATGAGATTTTTTTCCACCTAGAATCTTGCAGACAACAGACTTTGGGCTGGACTGGTGCTAGAGCTGGGGTGGGTTGCTGCCAGAACATCAAAGAAGAGGATCACAGGTCTTTTCTCTATGCCCAGACCCAGGTGCACAGACCAGGGAAGAGTCAGTGCCATTTCAAAGTAAGGGTAGTGAAAACATCAATACACATGGGATGCCGCAAAAAAAAAAATAGTAAATAAAAAGTATGGATCGAATTTTTGAAGATGTTACACTTTCCATGCTGGTTTCCTTGCATAAGAGAGAACATATGGTATTTGTTCTTTGTGATTAACTCATTTCAATGAGCATAATGGTCTCTAGTTGGGACCACCTATTTGTAAATAGATAATTTCATTCTTCTTAATAGCTGAATAATTATGATTCCTTATGAGGGACTATACCACTGCTGTAAAATGGAGAAAATCTGTTGGGTGGTAGGAGTTTGTTGGGGAAATTCCAGTCTTTATGTAATTGTATGACATAATTCAAAAATTTAACGTAAATAATATATATATGTATAATTTAAAAAACCCCAATCAATGTAATTTACAGCAGCTTTTCACATGCCAACCTTCCAACCAGGGCCCCTGGCAAATTTGCCTGACAAAGAATCTTATGGAATTGTATCATTAAAAAATCATCATCATCATCATCATCATAAAAGAATCTTCTCCCTTAATACCCCCCTTTAAACATGAAGGAAATAATTAGTCTTACCCATTTTTCTTTAGCCCTTGAACCTTTTTTACCCTAATTAACTATGTAAAGATTGTCAAAAATATCATAAAACAAGAATCTTGCTACCATAGTGATTTTATGCTCAGATTTGAACCAGCAAATTTGGCAGGGAGTCCACAAATCATCTTGAGGGGAGAGCCCCTTCTATTATCTCCACCACTCTGAAGAGAACTAGACCAACTGCAATAAATACTTTAAAGTAACTTGCTGGCTTCAGCACCCACCAGCATTTGTGCCCACATACATCCACTGAATTGTAAAAGTGGGCCCCCTCTGTGTTCTCCATGGACTTTGAGTTGTTTATGGTGGCTTGACAGGGGTTGCACTTCCATGGAGTTGCAGGAATACACCTGCACTCACATTCTCAAGACCAAGCATTCTTCACTAGATGGCACTTGTTGCATGGTGCTGTCTCCCTCAGCCCAGCAGGATCAGAGTGCTCAGCAGCTCCTTGGTTCCCTTGAGAATTCTGTGACTGGATGATAGGGAGTTGAAGTATGAAAACTCACTAAGTGTGAAGAGATTACAATTAACCCAAGGCATATTACAATAGCATTTTGAGCTCACAAGGACTCCACTGATATCCTCTATTTCATGTGCTGGTGTGGATGAGGATCATAGCCACAGTGGGCTTCAGATTTGATCAATGTGAAAGGAAGTAGTTAAGGCAGTAGGTATGCTAATCATAATTATTTCCTACTTCTTGCAGAGAAACAAGGGGATCTACCACATCTAACTTAGGTGTCACCTTGGGCTGTCACACCATATGTGAATATTGGTCAGAGTACCACCACTCTCTACAGTAAAACATGAAGTAGCAGTTCCTGGGATCAAATATGGCAATACAGGGTAAAAACACACTGGCTAAGGCAGGTGAGGATTAGTGGGTGAATAAGGCAGATGGAGCGAGAACCCAGGTAACAGGTGTGGACAAGTTAGCAGCAGAGAAAGTGCTGGGGACCTGAGGACATTGGAAAGCAGCAGACATCTGAGTAATGCAGCAGTAGCCAGTCTTCCTACCAGTGACCAGAGCTGTATAGGAGACAGGTGGGAAGAGGAAGTCAATGAGAGGCAGGAGATGATTCGTGTCATAGAATTGCAGGTTCACAATCCTGTGTGTTAACATTAGCCAAGACACAGCAGCAAAGCTCCTGTGGGAAAGCATGGGGCAAAGTGGAGTGTGCACACCCAGTAACCTCTTACTACTACAATCACCATTTTGGGATCGCAAAGCACCTGGAGAAACAACAATATGGGCAGGTGCCAGGTTTGAGGAGAATGCACATCTGGCTCTCCAAGGGACATCAGTGTAGTGTGATGCCACAAATGCATTTCACTGGTCCCACAAGGAAAATACCACTGATTTAGCATCTTGAGGGTTCCATCAAAGAATAAGTCCAGGTTACCCACTGATCTTGCTTCTTGCAGGTTCTGGCAAGCAAATAGGTCTGTGTTTACACTGATCTGGCTTAGATTAGGGAACTATCAGGGAATTAGACACTTAATGGCAACAAAAATATCCGCCGACAAACCTGTAAAGGACAAAGCAGATGATTCATCACGTCCAACTGGAGAGTAATCCTGGTCTCTCATCCTGCACTAGAGCACTGACCAGAATACACGGCTCACTTCCAACACACATCATCAGATTCTCACTAAAGGATTAATTACATCCTTAAAAATAAGTGACAACAGCTCAAATTAAAATCTGCCAAAAGAGGAATCCCACTAATCTTCTTTGTAATGCCAAATGATAAAAGAAAATATGCAAGCATCATGAGTGAGGAAAACAAGTCACCTTTTAAGGAGCACAAAATTATTTCAGTCTTAGAATTCGAAGATGAAGGCATTGAGGATTGTCGATGAATAATTTTTTAAAAAAATATCACAAAGCTTTTCAAAAACAATGAGCAGTAGATGCAGGAATTTAAAAACCCCTTACAAGGAAAGAAGGCATATTTCTCAAAGGTAATTGAAATATTGAGACAAAATCAATCTGAACTATTAGAAATGAAGAATTCCATATCACCAATAAAAAAATGGAAAGCCTTCACAACAAAGTGAGTGAGACAGAAAAAAGAAACTGAGGTGCAAGATAATTTTTGTGGGAACACACAGTTGGAGAAAAAAGTACAAGAAGAACTGAGTAAAAACAAAAAGGCTAAGAATAATTTGATGTAATCAAGTGGCCAAACATATGCATTTCAGGCATTCCTGAACACATGGAAGGATATGATAGAATGAAACGTATATTAAAGAAAATAATAACCAAAAAATTCCCTAATATGGAGAAAGAAACAGATAGTCAAGGAAACACAGAGAACCTTAAATACACAGCTAGAAATGATCTTCACAACACATTGCAGTTGAGCTTTTTTTTTAAAGATTTATTTATTTTTATTGGAAAGGCAGATATACAGAGAGGAGGAGAGACAGAAAGGAAGATCTTCCATCCGATGATTCACTCCCCAAGTGAGCGCGTCGGCTGGTGCTGTGCCGATCCGAAGCCAGGAACCAGAAATCATCCTAGGTCTCCCACACAGGTCAGGGTCCCAAGGCTTTGGGCCATCCTCAACTGCTTTCCCAGGCCACAAGCAGGGAGGTGGATGGGAAGCGGAGCTGCCGGGATTAGAAACAGCAACCATATGGGATCCTGGCACGTTTAAGGCGAGGTCTTTAGTTGCTAGGCCACCGAGCCAGAGTAGTTGGGCTTTTTAAAGCTGAACATAACAAAGCCATACTTACATGTGCACATGAAAAAAAAAAATCAGTGATAACCTACAGAGAATCTTCCATCAGACTCACAGATGATTTCTCATCAGAAACGCTATAGGCTCAAAGAAAATGAAGAGACATAATCCAGATCCTAAAAGAAAGAAACTGCCAAAACAGATTCCTATACCCAGAAAAGCTCTCATTTTTATATGAAGACAAAATAAACTTCCAACACAAACAGAAACTGGAAGAAGCTGATGCTACCAGACCAGCCCTATAAATGACATTTAGAGATGAGCTACATACAGGAAATGAGAATGACATCCACCATAATCGAAGAAGACAGAAGCGCAGGACATCTGAGCAAAGCCACACAAAGGAACCCTCAAGCAAACGACAAGAAAATTTGTGTAAAAATCATGGGAACAATTGTTACCATTTAATAATAAGCCTGACAACAAATGGCCCAACTTCTCCAATCAAAAGACAAAAGGTTAGCAGACTGGATTAAAATAAACAAGCAAACAAGCAAAATCCATTTATCTACTGCCTACAGAAACACATCTCATCAACAAAGATACACACAGACTAAAAGTGAAAGGATGGTTAAAAAAAAAAAAAGTAATCCATGCCAAAAGGAAGAAAACACGAGCTGGTGTAGCCATATACTATCAAACAAAATATACAATAACACCAACACGAAAACTATTAAAAGAGATGAAAAAAGACATCAGATAGTGATCAAAGGATCCATTCAGCAATAAGAAATGACTATAGTAAATGCATCTGCACCAAACACTAGTGTACCTGGCTATGTGAAAAAAAAATGTAGATGGATATAAAGGGGGACAGAGGCTCCAAAACAATGATAGTGGGGTATTTCAACATGCCACTGTCATCAATAGACATAATGACCACACAGAAACTCAACAAATAGTACAGCTAACTTAACTTAATCAAATGGACTTAATTGATATGTAGGATCAACATTTCTTCCTCCAAACACAGAACACACATCTTTTTCAATGTGCATGGAGCATTCTCCAAGACATATCAAATGATAAGCCATAAAAGAAGCCTCAGAAAATACAAAAGAATTGAAGTGATTCAATGCATTTTTTTTCTTACAGAACACCGCGGGAATTAAAGCTGGAAACTGACTCCAGAAGGTATACAAACACCAGCAAGCTTACCAAAATGCTTCTGAATGAAAGTGGTGTTTAGAAGAAATCAAAACAGAAATGTAAAAAAATTCCTGAAAATGAATGACAATGTTAACACAGCATATCAAAATGTATGATACACAGCAAAAGCAGTGCTGAGGGTAGTTCATAGCAATCAGTGCCTATCTCAAGAAACTGGAAAGGCATCAAATAAACAAACTAGCAATGTATCTGAAGGATCTAGGAAAAACAACAGCAAATTAAACCCAAAATCAGTTGAAAGAAATAGAGACTAAATAAAATTGAACAAAAGAGGACATCAAAACCCTAAATACACCAATAACTAGGACAGATTGAATCAGTAATCTCTCCCAACAAAACAAAGTCCAGGACTGAACAGCTTCACTGCTGAATTCTATGAAACCAAGAAGTAAATTCAATCCTTCACAAGCTATTCAAACCAACAGAAAGTGTGACAATCCTTCCAAATTCCTAGTATGAGGCCAACATCACCTTAATTCCTAAACCAGAAAATAATACAACAGAAACAGAACTATAGACCAATATCCCTCATGAAAGTAAGTGCAAAAATCCTCAACAAGATAATAGTTAATTGAGTCCTACAACACGGCAGAAAGATCACTCACCCAGACCAGATGGGATTTATCCCTGGTATGCACTAAAGCTTCAACATATGCGAATCAATAAATGAGATAAAAACATCAGCAAACTGAAGAATAAAAACAAATGGCTATCTCAACAGATGCAGAGAAAACATTTGACAAAATTCAACATCCCTTCATATTAAAATTTTAGGCAAACAGGGCATAGAATGATCAGTCCTTAACACAGTCAAGGCAATATAAGAAAAACCCAATGCCAGCATCAGATTGAATGGGTTAAAGCTGGACACATTTCCACTAAGATCTGGAGCCAAACAAGAATGCCCATTCTCACCACTGTTGTTCAATATACTACTGGAAGTACTAGCCAGAGCAATTAGGAAAGAAAAAGAAATTAAAGGAATACAAATTAGAAAGGAGGAAGTCAAATTATCCCTGTTTGCAAATGACATGATTTTCCATATAGGGAACCAAAAGGCACAACTAAGAGACTATTATTGGAACTTCTAGAGAGTTTGGCAAAAACCACAGAATACCAAAAGTAAATGCACATAAATCAACGGCCTTGATATGCACAAACAATATCATGGCTTAGAGAGAACTTGCAAGATCAGCTTCATTCACAGCAGTAGCATGCATGCACACACATACACACACACATAAACCACCCCACATACACACACAAACAAAACCCTCAAACACCTTGGAATAAACCTAAGAAAGTAGTGATCGGTCTCTGCAACAAATACTACAATACATTAAAGAAGGAAATATAAGAAGGCATCAAATCATGGCAAAATCTGTCTTGTTCATGGATTGGTAGAATCAAAATCATCAACTGTTCCTATTGCTGAAAATTATCTACAGATTCAATGCTATTTCCAATAGCAAATCCAATGACATTCTTCTCAGAGCTAGGATAAAGAAATGATGTTAAAATTCATATGGAAGCACACGAGGCTCCCAATGGCAAAACCAATCTTCAACAACAGAATCACAACTGGCAGCATCACAATACCAGATTTCTAGACATAGTACAGGGCAGTGGTAATCAAAACAGCTTGAACCTGGCATAGAAACAGACCTGAAGAGCAGTGAAACAGAATACAAAGCCAGGAAATGAACCCTCACATTTATAACCACCTAATTTTTAACAAGCAAACCTAAATCAACACAGGCAGAAAGGACAGTCTGTTTAATAAATGATGAGAAACTTGGATATGTACTTGAGAAGCAAAACCTCTATCTTTCAGCATATATAAACAGCAGCTCTAATAGGATTAAGTATGTAAGCCTATGATCAGATGCCATCAGAATATTAGGAAAAAAATTGGGGACACTTGGTAAGACACAGTTTTAGGCAAAGACCAACCAGAAAAAGACCCCCCAAAAACATAGGTAATTAAAATAAAAATAGACAAATGATTTTATATCAAGCTAAGAAGCTTCTGTACTGCAAGAGATATGATTAATAAAACAAAGAGACAACCAGCAGACTGGGAAAAATATTCACAAATTACATGAAACTTAAAGGACTAATATCAAAGATATTATATAAAGAACTCCAGAAACTTAATAATGAAAAAAACCCCAAGAAATCTATTAGGAAATGGGCAAAGAACATGAACAGATATTTTTCAAGCAATGAAATTCAGAAGGCTAGTAGACATACGAAAAAAAAAAATGCTCAGGTTTTCTAGCAATCAGGAAAATGCAAGTAAAAATTGCAGTGAAGTTCCACCTAACTCTAGTGAGAATGATCAACAATACAGAAATCAACAAATTGCCAGTAAGGATCAGGGGAAAACGTACCCTAATCCATCACTAGTTGGAATGTAAATTAGTACAACCACTTTGATTCCTCAGACAACTAAAAATATATCTACCATATGACACAGCCAACCCACCCCTGCAAATATAGCAAACAAAATGAAATCTGCATACTAGGGGTACCTGCAACTCTTTATGTATAGAAGAGCAATCCACAATAGCTAAGACATTGAAACATCCCAGATGCCCATCAACAAGGGAATGGAGAAAGAAAATGCGGTATATTTATTTCACACAATACTACTCAGACATAAAAAGAGTGAAATCTTGCCTTTTGCAGCAAAATGGACCCAAGAGGAAACCAATATGCTTAGTGAAATATGACAGTCCCCAAATTATCAATATCATATATTCTGATATGCAACAGTAGTGTATGGAACACACACAAAGAGAAACTAAGAAATTTATATTAGCGTACTGGGAAATAATGTATACAGCAAATGTCATTACTCTAAGATAATTGCACAATTCCCATTATGGTTATTATTTATTTATTTATTTTAGATGATGTTTACATAGTCAATCATGGTGGAAAGGATCTAGGGATAGGGAGAAGTGAGTGTGATAATTGTTTCTATTTCATCTTCCCATTTCTGGGGGGAGGGTGGAGATAGGGGATAGACTGTATCAAACCTCCCTACCATCCCAGTACCTGAGGATGGGAAAGAGATACCCAATATTAACCCAGAGTCACAATGGCACATGTCCCAAAGGTTCTGCCCAGGTAGATGCAATAGTTTCAAAATGCTGTTGATGGCTGATCTATATATGAGGAATCCCTTCCAATTTCCATTGGCTCACTCCATTGACCTTATAGTCTCCAATCACCCAGATACTTGCTGTCATCATTTGGCTAGCGTAGTTGTTCATATGTTCTGTTCTACATTCTCTGCTATGGTACCATATGTCTTCTGCAGGTCACAATGAGTTACCATGTCCTAAATGTGCACAATGGTGTGCCATCCAGCATTCCACCTTCTACACTGTGGAGGACTAGTTTTCCTAGGTGGGTCCATGGCCCCAGGCCATGAGACCTGGGACCCAATGGACCCCCACCTATGGGACTCATGGATCCAGTGACCACCTTGCAGGTGGGCTCATAACTTTGGGCCACATGACCCAGGACCCACAAGTCACCCCACACCCAGGGCTCACAAACATGGCCCCCACCACAAAAGTGGGCTCAGTGATCTGGGCCAGCAGACGTCGAACCCTCCAGGCCTCCATCCCTTGGGCTCACAGATTCAGGACCCACCACACAGGTGGGCTCAAGCACCTGGGCCAAGACCAAGGCCCTGCTGGATCTGCCACTGCTGGGATTCATGAACCTGACACCCACTATGTAGGTGGGGTCTAGGACCTTGGCCAGGAAACCCAGGGCCCTCCAGGTCCCCCACCCCTGGGGTTCATGGATCCACCAGGCACTGCATAGAGGTGGTCCTGGAACATACAACCCAGAAAATACCAGACTCCCCACCCCCGAGGTTCATGGACCCAACACCTATATGTAGTTGGGACCTAGGATCAGGGCCAGGAGACTCTGGACCTGCCAGACCCCCTAACCCTGGGGTTCATATATCTGACCCCCCACCCCAGCCTGACATAGCTCATCTTTCCTTGACATTCACCAGTGGGTACTTCATCCTAGTTTGATACAACCTGCACCCAGTTCATTTGTGTTGGTTGGTGATGCAGCCTAGCCTTTCCCAGGCAGCCCCTAGTCCCGACTTGAGTGTGAACTGGCTGGTGATGCAGCCTGATTTGCCCCTCCCACACCCCACACTGGTTTTCAGATCTGCCAATGGATGTTACAAACTGGCCCAGCCTACCCACCCAATGACTTGACACACATGTAGGCCAGCGGGTACTGTAACCTTGCTTTGCTTCTTGTGCTTACCTTTAGGGACTTCAACCTGACAAAGGGATTCACCAAACTTCTCTATCCAGTCTCCTCCCAATGGCAGATTTTGTGCATACCAATGAGTCCCTGGCTCAGGGGATGGTCCAAGGCTGTGGGTCTCTGTACCCACATGGGACACCCAAAAGAAACTCCTGGCTCCAAGATTCAAACTAGCCCAGCTCCAGCCATTGCAGCCATTTGGGGAGTAAACCAGCAGATGGAAGATTTCTCTCTCTCTCTCTCTCTCTCTCTGTCTGTCTCTCTTTCTGTAACTCTTTTGAATGAAAATAAATAAATCATCAAAAATACATCAAAAACTCTTTTAAAAGTTTATCTCAAGTGCATGTTAAATTATACTTTTTCACAAGTTAGGTAGCTAAAACAGAAATGAAATGGTGTAAAGGATTATATGAGCAAGAAACAAAATACTTACATAGCAGGTAAGTCTACTCAGAGGTGTGGGTGTCTTGATCCCCTAGCCGTGGGATTTCCCCCCACATGGCTTGCGGAACCTGTGCCAGGTTCTGCTGGGGATCATAGCTCCCCACCCACTACTACTGGGCAGGGGAGGGTCCTGGGCACGTGGGTGGCCACAGGGCCAACTAGCACTGGACTTCGCTCGCTGCCACCCAGCAGTGAGCTCTGGGGTCTTGAGGGTATGGAATTACTGCCTAGGGACATCCATGGACAAGACCACAGTACATGTAGGTGAGGAATGAATCCTGAGGACTCAATGACAGGGCAACTGTACTTCCAGGTAAATGAAGGGACTGAGACCTGAAGGTTTTTTGGAGGGGAGAGACTGGAAGATCTGTATGGGTCAGACTCATGCACCAGCCCACATGAGAATCTGGAGTTGGGCTTGCTAGCGTGGAACACTGCTGACCAACACACACCAGGCCATGTGACAGCTAGGGCTGGGGGCCTGTCTAGCAGGACTAGATCCCAGTACCTGACTGACCTAAAAATCACAGACCCTTAAACTGAAAGACCAGTTTAGGAAGCATTACTTCTACCATTGTCTAATGGCCTCCCAATATCCATTTCTACTACACTAAAATAAAACATCTTCTAGGCCTCTCACAGTTAAGCATAATGATGTAATATGTTTCTAATAAATGAGACAGAAGCACTATATTGAAATTTGCATGATTCTTTATATACATTTCTTTCTTAAATCAGGCTCGTCTCAGAAACAACCAAGGAATCTTTCTCTTAAGATCCCAGGAGTCAATTCTTTCAGTTGGTAATATCAGGAAGATAGCGCTCCGGTCTCCTATTATTAAGCTGTTCACTCCAAACTCTAAGTACTTGTTTGCAATTTTTCCTTCGGTAACTTGCATTAATTGACACCGAAGGCCATCCCAAAAGTAAACTACCAGAGAATGAACAGCAAACGGTGTTACGAAGTTTTTCTGGGTGAGGACAAACATTCTATGATTGTATCTGCTTAACTTAGGTGAGATTCTTATCCCTGCAATTTCACTCATGGATGGCCCGTGACATCCCCTACCCCCGTTCTAGTTCAAAAGTCTCTTGGCTATTTCCGTGGAGCCTTTCCTAGATGATAAGTTTTCTCTGGTAGTTTTGCTTTTCCCCAGAAATGTCCATTTCTACCTTCAGCAACCTCCCTTTCGCCTTGGCTCGGCTCCTCTCTCGTGCTTTCGTCGGTCTCTCACATTGCAGCCGGCTCACCTCACAAGCTCGCTCGGAAAACCCAACGGTCAGTGTGGAGAACCACAACTCCCAGCAGGCTGAGCGCCTCCAGCGTCGCGTACTTCCGCTTCCGGCTGGGAAGTCAGCGCGGAGCTTGGCTCACCTTCACCTGGAGCGACTCCTGCCGACCCTCGGAGGAAACCATGAACGAAAGAGGGGCTTATTTGGTTACTGAGGAAGAGATTCATCTTACGAGAGGGCCCTCAGGTACACGCAGAACGAGTCCTTGGTGGGAGGAGGGGACATGGCTGGGCGGACACTCGTTTCGGCGCCCCCGGAGCAGGCCGGCGGAGGTGACCGTCCTGCGGGAGGAAATCCTGAGCCGTCCGTGGGTGACGAGAAGTGTTACCACTCTGATTTCTTCCTGCCGAGTGGTGCTAGCAAACCCTAGAAGAAGCCCTGCCTCGAGCCAGTCTTGTCTGGACGCCACACTCTGCTTACCGTTACCCAAGGGAGAAACTTTTGGTAAAATGGGACTCTACCGGGCCCCTGCTATCCTTTCGTTTCTGAGAATGTAATCCATCTTGTAAAGTAGGGCGACCAACTCTAGAGATGTTCTCTAAGTTTCCAGACTTGTTGCTGCTGCTACCAAATTATCAGGGTTTTTTTGTTTTCGTTTTTGCTTTTTATTGCTAGCAGCAAACTGAAATGCTGATTTCCTCCTCCTACTCTCTATAGAGATTTGGATTCAATTTGGATTTTTTTTTTTTTTTTAACAATCACATGGATTCTAATTCAGTCAGAGCCTCACAACCACGTCCCCGCTCCCCAACCCTGCACTGCTAGCCTGGGCTCTCATTCACTACATACTGCCTTCTTTGGACTTTGTTAGTTTTAACCCAAAATCTGTTTTTTCTGTACCTTTCACCCATCGGTTCTTCTCATAAGGCCAGTTAAAAGCCATTCTAGTTCCTCTTCTGCCTGTTGTACACATACTTTTGAAAAAATTTTTATTTGTGTCAGGTGAACAGATTTCATGTATTTCATATGTACAGATGAATGATAAACATGTGGATGAAATACATGAATATTGCATATAGACGGTGCTGCTTCCCACCCTCCCCTCCTTTCTGTCTGCACTGCCATCTCCCTCCTCCTTCCTGTGTTTGTTGTTGTTGATAATTATGGTGACATACTTTCAGCTTATTTTAGAAGCACAGGCTTAACGCTTCACTAGGTAAAGAACCCAGCAAATAGTATGTAGGAAAAAAAAAAATAGCATTCCTCAGGAATGTAGACAAAGGCCGGAAACAGTAATTGAATCTCAAAATGCCAGTCTCACTCCTAATTTTTTTTTTTTTTTTTTTGGTTTTGTTTTGTTTTTTTGGACTCTCTGTACTATGCATGTAGCTCTGCTCCTGTTTTACCAGTTCCTACTCGAGTCTATCCTGCTGTGAGATTACTTTTTGTGATGTTTGAGTTCATGTGGTACCTGTGGTGTTTCAGGGAATCTCCTGGCCAAGCAGAGCCCTGCTGTTGTCTGTCTTGTTCTGGGAACTGAATAATTGAGAATTCAGCATAATATCACCTCAGTATTTTCAGCATTTGCACAGTCCTCTTGCCTAAGATTGAGTTCACCACTCACCACAGCTTCTGAATGTGTCTGTCCTGCTGATTTAGTGTTTCTAGTATTTTCATTTTTCAGAAGCATTGAAGTTAGGGCAAGCCTCAAGGGATTAATCAAAAGGAATTCTATCTAATGAATATATTTCACTTTCATCCAAAAGTGATTTAGTTTCGCAGTTGTGTAAGGGTTTATTCGCAGACAGATTTCTTGCATTTTCCTAAACATCTTATCTTAATCACAGAGTCAAGGAATTTACAAGGTGTGTCAAATTACAATCTTAGGATTGAATGTGGATAAAAACAGTCATTTGAAATTGGTTTATTCCGTAGGAAGACGAGGTTGCAGGAGTCTCTAACTTCCCAGAGTTCTGTAGTGGTGAGTGGTAGCTCTGTCTCAGATCTAGCTTGGCTCTTCTTCCCGATGCTGTCATGGAGGTAAGCCAAAGAAAGAGAAGCCAGTTGCCGTCAGTCCTATCTATGTCATTTCGGTAGTCCCCTAAGAAACTTTCCTTCCGTAGGAGGAATATGAAAAACTTGTGTTCTGCAGGCAGCCTGGTTTTTCTTTTATGCTCTAAGACCTCAGTATGTAGTGAAGTTAACTGCAAGAAAGCATGGAGTATTCCTCTTTTGTGCCAGAATTTTGGGATCGTTCCACTGTTTCGGTCCATTTTGCAAGACACATTAATCTATTCCATCTGATCCTGCTTACTGCAAGAGAAATAATGACATCTTGCCAAGATTATAACGAATAACTGAGGTGGCCAAATGAAGCTCGGTGCATAGATTGCCCCCTCATTTGTGTCTGCTTTCTCCACTCTGGAAGGAGAGGCTGGGGCCCAGTACTATCAAGGGCTCTTATGTTTCCAAGTTAATGATTCTCTGGCCCAGGCCCTGTGTGATTCTCTGATTCTCACCATTTTGGACCAATTAGATAATCTAAAGACTTGGCGAAGATAATGATAATAATATCAAATGCTTCAAGAGTTGAATACTTTACTCTTCATTATTTGTGGAAATCTCCTTCATGGAGTACGGGTTGACTTTATTCTTTAAGACTCCTTTTTTTTCCCTTTTTTATGCTGAGAATTTTTCATGTTGGAAAGAGTATGTTACTCTAAGAAGTATCAGAATCCTCTAATCTAGCTTTCCTTCATGTTGATAGATGTGGGTGGGATCGTAAAGGCATATCTACAACTTGTGGGAACTAAAATGAAGATTCCTGTTTTCACGCCTAAAGGCTCAGTGGGTTTCAGTGAGGTGTTGAAGAGAACCTGTTTTCTTGCTCCCTTAAAGGCCTTGTATAAAATGAAGGTTTGGCACAGTGTTTTCACAATATATAGCTAAACATTTGATACTGTACTAGCTTATGTCTGTATAGTAAAAAGCTAATAGCTACTAGCTGGTTCACTTGTCAAGTGGCCTGTGTGAAACAGAGCTATTTAATATTTTACTATATATATAGTAAAATAGAGCTATTTAATATTTAACTATATAGTAAAAATATTTGATACTGTACTAGCTTATGTCTATATAGTTACATCTTCATAGTAATTCTGACTGATAGATGTTTAATTCCATTGTTAGAGAATTCTGTAAGTGAAATTAAGGATTTATCCAAGTTCTAAAGGCTTTATTCCCAGAAGGATATGAGCCATCTTTTTAAAAAATATTTTATTTATTTATTTATTAATATTTATTTATTTTTATTGGAAAGTCAGGTATACAGAGAGGAGGAGAGAGAAGAAGAGTTTCCATCTGATGATTCACTCCCCAAGTGACCGCAATGGCTGGAGCTGAGCTGATCTGAGCTGATCTCCTGATCTGAAACCAGGAGCCTGGAACCTCTTCTGGGGCTCCTACACGGCTGCAAGGTCCCAAGGCTTTGGGCCGTCCTCCACTGCCTTCCCAGGCCACAAGCAGGGAGCTGGACGGGAAGCAGAGCTGTTGGGATTAGAACTGGTGCCCATATGGGATCCCAGCGTGTGCAAGGCGAGGAGTTTAGGTGCTAGGCTACAACACTGGGCCCAGCATGAGGATTTTAAGGAATATACGTTTACTGGGAGGGGGAAAGGAATGTGAAGTATGAAATGGAATGCACTAATTTGACCGTGTATTAGAAAAATTCAGATTGGATCTCCTTGTAAGACCAGCTTGGTCAGTTTAAGGGAGGTGGAACTTATTTTTGTCACACAGAATGGAATAGCTTTAGGCTAGTGCTAGGACCATGGATGCTGTGGCCTTCAAAGTAATACCGGAAAATAAGGAAGCATATTCTGAGGTCAAAGAGTAAGGCAACGTTGCTAAGGTAGTTAGATATAGTCTTTAGTATCAATGTGGGAACTTGACCTTTCTCTAAGGTTCCATTTTGAGTCTCTTTTCTTCCAATTCACTGTTCGAGAGTCATCTCTAGGATGCTGCCTTCAGCCAAGCTGGATGTGCCAGTGTGAACAATGTCATATACCATTTATACAGTGACCATTGCCAAAGAGAAGCATTTGTATCATTTAATAAGGAACACATTAAATGGCTGTCGTCCCCATTTTATAAAGTAACCTTGCTCATGTGTCTGGGAGGCTGTAGCAGGTGGCCCTAGGACTCCTGCCACCCATGTGAGGGACCTGGGTAGAGTTCTTGGCTTGAGCACTGACCCTCCCTGCCATTGAGGACTTGAACCAGCAGATAGAAACACTCTCAGGGCCCAGCACAGTAGCCTAGTGGCTAAAGTCCTCACATTTCACATGCCGGGATCCCATACGGGCACCAGTTCTAATCCCAGCAGCCCCACTTCCCATCCAGCTCCCTGCTTGTGGCCTGGGAAAGCAGTCGAGGACGGCCCAAAGCCTTGGTACCTTCCAGGAGACCTGGAAGAGGCTCCTGGCTCCTAAATTCGGATTGGCTCGGCTCTGGCCATTGCGGTCACTTAGGGAGGGAATCAGCAGATGTAAGATCTTCCTCTCTGGCTCTCCTCCTCTCTGTATATTTGACTTTCCAATAAAAATAAATAAATTAAAAAAAAAAGAAGCACTCTCTCTTTCTCCCTTTCTCTTTCTGTCTCCATTTCAAATAAAAGAAATCTTTAATCCAGAAATGAAATACACCTACTCCAGCCTAGGTGTTAACAGAGGATGGAGTAGAACATCCTGATTTTTGTTTGCTAGTGTTCCATCAGTGAAAAGGGTATAGGTTGTATTGTTAAGGAAAAGTGAAGAACTTGAATTACTTCATTGTGGAAAACAAGGAAGCAAATGGAGGCATGATTTTAAAGAGACCAGGCAAAGGGAAGTCTATCTAGATATTTGAATGGGAAGCTCATATCTAATAATATTCATCTCTTTATGTATTCATTCTCCATTCATGTATACACTGAAGTGTAGATTGAAGTCACAGTTTATTAGGTTGTTTTCTTTTTTAAAATTGATTTAATTTTTCATTTATTTGACAAGAAGAGAGGTGAAGGTGGGGAGAGAGGTCTGTGTGCTGGTCCACAGTTACCCAGGGCTCAGCCAAATCCAAGCCGAGAACTCAGTCTAGGTCTGTCACTCAGAGACCCAACCACTGCAGCTGTTACCTCTTTCAAGGTGCTCATCAGCAGGAAGCTGGATTGGGGCAGGGCTGGGACTCTAACTGAGCCACTCTGACAGGGGCTGCCCGTGTCCGAGCCAGGATCTGTACCCCTCACCCAACTCCCACTGGGTTGTTTCCTTACTGAACTGCAGTAGTTCTTTCTGTATTCTAAACACAAGTCCCTCTTCATGTGTATGTGGCAAATATCTTCTCTTGGTCAGGCTTGCCCTCCTTTTGAGGAGATAGGGATATATATTAAAGCTCCAGTGGATTTTTAAGTTCTTTATCATTGGTATTTGTGTCATATCTAAGACTTTTAATTATCCAGGGTATAGAAGTTTTCTTCAATGTTTTATATTATTAAGATTTATTAGTTATTTGAAAATTAGAGCTATTGAGAGCAGGAGAGACTTGAGATTTTGAATCCATTAGTTCACTTCCCAAATGGCTCAAACTTCTGTGTTTGGGCCAAGCCAAAGACAGGAGCTACTTCCAGGTCTTCCACATAGATGGCAGGGCCCTGAAACTTGAGCCATTTGCCACTGCATGCCCCAAGCCATTAGCAGGGAGCTGGCTCACATGTGAAACACCAGGACAGAAACTGGCACCCGTATGGAATGCCAGCATTTCAGGTGGTGTCTTTACTCACTCTGCCACAACCTGGTTCCCTTCTCCTAAGTTTCTTCTTTTTCTTTTTTTTTTTTTTTTAATATATTTATTATTTACCCCAATACAATTTTTTATGTATAGGGGTTCTGCCCTTTTTTTCTCCTTTCTTCCTCCCCAACCCCTGTCCCGCTGTTGTTCTTCAAATTATCACAGTAATATAGTCCCTTAGTAGTACTTAGAGGATTAACTTTGTTCTATCTAAATGTGTCATGGCACGGTAGGTATAGATAAAGGTAGAAAATCTGCTATCATGCTGTATGGGTATATTCACATGTTTCAGAATGGGAGTCCTGCTTTTATTTGGGAGAAGAGATGCATACTGCAACGTACTTTTACTTCCCAGTATGCTAATCTCCCTTATATTGTTCCTCTGTGAGGGTAAATGTATGTTTTTGATTGTCTGTATCTTTTTTTTTAAAGATTTATTTGTTTTTATTACAAAGTCAGATATACAGAGAGGAGGAGAGACAGAGGAAGATCTCCCGTCTGATGGTTCACCCCGCAAGTGGCTGCAACGGCTGGAGTTGAGCCAATCCTAAGTCAGGAGCCAGGAGCTTCTTCCTCCAGGTCTCCCACGTGGGTGCAGGGTCCCAAGGCTTTGGGCCATCCTTGACTGCTTTCCCAGGCCACAAGCAGGGAGCTGGATGGGAAGTGGAGCTGCTGGGATTAGAACTGGCGCCCATATGGGATCCTGGTGCGTTCAAGGCGAGGACTTTAGCCGCTAGACCACGCCGCTGGGCCCGATTGTCTGTATCTATTTGGTAATTTGCCTAAAGACTGTCTTATTTCAGATGGAACATATGGTATTTGCCCTTTTGTACTGACTTATTTCACTTAGCATGATGATCTCCAATTAGGACCATGTTGTTACAAACTATTTTCTAATAAAAATGTTATAGATTCAATTATATGTGTATTTCTCCGATCCATTTCAAATTATTTTTGCTTATGGTTTGTGGAAAACTATGAAGTTCATTTTTATCTGTGCCTCACGTAGATATCCAGTTGTCCCAAAACTATGTGTTGAAAACTGCTTTTCCCTTTGAAGCACCTTATTGTCTGTATAAAAATTCTATTGACCTATATTCGTGTGTCCAGTACTAATCTGTGTTTGTTTTTGTTGTTGGGTCTTTTCTTGATATCACTGTTTGGTATATGTGCCTTTGTGATAAGCCTTGAAGTAAAGTGATATGAATCCTCCAATTTTATCCTTTTGGTTTTTTTTTTTTTTTAAAGATTTACTGTATTTTTATTAGAAAGTCAGATATACAGAGAGGAAGATCTTCCCTCTGTTGATTCACTCCCCAGGCAGCTGCAAAGGCTAGAGCTGCACCAATCTGAAGGCAGGAGCCAGGAACTTCTTCCAGGTCTCCCACACCAGTGCAGGGTCCCAAGACTTTGGGCTGTCTTCCACTGGTTTCCCAGACTACAAGCCAGGATTAGAACTGGTGCCCATATGGGATCGGCGCATGCAAGCCGAGGACTTTAGTCGCTAAGCTACCATACTGGGCCCCAATTTTATCCTTTTAAAAAAATGTTTTGATTATTCTAGAATAGACTATAATTTTAATTGTATAAATTTATGGCAGTTGGTGTTGTGGCACCCACAGTAAGTCATTTCCTGTTATACGGCATTCCGTATCAACGCCAACTGAAGTCCTAATTGTTGTACTTGCAATCCCACTCCTTCCTAATGTGCTGGGAAAGCAGCAAATGATGGCTCAGTGCTGCCACTCCTGGAGAGACCTGCATGGTGTTCTAAAATACTGACTTGAGCCTGGCCCAGCTTGTATCTGAGGTTATCCTTCCTTCATAAAAACTTTTTGGGCCTGGCACGGTAACCTAATGGCTAAGATCCTTGCCTTGCACACTCTGGGATGCCATATGGGCACTGGTTCTAATCCTGGAGGCCCCGCTTCCCATCCAGCTCCCTGCCTTTGGCCTGGGAAAGCAGTCGAGGACGGCCCAAAGCCCTGGGACCCTGCACCCGCATGGCAGACCCAGAGGAGGCTCCTGGCCACTTGGAGAGTGAATCAGTGGATGAAAGTTTAAAAAAAATTTTTTTATTCTTTGTTTTATTTTTAATAATGATTACATAGTTGAAAAGAATGTATGGCCATGTGGGCCTCTGATTAGGGTGTAGAGGGTCTTGGTGTGGATGAAGGTGGGTGGGACACATTTTTAAATTTCTTTTTTTCTTCTGTGTCCCCAGGAGAGAGAAGGGAGGAGGCCAGTCCTTGCTTTTAAAGTACATCAGCACCTGGGGCTGGGGACAGATGTTTTGGTTATTAGCAAGATCTGTTCGCTAAGGGTAAGCCAGAACACGAGGGCCTGCAGCGTAGCTCATACTCCGGTCTCTATCTGAACTGCTGAGTTGTGCCTGTAATCTGCTGTCCTGTGGATTCTACTTGTATCAGGCATCCCAAATTTGATCTCAGCTTCCTCACCTCAACAGGATCCATGCCATGCTTGGACTCCACTCATTGAACCTGAGAAATTGTATGGCCTGAGACCTTCAATAGCTGTAGTGCTGGCACTGTGAGTGAGTGTTCTCGCAGAGATTATATCTTGTTGCCTAGCAATACTTGCCTCTTACGATTTCATCCCACTCTGGTATAGACCTCTGTCACTTTGATCACCACCATTCAGTGAAAACATGTTTTTGTCTTTGGGAAAGTGACTGTTTCACTGAGAGGTTTCCAGTTGCATCTGTTTTGTTACAAGGATCAGGATTTCATCCTGTTCTTTATGGCTGAGTAGTATGCTATAGTGTACATAGCCACATATTCTTTGTCTAGGCATCAATTGGTGGACATCTGAGTTGATTCCATAACTGTTGTGAATTGAGGTGAAGTCATCATGGAGATGCAAGTAATTTTCTTGTGTCAGAAAATGACACCTTTTTTTTCTCTCATTTTTTAAAATTTAGTTTTTTAATGTTGATTACAGAGGTGAGGGGTTGGGGGTGAAAGACCCACATGGGTCACTGGTAGAGATGGAGAGAGTCAGTGGTGGGGTGAGTGGGTGAGAGAGAGATGTCCATTTAGGGAGAGAGTATACTGCTCCTTGTTGTCAGGACTGTATTAAAGGCGGAGAAAGGAGTTGGTCTCTTGATACCAGCTTGGGGGCCTCAGTAGGCTAAGAATGTCTTGGGGGTGTCCTTGGGTGGTCATTGTGTAAGAGGTGACATATTCCATCTGTTCTCACATTGTTCTAAGTCCTATTGGTTGTCCATATCTGTCCACAGGCCTAACCCCAGATTCCATGAGCACTACAGGGTACAATGGTCTGACCCAGCCCCTGCTGTTAAATGCACCAGCCAGTATGATGACCAGTCAAGGAATCTGCTGGAATCCCTAGTAGGCCATTTACAGACCTCATGCTCATGTGTGCCTGCAGGTGCAGCCGCCTGGCTCAGCCAAACCTAGGCCCTGGTTCTCAGTGTGCACTAGTGGGTCCAGTGGCCCAACCCAGTCCACCGCCAGACCTGACTCTTGTGCTCACTGGCATGTGCCTTGACCTGATAAAGGTGACCTACAAGGCCTGCCCCGTACCCACAGTTACACAGACCCACAGATGCTGCAGCTTGGCTCGACCTACCTCCAGAGCTGGCACCCACATGCACCAGCAAGCACTACAGTCTGACCCAACCCACTCCCCTGTTTGGCTCTGATGTGCGTCAACAGGTGAATAACACTTCTGTTGGTTATCTTCCTTCCCAAGACAAATAACCCTGGATTAGCCAAGCAACACATCAGAAAAACCCCAGCACGAGTAGAGCACCTGACTAGTCACGTTCCTTCAAAACTGTCATCATCAAAATAAGGAAAGTCTAAGAAGTCTAAGGAGCGGGACAGTCCAATGTAATACCTAGTTCTTGGTGGGATACCAGGATAAAATCTAATGAAATCCGAGGAAGTCTGGATTATTAGTTACTACTGATACATCAGTGTTGCTTCCTTGGTTGTGACAGATGTACCTTAGTAATGCTTTAAATAAAGGTCATGGAAAGCAGAGAAATACAGTAGTATCTTTATTTAAAAATGAAACAAATAAATATTAGGATTGCTGCTTTTATACAAATTACGTATACTGCACTTACAGATGTTCTTAGTATGATTAGAGCCAGGTTGTTCATAGGTTGTTTTTTTTGTTTGTTTGTTTGTTTTTAGCATTTTTAGCATTTTTTATTGCAGAGCTTTATTGTAGTAAACTACACTTAGTAGGATAAATTGACTGTTTTAACCATGTTTCATTCTATTTTAAAGTGTTCAGTACGTTTTATAATGTTGTACAACTATCACCCCTAATGCCACAAAGTTATCATTCCCCCAAAGGAAATCTTGTACCCATTAGACAGACACTCCCCGTCCCCTTTCCTCCTAGCTCCTGGCAAGTGCTAGTCTGCTTTCTGCCTATGGATTTGCCTGTTCTGGATGTTTCATGTAAATGAATCATACAAGCAGTTAATTTTGTTATGTTTGTATTTATATATAACTTTCATTTAGCATTATGTTTTCAAGGTACATCCATGTTGCTCCATTTATCATTACTTCATTTTTTTTAAGATTTATTTATTTTTATTGGAAAGTCAGATATGCAGTGAGAAGGAGAGACAGAGAGGAAGATCTTCCACCCGATGATTCCCCATGCAGCCTCCACAGCAAGAGCTGCCCTGATCTGAAGCCAGGAGCATGCTGCCTCTTCTGGGGCTCCTACACGGCTGCAAGGTCCCAAGACTTTGTACCATCCTCGATTGTTTTCCCAGGCCATAAGCAGGAAGCAGGATGGGAAGCGGGGCTGCCAGGATTAGGACCAGAGCCTGCATGGGATTCTGGTGCATGCAAGGTGAGGAGTTTATCACTAGACTACTGCACTGAGCCCACTTCATTCCTTTTATGGCTGAAAAATATATCGTGTTTATCCATTCATCATGTGATAAGTATCCGGGCTATTTGTGTCTTTTGCCTTATTGTGAATCAGGCTGCTGCAAGTTTTTGTTTTCACAGCTATTTTCAGTTCTTTGGGGTTCTATGATAATTCTCACTTTACTCATTCAGGAGCTGTTTCTACAACAGCTGCGCCAGTTTGCATTTGCATTAGTGCTGCACGAGAATTTCAGTTTCTCCCCTTCTCACTGATAGGTAAGAGAGGGCATTGTGGTGTCCAATAGTGTTAGATAATGTCTAGGAAAAGTTAGGGGAATTGCTCTTGGTATAGAAAAAGCCACTAGACAGACAGGAAAAATAGGATGCCTGTCCACCTTATGTTCCTAACTCTACAAATGGCTATAGTCTTTGATATTAATGGGTTGTTCTCTTTTGTTTTAGTTGTTTTCAGAATTATTATTCTCAGAATAACAGGTAACACTAGTCTTGCACTTTGTAACATCTGGATTTTAGATTTTGTAGAAAAGGATCTGAATGACATGAAGGATGTTTCCTGGCCTAATGATGAACAAGAAGGACCCTCACTATTTTAACAGAATTTTAGGGTGATGAACTCTCCCTCTGCCGTGTTCTACAACTGTTGTCCCAGTGTTGCTTATTCATGGGCTGCACAAAGAGCAGCTGACTCCCAAGGCAGCTAACAATGCTTCAGTTTTCTCTAAAACAGGTCATGTCTTCTGCAGATACACAATATAGCTTAATGTTTAGAAACTCACATTGGACTCAAATATCTGGACTTAGATTTTTGGCTTTGTCCAGAGCCAATATTATGTAACATTTTTACAGAGTTACTTAGTCATCTTTCCATGCCTCATATTTAAAATTCATCCCTAAAAAGTAATGCTTCATATGTTTGTTGATGATTAAATGAGATGCTGTGTACAGAGTGTGTGTATTACTTGGTGTGTTAGTGCTTGGTATCTGTTAGCTGTTGCTGCTGCTGCTCTTACCCAGAAACATGCTTAAACTCCAGACCTGGAGTGCAGAGAGTCCAGAAAAATGCCCTTTCTTGTTTAGCTTGCCAGGATTCCTCTACTGGACACTTTCTTTGTCTTCCAGTTTTACTGCTATGCACACGTTTACTCTTTGGCATTTAGACTCTTCCTCTGAATTAGAGACTAAATAGCCTACTTTAACTCTCACACTTTTTAAAATGTTGACACCTTAGAATAAGAGTTCACTAAGCAATACTTATTTGCTCACATTTTTAAAAAAGACAATCCCAATCTTTTTGCTTTCTCCTTCTCTTCATCCGTTTAGGACCTTGAATGCTGAGAACTAAATTGATAATAACTTTAAGTAGATAATGAGTGTTAAGTAGATATGGTTGTTTTGTATGGATATGTTTCTGTTTGTAGGAAGATGCTGTGCAGTGAATAGCAGCATTAATTATATTTAAATCTGTTCCCTAAATGTTGCACATCTATATTACCCTCAATTTCATAAATTACCACAAAAATCCACTGCAGTGAACATATTCTTAATTTTTTTTAAACTTATTTATTTGAGAGACACAGAAATCTAAGAATCAAAGACAAGACAGAGACAACTCCCACACGCTCAATATGGCCCCAGGCCTGTCCAGGGGCCAAAACCTAGAGACAGAAAGTCAGTCCAGGTCTTCAACCCAACTGCCATCTCCGCAGCCTCCCAGGGTCTGCATCATTAGCAGGAAGTGGGAGTCAGGCGCTGGAGCCAGACTTCAAACTCAGACACTGCAGTATGTGATACTGGCATCAGAACCTCTAGGCCGAGCACCTGCCCAAGATGAACATATTCTTACGTTATCCTTTATAGTTAGGATGACCAAATTTGTTCCAACTAGAGTGCTTTTGAAATTAAAAGAGGCAATTTTACAATTACAGTGGGAAAATAGATTTATATATCAGTACTCTTGTTAGTCATACTAGATGTGTGATTGTCCCTATATGGAGAAGATATTCCTGTGATATAGCCAAAAATTAACAGTAAGATACCTTTCTCCCTTTGGGTGTTTCCAGCAAGCATGTGTCCCAACTGGCTGGTGCTTTTGCCATAAGATTGTTGCAGATGTTAGATAACATTTGCTCTAAACTAATGAGGAGCATTTCTAGATCACAGGTTTTAGACATACTGAATTTTAGTAAAGTTGGTTTCTAATCTAGCATTTCTGTTTTTTTTTTTTTAACCTTTATATATTTTTATTGGAAAGGTAGATATACAGAGAGGAGGAGAGACAGAGAGGAAGAGCTTCTGTCTGATGGTTCACTTCCCAAGCAACTGCAGCTGGAGTTGTAACTGGAGCTGAGCCAGTCCAAAGCCAATAGCTTCTTCTGGGTCTCCAACGTGGGTGCAGGGTCCCAAGGCTTTGGGCCGTCCTCGACTGCTTTGCCGGGCCAGAAGTAGGGAGCTGGATGGGAAGCAGGGCCTCCCGGATTAGAACCGGTGCCCATATGGGATCCTGGCATGTTGAGGGCGAGGACTTTAACTGCTGAACTATAGCACCAGGCTCCTTTTTCATAGATGGACTTTTTTTTTTTAACTTTCAGTTGACGTTTATTAAAATTTAGCAAGTGTTGGAGTCTGGATATTTCGGAGATTATAAAAGTTTTGAAAATCCACTAGAAAAACCTCAGGATGGGAGGGGAAAAAAGTCAGCCAGGTCGCATAGAAGGCTTCAGAAGTCCCTGCTGACCAGGAACAGGTACCTGTATTGTCCAGCATCACAGGGATGGGGGCAGGTGGCAGAGGCAGGCAGAGTGTTTCAGGAGGCTGGGCAGGGGCTGTGCAGGCGAAGGCTCACCTGGGCCCACTCCAGTTTGGGCAGCATGTTAATCTAACCCGGGGACGTGTCTCCGCAGAAGGCTCGTTCAGCCCCAGCAGTGCTACAGCAAGGCTGCCTAATACATAATAGATACAAATTCCATCCAAAAAATAAAAATAAAATAAAGGCTTGCAAATGTTGTCCCCCAACACCAACTCCTGCGCTGAAGTTACCCCACCACTGTGCTGTTGATACCTGACCACTTCTTAATTGGAAACTTAGACCCAAAACGGAAACTGCATCTTCACCCCAAAATGAGAACAAAATAAAACGAGCCACTTGAGGTTTATGGTGTACACTTTAGGTGACCACACATACAAAGAGGCAGGGGAGAGGAAATAGGGGTGTGAGAAGCAAAGCCGAGGGACAGAACACATTCATTCGGGCTGCTGTTTGCATGAGGGCTTAGTGGAACCGCAGAAAAGCTCTGATGGATTCGTGAGCACGTGCCTGGAGCACCAGACCCCGCCATGGCAGATCCAAGAACAGGCAGCTAGGGGAGGAGGCCATTCCTGTCATTCCAGTTTTAGAAGCTCCCTGTCAAAGATGAGAGTGGCATGAGGTGGGATGATGCCCGGGTGCCCGGTAGCACCGTAGGCATAGTCTGGGGAGATGGTCAGTTTGGCCCTGACTCACACTCATCCGGGCAGCCCCTTCTTCCCAGCCCCGCATCACCTCCTGCTTGCCTGGCATAAACTTAAAGGGCTTATTTCTGTCTCGGAAGCAATCGGATTTCTTTCCATCTTGAAGCATCCTGGTGTAGTGCACCACGCAGGTCTGGCCGCGCTTTGGAAAGGTGCGTCAGTCTCCGGGGGAGATGGTCTCCACCTACACTCCCATGGCGGCGGCGGCGGCGGCGGCGGACGATGGGCAGGCAGCGAGACAGTGTGCACGGAGCACGGACCTGGCAGCAGCACCGCCCATAGATGGCCTTTCAATGTCCTTCCATCTTTTAGGAAATTTCACATGTGTACTATAGATTCATTCATCTTTTCTCCATCGAATGATCCAGGTTTTTTTTTTTTTAAGATTTTATTATTATTATTGGAAAGCCGGATATACAGAGAGAAGGAGAGACAGAGAGGAAGATCTTCCATCTGATGTTTCACTCCCCAAGTGAGCCGCAACGGGCCGATGCGCGCCAATCTGATGCCGGGACCAGGAACCTCTTCCGGGTCTCCCACGCGGGTGCAGGGTCCCAATGCATTGGGCCGTCTTCGACTGCTTTCCCAGGCCACAAGCAGGGAGCTGGATGGGAAGTGGAGCTGCCGGGATTAGAACCGGCGCCCATATGGGATCCCGGGGCTTTCAAGGAGAGGACTTTTAGCCGCTAGGCCATGCCGCCGGGCCCCGAATGATCCAGTTTTGAACTATAGCAGCCACTTTTCTAGTAATAGTTCCTTCTAGTCCTTAACAGCTATACCTAGATGGAAGGTAACTACCATGTAGCTTGTAATTTTTTTTTAATATTTTGTGTTCTTGACCCCCAACATATACCTTTTGAGGTAGAGAGGGAAGAATCTGTAATTCATATTTTAGAGAAAAGGAAGTTGAGGATCAGAGGTAAACTGACTTGGTACAGTCCACATACCTTGTAGGTTATGGAGTTGAACTTGGAACCAGTTCTGATTTTGATTTACTCTGCAGTAACTAAAAGGGAAAGGGGTAATCTTTCGTTTGTGGTTAAAGTGGCGATTGTCCAGTTTAATTCTGTTTTCCTCGGAATCTAACATAGTCCCTGACACATAGTAAGTGACAGTTTATCTCTGTTGAGCAAATAAACTTCAGATAGAGCCCTGGTTGAAGTTGTCATGCCACTACTCTGCTGATTCCACTTTGTTACAGCAACACACTGAATTAGAAACGAGCTTAGTGTCTGGCTGACAGAAGTGCTTCAGATCAACCTAGAAACTCAAGTTAAATGGTTTGGTTCTTTTAAACAAATGATATTGGGCAATAAAAGTATTACCTGTTTGTGTGGCTGTGTGAAGTACATTTGTTCATAATAAATTGCAAGATTTCATCCACTTTGATTTTTTAAGACACTGTTCTATAGCTTTAATCAGTAGCAAAGTCCCTCATTGTGCCAACCACGCTTGACCTTCACACAGGCTTGAACTGTAGGTTCACTTAGGTATATACATTTCTCTTTTGTGAAAAATTTCAGATGAACCACATAGGTTGGAAATAATGAAAAAATAGGTATGCCACAAACGTGTAAGAAATGAATAGGAAAATATACCTACTACCATAAAATTTTATATGCATCTATTACAAGGAGAATTTATTGAAATTCTACACAAACATGACCCCAAATGCTGTCCAGAGAAAATCTAAACACACATTAAGAAGTAGTATTAACAAAAGCAAACAAACAAAAAATTGTTCCCTCTTGTTTATTATTTCAGGAAATAAAAAGTTATACACAGATTTGTGATAGCATGGTGGGAGTTGGCACTCCTAGTCCCCAAATTATTCAGTAGTCATCTGTGTTGCCCTCAGCTGCTTAGCAGTTGGCTTCTGTTTCAAAGGTTGCCAGACAGCCACTATTGAGTGAGTTTCCAACTATAGCGAGAATGCTGTTTCATTGAAAAGATTGTCTCTAAATTGTTCCAGTGTTGCCAATTCAATTTGAAGTCATTTCAGAGTCTTCCGTAATCTGGCCCCATCTTATTTTCCATCTTATCTAATTATCATCCCTTCCCTCAATATCCCCCATTTTCTGTGATAAGAGACAAAATTGTTCAGTAACTTAATCCTCATATTTGGAGCTGGCACTGTGGTGTAATAGGCCAAGCCTCTACTTGAGGCACCAATGTCCCATGTGGGTGGCCAGTTCATGTCCCAGCTGCTCCACCTCTGATCCCGCTCCTTGCTTATGGCCTAGGAATTCAACAGAGGACAGCTCAAGTTCTTGGACCTCTGAACCCACATGGGAGACCTCAAAGAAGCTGCTAGCTCCTGGCAGTGGTCAGCCCAGCTCTGACCATTTGGGGAGTGAGCCAGGAAGTTATAGATCTCTATCCTCTCTATGACTCCTCCTTTCAAATAGAAACAGAATAGAAAATTTTTTTAAACAGAAAGCTCTTGTGTTTTCATACCCTGCCATTCAAGGAAGTGAAAACAGTCATCTTCCAGAGTTCTGTCTATGTATTTCACAGAGCTGTGTGCTGACTCTCCCACTAAAGTCCTCACTGCTCAGCCGGGACTGAGTCTTGCTAAATCCAGACGCTAAGCCACCACCTACTGCCTCTTGGGGTTTTCACTGGCAAGGAAGTGGAGTTAGGACTTGGAATGGAATGTTGAACTCGGTGACTTTGATGGGGGACATGAATGCCTTTACCAGTACACCAAATACATGTCCCTGTGCATTGTTGTTTCTGTTTTGTATCTTAAATGCTTTTTACCCTCTAGCTGCAGAGACCCATGTACCAGGTATGATATTTTCATTAGGTGTTTCCTGTTATTTTATTTTGGCCACGTTCTTCATTAAATCACAGGGTTTTTTGTTGTGTTTTTTTCCTTGAGGAGAGGGGATGTTACTGTTTGTAAGCAACAGGATGAGAGAGAAAGAACTCGAGCATCTGCCAATTCACTCCACATTTGCTAGTGCTTATGTTAACACTCTGATACTCACTTGTGGGTTTTCATTCCTTTAGTGGGAAGAACTTTTTAAAAGCCCACATTTCTCTTTAAGCAGTGGTTTTCTAGTGAAACTAGTAGTAGCCTCCTGTCTAATTCCTTCCTGTTGTATTACCAAAATGTTGCTTTTCAGTTTTTCAAAACAGTTTCTCTTCACTTTGCACCATGGTCTAGCAACGTTACTAGTAGCAGACATAAAGAAAGCTCTACGGAAGTTCTTTTTTTAAGGCATGAGTGAACTTTGTTTATAATAGCAATTTGTGTAGGGTGAATTCCTTTCCACAACCAATTGGGTAGTCTATACAGATAGTGCTGTGGAAGTCAATTCCTCTTTCCATTTTATTTCATATATTTTATTTATTCTGTTACAGAAAGATGATATGAAATTAATCTGTTAAGAGATTTTTATTTTATTTATTTTTTATGTATTTAAAAGAGAGCTGCATTTCCTGTTCACTGTCAAATGCCCACAATGGCCAGTAGGGGCTAGGCCAGGCTGAAGCTTGGAGCCGGGAGCTCAGTCAGGGTCACCCATCTGATTGGCAGGGCCCTACGTACTTGAGCCATCACCTGTTGCTTCCCTGGGTGCACCTTAACAGGAGACTGGAATAGGGAGCAGGCGCTGATAGAGGATGTAGGAGTCTCAAGTGGTGTCTTAACTGCTAGGCCAAATACCCATTCCAATAGTTTTCAAGTGTACAGAACAGTGTTACTGTCTGCAGACACGGTGTTTTTACAGGAAACTTCTAGAACTTACATGTCTTGCATAACTAAAATATAGTACTCAATTAAAATAGAGTTACAGAAACAAGGAGAAGGTGGATGATAGTTTTAAAGTGAGTAAAACTTTGCAATCACTAACTAACCATGTGGTTATTTGCAACTGAACTAAAAAAGCAGGCACTTAATTATACCATGAGGTTTCCTGCTAATATACACCACTGCTACCCTTTCTCAAAGAGGGAAAAAAAGGAATGAAACTCCTAAGACTACTTCTTTGAAAACACTACCATCACAAACTTTCCAGAAGCTTAGGATAAGAAAAGCACAGAGGGCAAGGTCTAACTACAGAGGGTGTCGTTATTCTACTAAATAAGATGTAATTGGAAAAACATAGCATTTCCTCACAAAGACAAATGGTCATGTCAGCTATCAAGAGGGTCAGGAATGGTGTCTTCAGAATGCCATCAATGAAGTCAGAAGCAAATGTGAGTGGAGGCATTTGCAAGAATCACTGTTACTCTTTAACTGACTCCTAATGTAAGTCTTCATGTATCTAATGAATCCTACTGATCACTGTGTTTTTATTGTTCTGCTTGATTTGAGTTGGCATTTCCTGATACTCCTGCCCTCTTTTACTGATGTTAACTGCTTACCCTACCTGTGTCCGTTTGGTAGCTCCATCACATCTGACTTAGCTGTCTTCCCTGTCCATTAGCCTTTCCTCCCTGTTAGGATTTCTCTCTCTCTCTCTTTTTTTTTCCTCCTCTTTTTAATTCCTTTCTTCTTTACCCCCATCTCCCTCACTCCTCCATGATTTTCTCAGGGCTGGGCTTCAACATCGTCGGCGGGACAGATCAACAGTATGTCTCCAATGACAGTGGGATCTACGTCAGCCGCATCAAAGAGAATGGGGCTGCAGCCCTGGATGGGCGGCTCCAGGAGGGTGATAAGATCCTTTCGGTGAGAACTGGCTTCGGCCTCCTTCACTGTTTCTTTGCCCTTCAGACTATAAATCCTACCCTTGCCCCTTCCTTGGGAAAAATCCTGCCTGCTGATTCTTTGATTTAGAAATAACACTAATTGTGTAGTTGCATGAAAGAAATTTTGATCAGTTGTTGTTTCCAACCCTACCATTGGGCATGAATGATAGATATTATCCTCACTTGACTGAAAAGGCAAGAAACCATGATGGGAATGAATTATTTCAGATTTAGACCCTTTTTTCCCCATTATGGAGGTGAAACATTTGAAATGCAATTTGATTTGAGGTCTGTCTGCTGCTCGCATTTCATCTGGTTAATGTTTGTACCAAGACATTTGATACATGAAAATCATTGATTATATTATTCTCTGGAATTTCCATAAGGGCAGGAACTGGATCTTTTAAAAGTCTTTTATTCTCTAGGGCAGTGCTTAATGAGCAAATTAGATTCAGACAAACCTAGGAAAATTAACTGATAGGCCCGCAAAGTTATGTTCTTAAAATAAGTTACAATAAGTTACAATAAGTCTGGAGTAAATCAAAATATAAGCAAAATAAGAACTTTTAAAACTATTAAAAGGCAACTTATAACTATCCCATTTCTTTCATTTCTATTACTTATGATTGGCTATAGTATCACTATGATATTGTCAGTTGCAAGGGGTGAGGATTAGCTAAAGATTTTATATTTTGTTATTGTTAACCTTCAGGACTTGCTGAAGTTGGATAGCTTGAATGGCAACAGTACAGATGATTGGTATAAAGATCAAGTGTTGGAGGGGTGATGTATTATCTATTCTGGGAGTTAGAGCTGACTTCAAAAGGCAAGACAAACAGAAGGAAATTTGAACTAGCGTGAGGGGTTCTCGTGACAATAGCTCTGTCTTCTCTAGAGGAACTGTGGTCAGAAAAGGAGAAAATTATTCCCTTTTTTTTTTTTAAGATTTATTTATTTTATTGGAAAGGCAGATGTACAGAGAGAAGGAGAGACAGAGAGGAAGATCTTCCATCCGATGATTCACTCCCCAAGTGGCTGCAATGGCTGGAGCTGAGCCAATCTGAAGCCAGGAGCCAGGAACTTCTTTCCGGGTCTCCCATGCGGGTGCAGGGTCCCAAAGCCTTGGGCCGTCCTCGACTGCTTTCCCAGCCCACAACAGGGAGCTGGATGGGAAGTGGAGCAGCCGGGATTAGAACCGGCACCCATATGGGATCCCGAGGTGTTCAACGCGAGGACCTTAACCATTACGCTATCGCACTGGGCCCATCTTTTATTTTTCTTATGAATTGAATAGAATGGGAAGGCTAGATTGGATAAAGGTAAAATAGGTAAATAACCTACATACTGAAAGAAGTCCTGATTGATAGAATTAAGTAGTAGTCGCAGTACCTCCCTCAGATAGCTATAATCCATTTAAATATTCCTAGGACAGTTTTATTTTGATTTGTTTCTCATGCAGTTTAGTTAGATCTCCTGGTCATCTTAGTTGCCAGCTTACTAGACACCCTGCCACCCAGGCCATGTGGAAGAGTATATGAAGGCAGAGATACGTAGGAAAGCACAGAGGGAACTTCTACCTTTTCCTCCTCTGGTGTCTCAGTGTTTGAGAGATCCCGCCCAGGAGCATGATTCTGAGTACCTTCTCTAGGAAAGACAGAAAATTGGAAAAGGTAGCTGATAGGGCTACCTAAGTTTACTTAAAACTCTTTCTTAACAGTGGGTCCTAGCTGAGTATAAACAGTGCAAACAGAACAAGGGGCATTTTCGGAACTTCTTACTGACTGCTTTACCTTCCTTAAGTCTGCTACACTTCTCCCAGATACTACTGATCATTCATCTGTGAAATGAAGACAGTGGCAGTCCAGCTTTCATCTCAAAAGGGTGTTTTAAAGTTTAGAGTTAGATTATTTACCACAGTTCCTAAGAGAAAGGCAACTTGGCCCTGGTACAGTAAGGAAAGAGAGAATCCGTTGTTAAAGGTATAACATATAGTTAAGATCTATGCATTTTAATATTTTTGCATATAATCACAGTATATTTAGATCATTGTAAGAGTCTTCTTGGTTGAAAAAAAGATTTAAATAGTATCGGAGTTAAGAGAGCCATATTGTTTGAAAATCTTTGAAGGTAGGTTCTTGCAAAATGAGAATAGTAAGAAATTTTTTTTTTTAAAGATTTTATTATTATTGGAAAGCTGGAAATACAGAGAGAAGGAGAGACAGAGAGGAAGATCTTCCATCTGATGTTTCACTCCCCAAGTGAGCCGCAACGGGCCGGTGCGCGCCTATCCAATGCCGGGAACCTGGAACCTCTTCCGGGTCTCCCACGCGGGCGCAGGGTCCCAAAGCTTTGGGCCATCCTCAACTGCTTTCCCAGGCCACAAGCAGGGAGCTGGATGGGAAGTGGAGCTGCCGGGATTAGAACCAGCGTCCATATGGGATCCCGGGGCTTTCAAGGCGAGGACTTTTAGCCGCTAGGCCACGCCGCGGGGCCCAGTAAGAAATGTTTTAAGCACTCAAACCAAGATAGTAAAATGCTAAGAATTTTCCATTTGTTTTTCTTAATAGTATAGTGACCTCATATGGTTAGTATGGTTATTGTATTCATTTTGTAGCTAGGGAAATTGAGCCTCGCGGAAGCCAAGCAGCATGCATTAGGTCACACAATTTTTACGTGATAGGGGCTAAAACTTTGATATATTTGCACTTGGAGCCCCTTCCTTTAACCAGTATATCATACTGCCCCCTAAAAGGTAAATGAGGAGCTAGAATTATTCTAAAAAGAACATGGACTGGCAAACTGGCAACTTTACAGTAGATTATATGCGTGGTTTTATATAAAAGCTGTAATTAGTTTTTATGTAAAAATGTAAAGAGAAGAAAGCAGGATATAAATAATACTGTGAAATAATTTATTAAATATGGACTGAAATAAGGAGCATTATGTGAGTGGTTGCCTCACACAGAAATTTTTGGAAGACTTGTCAAGTGTTGGAAACTTGGCGTGTCATGAAAAATGATTTTGGGAGGTGGTGTTAGATGGCAGAAGATGAATGTCAAGGCTGAAGGGCACACATTGTAACAGAGAGGTCAGGCTGCCTCCTGCATTGTTGGAGTCTCAGATGAGCACTGGTTGAATCCGGCTGCTTCGCTTCCAGTCCTGCTGCCTGCTAATGCACCGGGACGGCAGCGAAAGACAGCCCAAGTACTTGGGTCCCTACCATCTGCATGGGAGAACTGGATGGAGTTTCAGGCACTTGGCTTCACCGTAGCCCAGCACAAGCTATTGTGACTATTTGGTGAGTGAACCAGCACATGGAAGATCTGTCTGTCTCATCTTCTCTCTGTAACTCTGCCCATCATGTAAATAAATAAATACTTTTGCTTTAAGTCAGTGAAGAAAAAGCTAGTGTCTGAAAGCCTCAGTTTCGAACCAGCTCTCTGATATAATGTGTAAAGCCACCTCCTGCAGTGCCAGCATCCCATATGGCCGCCAGTTCGATGCACGGATACTCCACTTCATACCCAGCTCCCGTGTCTGGGAAAGCAGCAGAAGATGGCCCAAGTAAAAAGTGGAGTATCTGCAAGTGAAAAAGAAACAAATCCTGTCTGTTGTATTAGGCCTGTTTGCTCCAAAATTAGTCGTTACAGATTCTGTTCCTTAGGAAATGTTATTAAACAACCAATGTTTTCTCATCCACAGCATATCTATTTTTTAAATGAACCTGTCAGACTATAAACAGTAAACGGCCCCATGTATTTAGCTCATTTCCTTTTCATGTATTCGTTTTTTGACTTTGAAGTCCGTATAAAATTATGTTTAATTATTTAGTAGCCTATATTCATACTGAAGTGGACTTTTTCTCCTCACATGAGCTATTTCTCTTTATTGTAAAATATATCTTTTTTTTTCAAGTAATTTTTTGCTAGATAATCTATAAATGTGTCTCTTCCTTATCGCTTCTGTTAGTTGCCATCTAAGGTAACAAACAGAAGTATCAATCTGTAAATTTTCTGTGAGTCATTATCAGTGACCATTTCAGTCTTCCCATTCTCTTTAAATAATGCCCATGTATTATCTTGATTTTTACATTATAAAATTAAATAACTAATACAGTTTCCTTTTTCTCATAGAAAGTGAAAATTTTTATCACTGGGTATCTTAAATTTCTGTAAGTTAATATTATTTTTAGTGAATGTTTACCAGCCTAGATACAATTATAAGAACACAAAGCTATTTCCCTGCTCCCTCTTTCCATTCTCCCCTTCCCCAACTCTCGTTTTTTGTGTTTAACCTTGAGATACTCTAGATGTGCAGCACAGTGGAAGGCGTGATACTTAATCAAATGGGAAGCTTAACAAGTAAAAGTAGAAAGACCTCAGTTAGTGGGAATATAGACAGTGGCTATAAATAATTGTAGAAAAATGACTTTAACCCATTTATAGTGCATTGCAAAGTAATCACAGTCACAGTTTTAGTAGGAGAACATTCTAGCCATTGGTTTGATAAAGGTGTGGAAGTTTTTACATAGCTATATTTCCAGTAATACTGAACATACAGACATTTCTTTAGCTTTTTTTTTATTGTGAACCACCTGGCAAAGGATTAATATTGCAAGTATACCAGCAACTTGTAAATAACACACAAATAAAAACAACCAAACCAGTTGAGAAATGGGCAAAGGACTTCAGTGCAAAGAGGAAGTACAAATGGCCAACAGATATATCAAAAATGCCATCAGGGAAATGCCAAAACCACCTATTCTTGCTGTGAAACCACACCAGCACCTGGGTAGTGGTAGATAGGATAGGTTGGAATGGAGGAAGATGTTGAGGAATGTAGATCGAGAAGACAAATCGGTGATCGAGTTATGATTATCCATAGCTGTTTTCATAGATAAGCAATAGGAAAGAAAATGCCCTATGAGAGAAATCTGCCTTTCAAATAAATAAGTCTTTTTATATATAACTGTTGACACTGCAGACTGTATTTTAAAACTGGTTTTGGGGCAGGGCAGTGGAGGGGCAATGAGCTTTTGGCATAGCAATTTAGACAACACTTACAATGCCCACTTCCCATTTCAGGATCCTTTGGTTTGAATCCCAGCTTCCTTGACAGGCAGAGGTGATGGCACAAGTGTTAGGCCCCTGCCACCCATGTAGATGACCCAGATTGAGTTCCAGCTCCTGGCTTCTGCGTGGCCCAACCCTGACTCTTGCAAGCATTTGGGGGAATGAACCAGCAAGTGCAAGCTCTCTTCCTCTGTCCCTCTGCCTTTCAACTAAATAGTAAATGAATACATTTTTTCCCCCAAAAAAGTCCATGGTTCATAAAAAAATGTAGTTAAAAGGTTAGCTTATTTTGATGCAGAATATTTTTTATATCCATGCATACTTTTGGCAACATCTTTCATAAACCTTTAGCTTGGACTTCAACATTTTTACACCAAAATTTCTCTTTTAACTTTGTTTTTCACAAACTTTTTTTGTAGTATCCCAATTATTATTGCCAGAATAAAGTGTTACAAATTATAAATTTTAGTCTAAAGGAATGATAATAGGAACTAAAGTCATCGTGTTTTGGTTTTATGGGAACTTATAAAGAAGCTTTTGATATATTGAAATAAAAAAGATTTAACAGAATATTCAGGAGTAGATGTCCAACAGAAATTGGCAAATAAAAGCTTTGTTTGTTTTTTAATATAAATTTAGAGATTATGATTGAGAATGTGAAAACCACTATGGGAGAGAAGAAAATGAAGCAGTGGCAAGTCAGGATCTTTTCCTTGCCTAAGAAGGAGGAAAAGGAAGAGGAATTAGGGAAATAGTTTAAACACTAAGAGAACTCAGTTATAAGCCAGATTAGCAGAAAATTACAAAAGAGGGGGGCAGAGTCTGAGAAAGGACTGCATACCGTTTGGTGACTGGACGTCACTGCTAAGCTTCACAGGTGTCTGTTCTTTCCACACACCTACGGAATGTACGATTACAAGGGAGTAAGGAGTGGATGGGTGCTGAGGAGGTGAAAGCGCATATGAACAGTTTTATAGAGAAAAAGGAGAGAAGATGGGAAGAGGGTAAAAGAGGTTCCAAAAAAATTTTGTGTTTTTTTTTCCTTAGAAGAGGATGGTTTTAAAGAATAATTAAGTAATCAAGCAAAAATTGAATTCTGTAAGGATGAATAGAAAGGATGTGATGAAGAACATCCATGGATACTTTATTCTTGATAAAGAAAGTTCCTGATTTGGAGAACGAAATGAACAGTGCACAGATACTCCAAAAACTAAGGGGAAAAGAAAGACATCAGAAGTAGCAATCTCAAAAAGTGAAACAGAGGAGTCTTGAAGGAAGAGGGAGTTGAGGTTTCAATTGGATGATGGGAAAAGATCTGAGCCGGCTGTTAATGGGGTTGTAGGGAGTTTCTTAGATGAATGGAGACCTTTTAAGGGTAAGCTGGAGTCAGCTTGAATCCATGGTAGAGAGTGTGATTGTATCTTTCTCCAGGAATAGCCGACTCACTGACGACAAAGAAAGTAGATGCAGTGTATTGCCCAGCACTGGAAAGATGGCAGAAAATCATGGGGACAAGGGACTCTAATGATTTACCAAGGGCTTTGTCGCAGTAACAACCAGAGCTCCTAGGTGGGTAAGAATGCACATGAAGTACAAAAAGATTAAAGCTTTGATGAGGATAAAAAGAGAATTTGATTGAGGTTTGGAAAGTGTGAAAAGAATAGGAATTGTAGTTGGATTGATTCTGTAGATAGAACATATTTAGTGGACTGAAGTGAAGTTCAAAACCATTTGAGAAGAAAGACCGTGTATTAGGTAAAAGATGTTGGTAGACTCATTTGGTAGACCAAGGATATCAGAAGGAGAGAAGAGTGGAGGGAAGCATATGAACTCATGGAAACGTTAGATTATGACAGGGAGAATAAGACTGGAAAAGCCAAAGGCATGAGTTTTAACTGCACTGATAACTGTTGAGTCTCTGTGAAAGAGTAGTGTAGACAGAACAGTGAAATGCCAGCACACTTTGGTCTTCCTCCATTATTTAGAAACCCTAGGCCCACCAGCTCTTACATTCACTGATTTCACTAAACTTCAATTTCTTCATCTTTAAAAACAAGATAAAAATAGTGTCAACCTCATAGGATTATTGTGAGAAATAAGATGATGTAGGTACAACGGATCCTACCAAAATTTTAGATATATCAGATGTTCTTGCTACTGTTCCTGTTGATGACAGCATTGACATGTGTGAAAGATATGCAGTCTTGCACCAGATGGCTGGTTGCATCCACGAGTGTGGCATAGGATCACTACCACCTCTGGGCAATGTCTGCTAATATCACAGAGTTTTACTATCCATGTCCCTTCATATGTCTCACCTCTATGTGATGATAGAAGTGACCTACGTTGAAATTTTTTAAGGATTTATATTATCACAGAACTATAGCTTTTAGTAAATGTGAGGAGGATAGAAATGTACATGTAATTATGGGAAATAATTCACAATTGGATAAGCACTAGGTGCCCACATTGGTGTGCATCACATTGGAGTAAATTGTGGGAAAATTTTGTGGTGGTTCATTTCTAGAATTGAAAATGGCAGTTAGGGGATTCAAAACACAAAGAATAAGATGGTAAGCTGGAAGATCATGTTAGCTATAGGGAAGATTAAAAACAACAACAGGTTAATGAGTCAAGGCATAGAAGCTAAGAGAAAGTAGAAACTGTTTTAACATAGAATGCCTCTGGCTAGCCCATGGAACCTCAGTTCTAGGAAAACATAGCTTTGAAAATGAAAAAGTCACTCTAGGTTCCAGGAACCCTGGTTTGTACTCCTAACTCTTAAAACATGCCTGATGGGAGTTAGTTTTTTAAATGTCTGACTGCGTGAAAAATGGTCTGTAGACTTACGGGGATTAACTAACCTTCTGTCTCTTACTATTCCCCCTTTCTGTATTTGACAGGTAAATGGCCATGACCTAAAGAACATCCTGCATCAGGATGCTGTTAACCTCTTCCGTAATGCAGGCTATGCCGTGTGCCTGAGAGTGCAGCACAGGGTAAGTGTCACTGGGAGCTGGAGACCTGGCGTCTGACCTTTGCACCATTCTTGTGATTAAACACCATGGGTGTCATCTTCAGGGGCACATGTATAGGTGTTCATTTTTCCCTTTTACTCCCTCTTTTTTGAAGAACTTAACACTACTGTACTTCTGCTTATCATTTTTAAAATATACTTATTTTTAGTTAAAAATCTTTTACATTTTTAATTTTATTTTTAATATTGTTTACATTGTTGAGAGGGATGCACGCCCATGTGAGTCCCCAATGAGGATGGGGAGGGTTGAGGCACAGAGGAAGGTGAGTGGAGAAATGTTTCAGTTCTTTCCTTTTTATTCTCCTGGTCTGCTGGGTGAGGAGAAGGGACTGCTCCTTGCTGCCAAACTACTTCAGCACCCAGAGATGGAGGACAGACATTTCATTATGCCTTAGAGACCCCCATGTGGAGAAGAATGTTCCGAGGGTATTACTTGAGTAGTTTTGATAGTTCTTGAGTAGGCTTTGGTTTCATTGCTCCAGCATTGAGAAGATCTTTCGAAGGTTGTTTGGCTGACAGTGTCCAACTGAGTGCATCCATAGATCCAGACACTTGCTGCAAAGCTTGGCCAGCAGAGTTATCCAATCTGTTCTACTTTCCATCCTCTAATGAAGCACTCAACATCCTCTGCTGGCCAGGATGTGCTGGCTGTCATGTCCCCCATGTGCATCTGGGCATGCCCTCTACTGTACAGACATCAGCAACTGAGGAAGTCTAGTCCCAATACATGCTCTCCAAAGTCAGACCACTTATACTGTGATTTTTCCTTAGACCAGGGTTTGAGTCCAATGATCTAGTTGGGGAGTCCCCGAAGAAACTTTGCCTGGGGCGACCTCAGACTTGAATCTTGTGTGCACCAGCCACTACAAGATCCAGTTTGGTTCATTTACCTGTACCACCCAGTGCATATACGAGTGAATACATCTGCCTAGTCAGTTCTGCCTCCAGCCCCATCTCTCAGGCTGATGGGTGCTGTGGCCCAGCGCAGCCAGCCCACCACAGGCCCATCACACACATCAGCGGGTGCCGCAGGAAGCTCCAATAATCTCTGTAAGGCCAGACCCCAGCCTGTTTTTGCATTGGCCAGCATGAGCTGCTGACTAGCCCAGTGCAATCCCACATTCAATCTGGCTTTTGTGAAAATCCACAGGTGCTACAACTTAGCTCAGCCTGATCTGCCCCCAGACCTGCCCCACACACATGCCTTGGGTGCCATCACTTTGCCTAGACTGGTCCGCCACTAGCCCTGGCTCTTGTGCTCACCTGCAGGAGTTTTGCCTAGCAAATAAGAGTGCCCACGGTTTCCCTACCAGGCTCGCTTCCAACCCCAGATCTAAAGTCCTTGCCTCACACACACCAGGGTCCTATATGGGTGCTGGTTCTAATCACAGAAGCCCTACTTCCCATCCAGCTCTCTTCTTGTGGCCTGGGAAAGCAGTCGAAGATGTCCCAAAGCCTTAGTACCCTGCGCCTGCATGGGAGACCTGGAAGAGGCTGTGGTCTCCTGGCTTTGGATCGACTCAGCTCTGGCTGTTGGGTAATTGGAGAGTGAATCAACAGACAAAGATCTTTGTCTCTGCTCTCTGTGTATCTGACTTTGCAATTAAGAAAACAAACAAGGGCCTGGTGGCATGGCCTAGCGGCTAAAGTCCTCGCCTTGAAAGCCCCGGGATCCCATATGGGCGCCGGTTCTAATCCCGGCAGCTCCACTTCCCATCCAGCTCCCTGCTTGTGGCCTGGGAAAGCAGTCGAGGACAGCTCAAAGCTTTGGGACCCTGCGCCCGCGTGGGAGACCCGGAAGAGGTTCCAGGTTCCCGGCATTGGATAGGCGCGTACCGGCCCGTTGCGGCTCACTTGGGGAGTGAAACATCGGATGGAAGATCTTCCTGTCTGTCTCTCCTTCTCTCTGTATATCCGGCTTTCCAATAACAATAAAATCTAAAAAAAAAAAAAAAAAAAAAAATGCATGTATTTGCCTCAAGGTAATGTATTAATGGGGGGAAAAACAGAAGCAGCTTCACCTTTTGATAGTGGAAAGATCATCTCTTGAAACATAGTAATAATTGCTAAAACTACCAATAATAGTGGTGGGATTTCTTTTTTAATGATTGATTGATTGATTTAGAAGGCACACTGACAGAAATCTACCATCCATTGGTTCACTCCCCAGGTGGCTTAATGAACTATACCACAACACAGACCTTTGATCTTCCCTGTCCCATCTGTAAATCCTTCTCTCAGCAGCTTAGTCACACTCTTGACCAAAGCTCCCGTGCTAACAGGGGAGCTCGTAAGTAAAACAACGTGGAATTCAGAACTCGATCAAGACTTCATCCATCTCTGCAGCCACATCTTATGTTTCGGTGTTTTAGAGTTGACTTCATAGGAGAGGAAGTCTGGATAGACACAGTTTCTCATGTGGTACTGAGGATCTTGAGTGTATTCACAGCACAGGTTCTGTGTACCTGTAACATTTTTCCTGCTCAAATTGGTACACTTTTTGCCTCATTCCGTGGCTAAGCGGAGGTTCAGATGCTGAAAAAGATTGAGATGAAATAGTGGGAAAATGTAAAAGGCAGGAATAAAGAAGGATATTTATGAAAATAGCCAGAGTAACAAGCAGAATCTGGATGTGATGGGTTACAGAATGTTTTGCCAGGTGACAGTGTTAACCATCAGCTGTTTCTGTCTGGGCTCTTCTCTATTTTTTAAAACATAGGAGAATTTATGCAATAGATAAGGTAAGTAATTATAGGCATGCACTTGAATATGATTAAAGTTAATTTTAATATATGTGCTGCCAAAGCAAGCACAAAGTTAATTTTAAAGGTATATAGGAGTGGCTTCCAATATTCATTTGTTAGGAAGCTTCTTTAAACAGCTATAAGCAAAACAGATTCTTTTGGTTAAGCAACTGGCTCTGCTGTAACAAGTATGTCTTCTTTTTCAGTATGCCAACTTAGGGCATCTTACCCAGAAATGAATGAAAGATCTAGAGATGGAATAGAGGGCAACATAATTCTAAGTCTTTTGCTAAAGTATAATGGCACAGTGATTATTGCCAGTTAGTCATTAAAAGTCTATTAGGGCTCAGCGCTATAGCCTAGAGGGTAAAGTCCTCACCTTACATGTGCCTCGGGATCCCATATGGGCACTGATTCATGTTCCGGCTGCTCCACTTCCCATTCAGCTCCCTGCTTGCGGCCTAGGAAGGCAGTCAAGGACAGCCCAAGGCCTTGGGACCCTATACCCGCATGGAAGACCCAGAAGACGTTCCTGGCTCCTGGCTTTGGATGAGCTTAGCTTCGGGAGTAAACCGAAGAACTAAAAGAACTAAATCTCTTTCTCTGTCTCTCTGTAAATTTGACTTTTCAATAAGAATACTTTTTTTAATTGGTATTAAGCCATCCTGGGAAAAAGTGATTGAAATAAAGAAAAATCAAGTTCCTTTTCACATAATAGAAAGTTATAGCTGTCAGTGTATAATTTCTTTTCTGTTTTTTTTAAGATTTATTTATAGTTTTTATTGGAAAGGCAGATTGACAAAGAGAAGGGGAAACAAAGATCTTCCATCTACTGGTTCACTCCTCAATTGACTGCAATGGCCAGAGCTGAACTAATCCAAAACCAGGAGTCAGGAGCTAGGAGCCACCACTAGGTTTCCCAAGAAGATGCAGGGTTTCAAGGACTTTGGACCATCCCCTGCTGCTTTCCCAGGCCACAAGCAGAGAGCTGGATTGGAAGTGGAGCAGCCAGGACTAGAACCAGTGTCCTTATGGGATGCTGGCAGTTGCAGGTAGAGGATTAACCTGTTAAACTGGCCCTAATTTCTTTTCTTTATGTTAATTTTTATTTCTCTGTTCTATGTAGGTTTCACCTTGTCTAATGTTATAGACTAGGAAATGAAGAACAGGACCCTATGTAGGACAGAGTGGGTACCTTTGAGAATTGAAAACATTTCCAAGTGAACGTATCACACCTACATTGACATTGCTTGGATCTTGTTGCATTCTGATGCCAGATAATCTTTCCTAGCCCTCCTCCTTGTAATATCCACATCCCCCATATGATCAGTAGCTTTCATCTCCTGTCTTCCTTTTCCTGGTACGACGTACACGTAGTGAGAAGGAAGCAGTACTGAGTGAGGCTACCTGACTTGCGCTGAGGAGCCCTTTTAGGTCGGTAGTGCAGCAGAGTGAAACGCCACCACCCCTTCAGACGTTTTTTCCAGAAGAATGTATAAAACTGATGCAGCAGGACAAAAATTGACCTTGTGCTGAGCGGTGCTTTGGGCTTAGAGCTTTGGGTGTCCAGAGTCAAGGTGGACATTTACTTGTGGGAAACAGATGAATCACTGGAGTTAATCGTTTTCTTTCTCTTCCAGTTACCGGCGCAGAACGGACCTCTTGGACACCGAGGTGAAAGGGAACCAAGCGGCATTCCCATGGCTGTGGTGCTGGCACCATTGTTTGCCCTCACTGTGGTCGCAGCCTGGGCGTTCATGAGATACCGGCAACGACTGTGAAAAAGCTTGTTCCTTCCGGTGCTCCCGTTGAAGATGCACTTCTCTAGCCCTTCTCCCCGTCCTCCCTTCTGTCCCTGCTCTACATAGTCAACACTAAAGTGACCAGAGCCCATTCACAACCTTGCTGTTGCCAGTCTTCAGATTTTTGAGTTTTAATGGCAGAGTAAAAGTAGTGTTTGAAGGAAAGTTGAAGGAAAGATTGCTTAAAACAGAAGAAGAGTGACCTACTTTACTAGACCTGCTAGAATTCTCAGCTGCCACCCAAAGAGGGAAGGTCCTGTCTTCCTGGATGATAACTTTTTTCTAAGCTGGCATGCCTTGACTGCCAGTTGTATGAAATGATAGGAAGGAAGGAAGGAATTTTCTTCATAATGATCTTCCTTGGGAAGTTTTTGTGGCCTTTAATTCTAACTGTGTAAGTGGGTGCCTACATCAAACAAAGGAGACTGAAAAGAGCATTTTTATTATTTTTTTTACAAAGCAAATATATATTATAAAGTACATATACATACGTGTATTTGATAGTGTAATTGTGATGCCTTATGGAGAACTGAGGAGGTGAGGCAGCTGCTCTGGTTTCAGTTTCTGATTTAAGGGATGTCCTTAGTTGAAATATTTAAAGAGATATCTGTAAGCATGAATAAAGGGAACCAGGGAGTGAGCCTTTAAATAATGCCCGCTCTAGGTCATTAAAATATAGGAACTCAAGCGATCAAAATTAGAAGAACAAGAGTCCTTCTAATAACTGTGGTGAAAGTGAAGTGCCATAATCCAAACTTTAAAAAGAAACAGAACTTTAAGGCATAAAGATAAACAGTGTACTAACCTCAGGGCTTCACTTTTGATGTTTGTGATACCTCACAGGGCTGGGAAAATATCAGCTGGAGTGCTTATGGTCAGGGCTGTGGCAACAGAGTCAAACCAACCCAGCAAGAAAACTGCAAGGACATAAGACAGTGCCTTCAAGAAGGGTCCCTGAAGTCTCTCAGGCTGCTCTCCAGCTTTTTAAAGTTTCTGGTGTCAGGCAAAATGTGAGAAGGAACTGCTTTTCCAGAGGATGGATGTGAACTCAGCCCTGTGGTGACCTTCCACTTATAAACTGTTTCTCAGGAAAGGGGAGGAAAGAGATCACTGGCGTTTTAGAGTGTGGGAAATTTGGTAGGTGTTCATGGGGAATCTGGAAGGCAGGTACGGATTCCAGAGGATGCCAAGGTGGTTGTTGAGGTGAGAAGCATCATGTCCTTGTGGTAGTTAGGTTGGTTTTAAAGCACGGAGGATAACTGAACCAAGGTTAATGTTTTGGCTTTAAGAAAATCATTTGAATTATCCAAACGTACTGGTCAAACTCTAAGCCTTGTACCATTTTGACAGCAACATTACAATGACTTTACCTCAAAGAATCTGACAGTCATTTGCCAAATACTGTTTGGAAATTATCTTTGCCAAGACACTTTTACAAAAGAGTAAAATGCAAAGCCTCCATTCTAAAAGGCCTTTTAATTCCAGTTGGAAAGAGGATACTTAAGATGGAGTTAGCCACATAGACAGGGCAGTGTGTGTCAGTATTAAATTTAAATTGCAGATAGCAAAAGAGAGAAGTTAATTGGGGCACTTGAAAAAGTTTCACAGAGAAGGAACAAGTCAAGAAGACTCTTGGGAATGTCCCATTTTAAGATAATTTGTAAGCTGTTCACTCATAATATTTAAAAACAGATTATGTAATAATTGTAATCAATACTAAAAAATGGTTTCATGCATGTATGATGCAGCAACAAAGAAGATACACAGATGACCATCGATTTGTTAGGAAGTCAGAAGAAAACTTTCATAATGATGTCAGACTACATTGGAAAGGACACGATTCTGAATAAAAAAATTCAGTAAGACCCTGTTCTGGGCCAGCTATTGGTACAGGGAGAAACTCGCTTTCAACAAAGCGTGATGTGACCCCTTTGACCGGAGCTGCTCAGTCGGACGGACACATCATATAGGCTCTGTCAGTGTCTCAGTTCTTGGCAGCCCCCCGTGGAGGTACAGCCTCTGTGCCCTCCCCCTCCCAATCCCGTCCCTGCAGACATGCCACAGTACATGCAGAGGGCATGATAACCTCGCAGAAGTCACCTCAGGGTTTGGACATTAACTCCCAAGAAAACTTCGAGACATAAGGTGTGAAGCAACATGGTAAGCAGGAGAGAGGGCTATTTAATGTTTTGTTGATTGGTATATGTAAACTTAGAGAACTATTCCATCTGTAGTAGAAAGGTTTTCTTTGGTTGATAATGGATTCTGATGTACTTTGATGATTTAGATTTTCTTTGAAGACCAAAACATTGTTTGAAGCAAATAGATTATTCAGTTCTTCCGATTCTATGAAAAATAATCATACATGAGGTATGAGAATCTATTGCAGGTTGAAGCAAAAAAACCTCATTATTTATAGATTGACTTATAGATTGTATCTGATGTTCTTACCATCTAAATTATTATGTTCAGTTTTTGAAACTGAATTTTTAAGAGCTGATGCTTAACATTTCTCTGTACTTATTTTCTGTTTGTATAAATAATTCCAATAAGATACTGTTTTTCCAATTTTTTCTACACTTTTAACTTCTGTACTATTGATCTAACATAATTCCACTTTTAGCCATGTGTGATGGTAAAAGGAGTTTGATGTTTGTTATTGCATGCTGCACCAGAAACTTTACCAAACCATACTTGTTCATACCTCATAACTCAAAATGAGACCTAAGAACTGATGTAAAGATCAGACAATAAATCACTTTCCTAAGATTTCATTGGTAGTAATGATGAGATCAATATTTAAACTCGGATGCCAGCGTTCATAATATTCCCTCCCTGATACTGGTGCTCAAAGCAGAGTAAGTGCGCAAGGGCATCAGCATCACCTGAGAAAACAGCCTGGGCTTCCATTCCCAGACCCGAGTTGGAAGCTCTAAGTGTGGACTAGCGCCGTGTATTTGTCCTGATCTCTCCAGGTGACTCTGACTCCTACTAGGTTTGAGATTCACAACTCTGCTGTTGGTTCCTGCCTTTTCTTGGATAAAATTACCTGGAACACTGGTAGAAGTCCTGTGCCCAGGCTGCATCGCAGATCAAATCAGATAGGATTCTCAGGCAATAGTAGAATAAAGCTCATCAATCATTCCATTCTGCAACCTCATTTGAATACATTCTGTGGCATTTAGACCTAGATGCTGTTTACATTATTAAAAGAGACATGGCTACAGCTAACATCAAGAACTTCACAGCCCAGTTCTTGGAGCTATTTCTCAAGTATAGACATGGAGTAAGAAGTGAAATGTCCTTTCTTTAACTCCTCATTTGTTAAGAACAGTAGATCTCTGGCATAATGCATGACTGCGCTTCAGTGTGTGCAACTGTTTAAAACTGAGTCACAAAGAACTGAAGCTATGTAGGGACCAGAAACGATATCGCATGAATCTGTGTAAGAAGAAAGTAAGGCTCACAGATGTGACATAATTTAACCATAGTCAGTCTGTTGTGTAGCTGGCTTAAGTTAACTATATCATTTTTAAAATTTCAGTTCTTGATTTGATCTTTGAATAAAGACCGAAAGAACTGATCGACACATGAAGGGTATTGCAAGCATGATGATTTAAATTGGGAGATTGCCACTCAGCATTCTCAGTCTAAGGCCTAATTTGAAATCCTCTCGTATGGAAGTTCTGAGATTAATTCCAGAGACATGTTTTCTGAGTAGATGTGTGTCAGTAAGCAACCTAAAAATATATTTAAAGAAATGAAACACTTAGAGAAATATCATGAATGTATAGAAGTAGAGTTAATGTAGATCAATGACATTTTATCTTTGGACAAGGGAGCGTTTTTCCCTTTCACTCAGCAAACAGTGCGTGAGTGCCAACTACCTGCCAAGTGTTCAGGATACAGAAATGGGAAGATGGTCATTTTCAGCTCCACCATCTGAAAATGGATAATCTTAATGTTGAGATTTTGTTTTCACATCTAGAGGTGGACAATTGAATTCTGAATTTCTGCCTTGCACCTATAATAGGTATACAGTTGGCTGCTATCCTAGGCTAGATCCCAATTGCTTTATTGTAACCTCAGATCTTTTCTAAAACTAGCACTAACATTGAAAGGGCAGTTAGGAGACAGTGTGTAAGGAATTCTGGTTGGAACCATACTCTAGACTATCATCAGCTGCTTTATGTTATTGCCATCCACTGAAGAAATGCACATCCCTCGATCTGCTTACCTGATGTGCTTGATAACTTTAAAAAATTAGTTAAAGCATTGCTGCTTCTAAAAATCAAGTTGCAGCAAACACTAGCTCCTGTTCTAAAAGCTTTGCTCTCTGTTCATGTTCTTGTTTTACAGGGGGAAAAGAAAGAGGAGAGGGCTGAAGTCCATTTTCAAAGGCAAGTTAGTCATTAGCCAATAGAGTCGTGTACAGAAGAGCTTTACATTTGCCATACTTGTCAAATTCATTGGCTAATTATAGAAAATAGGATTATCTCTTTCCTTGTTTACAAGTTTGCAAGTTGATACACCATGTCTTATTTTAATCTTTTTTTCCTGAAATACTGATTGGAATAGAAGTCTTTATTACTTGATATATGTGCATTTTTGCTCCAGGTCATGTCAATTTTTGTAAGATTTCTTATGAGCCCTTCATACTGATTTCTTTCCACCTTGTTTCTAAAGTCACGTTGCATCCCTGGATGTAAAGAGCAGTCTGTTTCTAAGATCAAATAAGCGCCCTATAGCAACTTGGAAGTCAAGTAGACACAAAACCATATAATCTAGGGAATACCACTGCAGGTTAAGTATGGTAACAAACCATCAAAGTCCACTACAATCTCAAACTGTATTATTTAATACCATTTGCAACATTAATGTGCCTAGCCAGTATTAGCATTCAATAAAAACTTGTTGAATTTGTCACGCTCTACACTCTGTTTCACCATGTTTTGGAGACCTTGGATTAAATACCGTTTTTACTTTTTTGGCATTTTAGGGTAGCACCTTTGACAGAACAACAGAAAAGGAAAGAAAACTAGATGAAATGGTGGACATTTGATCAGTAGTTTCATAGGTTTGAACCCAGGATGGATAAGAACTTGCCAGAATAGACTGTTGCCCTTTAGCTTAAGTTAGTTTGCATCAAACTAACTTTAATAGGAAAAGATAATTTATATTGGTTATCCTTGCTATTACACAGCTTAAAGAAGCAAAGTTCATACCTGGAGTCGTTTCATACCATGAGTGTTGCAGCAGAGGGTTGGGTCATGTGAGGGTTGGCTGCAGTCTCCATTGCAGATCTAGGGGTAGATTCTGTAGAGGACGTGTGGACAGCGTGCCCAGATGCACACAGGGGACATGACATGTTCATGTAGGCCAGCAGGATATGTGTACTGCCTTGTCAGAGGATGCAAAGCAGAACAGGTTAGATAATTCTCCTGCCCAAGCTTTAGAGCATATTCCTGGGTCTGTGAGTACACTAAGACGGACTTTGTCCACCAATAGACTTTGGATAGATCTTTTCAACCCTGCATCAATGAAACCAGCTAGTTAGAACTATCAAAACCACTCATGCAACGTCCTTGGAACACTAACCCACATCAGGGCCTCTAAGGTATCATCAAGTGACCATCCCTCCTCCTTGGGTGCTGATGCAGTTTGATAGCAAGGAGTGGCTCCCTCCCCCTTCTCCCCTGTGGGCAAAGGAGAAGAAAACAAACGCGGCAACCTTGAAACGTTTGTCGCAGGCACCTTCCTCCATACTTGTCCTTCTCCACCTAAATCAGAGGACCACATAGGTGTGCTTCTCTCTCAGTTATGTAAATAATATTTAAAAAATAAAACATTAAAAAATTTTAGAGCACTAATAAACTAAAACAAGAAGTAACTGGTATTTCCATGTTTTTTACCAAAATACTAAAATGTAACCTTAATGCTAAAGCTCTCAACAAGACTAAAGATTTATTTGTCTCGTAGGAGGAGTGCGAAAGAGCGTATCTTATATCTTCTGGCTTGCCTCTCAAATAGCCACAAAGGTCAGGGGCTGGCCAGGTCTAAGCCTGGAACGCCATCTGGGTCTCCCACATCGGTGGCAGGGCCACAAACATTTTGTCCATCCTCTGCTCCCTTCCCAGATGCAAAAAGTTACAGCTGGATCAGAAGTGGAGAAGTCAGGACTCTAACGAGGCACCCTGATACAGGATGCTGGCATCAGAAATGATAGTTTAACATACTGCAGCACAATCCTGGCCCCAAGATTAGTGTATTATTTTTCGTTGTGTTTAAAAAATTTTTAAGTGAATTTATTATTATTTACAAAAGTTTCCCTAAATACTTGCATGATTTAAATCCTGATGAAGCAGGTAGGAGAGATAATTATTACTATTTTTAGCTAATTTTACCAAAGGATCATTTACCAGTTATTGTTCTAAGAAGACTTTAGTCAAAAATCAAATTCAGTCATGAGGGGAGGGTACGGGGAGGGGTTGGGGTATCCCCAGAGCCTATGAAACTGTGTCACATAATGCAATGTAATTAATAAAATATATATATTTAAAAAGATCAGATTCAGTGTTTGCGCCTCTTACACAGCTCCCGTTACAAGTGAAGACAGAACTGAGGCAACGGTTTCTGTCTCTATTGGATGTTGATCCGAACTGGAGTCAAATGCCGGAGCGTTCCGGAACCAAATTGCTGCTGCCGTAGTTTCCGGGTCGACGCGCGGGTATGTTACTCGGATCGATTGCTTTGGGCTGGCGGAAGTTTTTGCGACGAGGCCAGGGAAGCGGCGCGCGGTGGAAGGGCGGGAGTGGAGGACGTTCTGGGCGGGCGGCAGCTCGGGGCCAGCGGGGCCGGGGGACAGGCGCAGGGCCAGCCGGGCCGGACCGCTCCGTCATGTGGGTGAGGCGCGCCTGGCGCAGGAACAAGACCCTGCGGTACGGAGTCCCCATGCTGGTGAGTGGGCAGTGGGCAGCGGTCACGGTGACCGAGGACGGGTCACCGTCGCCGTCGTTGCTGCAGGCACTCGTGTCTTCCCTCACCTTCCGTCCTCTGATGACCGTGGCGTCTTCTCTAGTCCCCTGCGGTCATTTTTCTTAAGATTTATTTTTTTCATTGGAAAGTCAGGTTTACAGAGAGGAGAGACAGAAAGATCCTCCATCCGCTTGTTCACTCCCCAAGTGACCACTACGGAGCCGAGCCAATCCAAAGCCAGGAGCCACGAGCCTCCTCCAGGTCTCCCACGCGGGTGCAGGATCCCAAGGCTTTGGGCCGTCCTCGACTGCTTTCCCAGGCCACAAGCAGGGAGCTGGATGGGACGTGGGGTTGCTGGGATTAGAACCGGCGTCCTTATGGGAGCCCGGCACTAGCAGGTGGAGGAGTAGGTGAGCTTGCTGATCGCTGCATAGTTCCCCTTCCCCGTCCCGTGTCCGTCCAGAGCCCTGTGTTGAACTGTGCCTCGGGAGCCTCTCCCTGTACTGATGAACATTGAAGTACCCTGGTTGGTGAACAGCTTTAAATCCTTTTAAGGTTGTGCGGTGAGGAACGTAAATGAAATACTTAGCACGCTGCTTGCAACCTGGTAGTGGCCCCCAGGTGGTCGCTGCCTTGTGGCTCCTTGGAAAGAGGCTGTAGTTGCCTGAAAATGGGTGTGGACTCCCCTGAGGATGTGAAAAGGCAAGTTCAGGCTGATATCCACAAGCTTTGAGGTCACGCGAAAGTCGGTAGAGCTCATAAACACTGGCTGTTAAAAAAAAAATAAGGACCAATTTGTTACTTTGGTATAAATATTAGTACAAGCAAAGATACTAGCATTGAGCAGGACTAAAGGGAAGGCGTGACTTTGGAAAGGGAATGGTTCTTTTCACTTATCTTTGATGGCTGCGGTTTTAAAATCATGTTTAGGAAAGGGTGTTTTAAAGAGCTTAAAAATAACTCGGATGTGTATTTGGGAAAATGTTAAAGGCATTGCCTGTTGGAGTGGCTGGGATTGACTCGATGTTAGCTTCCTGCCGTGCACACCCTGGGAGGCAGTGTATATTGACACAAGTAGCCGGGTCCCTGTCTCCACCATGGGAGACCTGGCTTGTGCCCTAGGCTCCTGGCTTCAGCTCGGCCCAAGCCTGACTATCGCAGGCCAGAATTTGGGGAGTGAACCATGGATGGGACCGGTATGTCTCTGTGCCTTTTAAGTAAAATGAAAATAAAATATTCAAAAGTGATTGTTGATAAGATAACATAGCCAGGGCAGTCGTGTAGAATGTAGGGGGCATCGACACTGTCTTCTCTCCAGATCACTCCGCACAGTGTGGCTTGCTTAGTGAACAGCAGCGTGTCCCAAAGGGAACCAGTTTGATTCTGTTCTTATTATTTTAGACTCATCAAACCAAGGTCATAATCCCTGTGCATGAAAGCATCTTCTAGAGATTTGTTTCCCTGTGTTTTTTTTAGGATCTGGGAAGTACTGGGTAACTTCCCTCCGCATGTATTTCCTGAGCCTGCTCTCCGTGTGTGCGCTAAACCTAGTGGACTGTGCTTCTGAGTATGAGCCCTCAACTTGTGAACAGTTTTGTAGAGAAAGATGCTGTGTTCCAGGGCTCTGAAACTTAAGCCCACTGGAAGGAAATCAAGAGATGTTTTTATATATAGAATCAAAAATGCCATCATTACAGTATTATTTTATCTTCAAGTTCACATTGCTTCCCCTCCTGGATAAACCAATGCTTCATGTAATCTTTATTTAACAGCATGGAGAAGAGGCCTTGGAATAGCAAATGTATGCTAATAATGTTTTCCTTTGCTTTTATTTCAGATCACTTGAGAAAGATAAACATATGTTGTTTAGACTTCCACACTAAAGGTTATTCCTAAGATTTTGCCTTCTTTATCTTACCAGTAATGGTGTGGTTCCTACATACCGAAAAACCTCACGCGTTTAAAGTGTTCAGTGGAGGGGATGACACAGTGCATAGCAGGCTAATCTTCCACCTGCAAAGCTGGCATCCCATATGGTTGGTGGTTCTAGTCTAGGTTTCTGCACTTCTTTTTTTTTAAGATTTATTTGTATTTATTGGAAAGCCAGATTTTTATTGGAAAGTGGAGTCAGAGCAGAAGGTCTTCTGTCCGCTGATCCACTCCCCGAGCAGCCACAATGGCTGGAGCTGAGCTCATCCTAAGCCAGGAGCCAGGAGCTTCTTCTAGGTCTCCCACGCAGTTGCAGGGTCCCAAGGCTTTGGGCCATTTTCAACTGCTTTCCCAGGCCACAAACAGGGAGCTGGATGGGAAGCGGGGCACCAGGATGCAAACCGGCACCCATATGGGATCCTAGTGTGTGCAAGGTGAGGACTTTAGCTACTAGGCTACAGTGCCAGGCCCTGCTGCACTTCTGATCCGGTTTCTTCTCGTGGCCTAGGAAGGTTACAGAGGATGGCCCAAGGCCTTGGGTCCCTGCACCCACATGGAAGGCCTCAGAGTGTTCAGTTCCATTGTTTTTAGTGTTCTCATTTACTCAGCCATTGCTACAATCTAACATTGGAACACTTTTTTTTTAAAGATTTATTTAAATTGCAAAGTCAGATATACAGAGAGGAAGATCTTCCATATGATGATTCACTCCCCAAGTAACTGCAACGGCTGGTGCTATGCCAATCCAAAGCCAGGAGCCAGGAACTTCTTCCAGGTCTCCCACATGGATGCAGGGTCCCAATGCTCTGGGCCGTCCTCCACTACTTTTCCAGGCCACAAGCAGGGAGCTGGATGGGAAGCAGGGCCCATATGGGATCCCGGTGCTTTCAAAGCGAGAACTTCAACCGCTAGGCTACTGTGCCAGGCCCTGGAACACTTTTATCGCCTTAAAGGAAGCATTATAACCAGTGACAGACATCTGCTCATCTCCCTTATCTTCAGCCAAGTTGGGCATCCACAAGTGTACTTACTTTTTACCTATGGGTTTGCTTCTTCTGAGCATTTAGTATTAATACAGCACTGCAGTGGGTGGCGTTTCCTGACTGCCTTCTTTCACTCAAGGGCAGTATTTTTAAAATTTGCGGTGACATGCGTCAGTCATTCCTTTTGTGTTATCTTGTTTAATTATTTCCTCTTTTTGCTTTTTTTAGTTGCTGATTGTTGGCGGTTCTTTTGGGCTTCGAGAATTTTCACAAATTCGATATGATGCTGTGAAGATCAAAGTAAGAATTGTAATTGGGGTGTGTTAGGTATTTGTTGCCTAGGTGTACTCTGGCTTAGGGGCAGGCAGTCATCACAACACCACAAGGTCTTGTCTTGCTTTTCAAAACTGAAGATGATCTTTGCTCTTTTGAGGATGCAATTTTTATTTATTTAATTTTGTATGAAACACACACAGAGGTATCTTCCACATGCCGGTTCAGATATCTGGAACTGGATCAAAGCACTGCCAGGAGCCTGGAATTCAGTCTGGGTTACTCACACGGGTGGTGCAGACTCAGGTACTTGCACCGTCATCTGCTGCCTCCTCGGGTATGCATTAGCGAGGAGCTGGTAATGAGCTGTGAATTCCGCTCAGCCCATGACACTCCAGGACGGATCCTAGGCATGCAGAGCCAAATGCCACCTCCCTTTCTTATTTTTTTTAAATATTTTATTGGAAAGTCAGATATACAGAGAGGAGGAGAGACAAGAGAGGAAGATCTTTCGTTTGTTGATTTACTCCCTAAGTAGCCACAGTGGCCAGAGCTGAGCTGATTCTGAAGCCAGGAGCCAGGAGCTTCTTCAGGATCTGCCTTGTGGCTGCAGGGTCCCAAGGCTTTTTGGGCCGTTCTTCGACTGCTTTCCCAGCCACAAGCAGGGAGCTGGATGGGAAGCGGGGCACCAGGATTAGAACCGGTGCTCAAATGGGATCCCAGCACGTGGAAGGCAAGGATTTCAGCTACTAGGCTACTCTGCCAGGTCCCTTTTTTTAGTTTTAAAAGTAACATTAGTGGGGCCTGGCAGAGATTCTGAATTAGCTGATCTTCCCCCTTCAAGCACTAGCATCTCGTATGGAATCCAGTTCATGTCCCAGCTGTTCCAGTTCCCACCCAGCTCCCTGCTTGTGGCCTGGGAAAGTCGGGGCTGGGGGCTGGCGAGACCAGGCTGGGTGTCAGCACCCGTTGACGTGTGGGCCGAGTCCAACAGCGTTTGGTTTTTTTAGTGTGAAGTCACATATGTGTGCCATAATTCACCTGGTGTTCCTCTTGGCTGTCCTGTTTTTCTCCTGATGACAGTCCCTGACAACCATGGGTGCTCTCTAATTGGATCATCCATTGCTGCCTGGCACAGGGGCCCACTTGGCTTGGCTGCACTGACTCTCTCTCTCTCTTTTTTTGCTTATTCCAGTTGCTTCCAGGATTTTCACCTTGTCTTTTCCCTCTCAGCTCTGAGGCACCTGTCAGCTTCAGGGTCCTGATTTAGACCTGCCTTTCAGCCTCCCTGGCACCTGCCTTTGTTCAGAAGGATGACTGTGCTGATACAATTCCATCTCTGAATACTCTTTTTTTTTAATTATTAAATACTGGACTTTTTTTTTTTTTTTTAAAGATTTATTCATTTTATTACAGCCAGATATGCAGAGAGGAGGAGTGACAGAGAGGAAGATCTTCTGTCCATTGATTCACCCCCAAGCGGCCACAATGGCCAGAGCTGAGCCAAACCAAAGCCGGGAGCCTGGAGCCTCTTCCGGGCCTCCTGCACAGGTGCAGGGTCCCAAGGCCCTGGGCCATCCCTGACTGCCCTCCCAGGCCACAGGCAGGGAGGTGGATGGGAAGTGTGGCTGCCGGGACCAGAACCGGCACCCATATGGGATCCCAGTGCGCATGAGGTGAGGGGCTTTAGCCTCTAGGCTATCATGCTGGGCCCTATTTTTTCCTACTCTTAAGACATAGTCCTGCATAGCTTTTGGTTGGGACTGTAGAAAACTCAGGTCTACTTTGTAGCAAATTTCATACTAGCTGTATATTCTTTTACACCCTTTGAAAATTTAGGGAGGTCCCTGTTGTGCTTTCCCCGATCTCTGTCTGTCGCTGAAGCCCTGTGTGACGCCTCTGTCAGCCCTTAGTGTTAACTGTTTACCTAGTGTGAACTGGTGGTGCTTACCCTATAGCTAGCTGGTTTGGCAAGTGAACCCAGGAAAAATGACTTGCAATTCCCAGCTCTGCTTTTATAGACCCCTCCCTCTGTGGTTTTTATCTCTTAAGCTCTAATAAACTATAGGTGTTAGGAGATTTTTGATTACTTCTTGTTTTGTAAATTACTTTAATGTCGTTGAACACATTTTAAATCCTATTATACAGAAATAGACACAGGAAGATGGTTTATTTAAATATTACGAGACCAGCACCGTGACATAGTAGGTTAAGCCTCTGCCTGCTGTGCCAGTATCCCCTATGGGTACTGGTTTGAGTTGCAGCAACCCTACTTCCAGTCTGGCTCCCTGCTTATGGTCTTGGAAGGCAGTGGAGGATGGTCCAAGTACTTGGGCCCCTTCAGCCATGTGGGAGATCCAGAAGAAGCTCCTGGCTTTGGATCCGCTCGGCCCTGGCCATTGTGGCCATTTAAGGAGTGACCCAGTGGATAGAAGATCTGTCTCCATAACTCTGCTTTTCAAAAAAAAAAAAAAAAGAATGAATAAAAATGTTGCAAAGTAGATTAGCATCCTAGCTTGATTTTAATATCTCCTGGTAAGGCACAATTATTGTATGCAGTCTAAATCAGGACTGAAAATTGCCTTTAAAATCACACAAAGTCTAGATGCACTATTTTTCAGTAATACAAGCCATTTTTCGCGCTGCCACCACACTGTGTGGGTCATTTGCTGTTTTCTGAGCTAAAATGTATGAGAGTCGTAGGTTTGTATTTTTTCCCTTACATATATATTCTGGTATTTTTATAGTTCATTAGTTTCATTTTGCTATCTGAATTGTATTGTGACACATGTACAGAAACCTGTGAGTGTGTTGGCTTCACATGCACAATGTAATGAATTCCTAAACTGAAATGAGGAACCCTGCAGAAGTGTGCCGTCTGCTCCTTTCCTGTCCCTCCTGCCCTGTGGCACCCTCCCCTGCTGCATTGGAGTGTTTAGTTCCTTTTGCCTTTTTGGAATATATGCCTATGATTAATTTTCCTTACTTTAAATATTGTTAGCGGCATTATATAGGCTTTCCTTTGTGTTTGCTTCTCTTGCTACTCAGCAAGCTTGTGCTGTGAAGAGCCTGACTGTAATTTTAGGCTCTTTGAACTTCCAGGTTATTCAGCTGTGCTGGTATAGTACAAGAGCAGTCATAAACCTCCGCAGATGAACATGACAATGCCCAAGTAAAGCCTTATGTACAAAAATAGTTGTTGGACTTCATCTGGGGTGCCATACATTGCTGTGCTGAAGGTGTTTCATCATCATGTACTGTTTCACAGATTGTCATTATTTAGTCACTGTACTGAATAGACGCTTAGACAAGTAGGCTGGTTTATAATTTTTGACTACAGAGGATAATGGTTCTCTGAGGATACTGGTTCTTCTTGTGAATTTTTTTCTTGTGAAGTACAAAGAAGGAATTGTGAGGTCACAGAGTGTATGTGTCATACTTAAGCTTTATTTGATCATACCAAACTATTTTTTAAAATGGCCTCATCATTTTGTACTGTTACCAACATTTGTTGCTGCTAATGCCTCAAAAATTTGCTGATGGTGTTGTCTGTTTCCTTTAGGCTTGATTTATTTATTTGAAGGACGGAGTGACAGAGATCTTTGATCTACTGGTTCTCTTCCCACACGCCCACAGTAGCCGAGGATGGGGCTAGGTGGAAGCTAGGGGCCTGGAACTCCATCCTCATCTCTGACATGGTTGGCAAGAACTCAGGTACTTGGCCGTGATCCACGGCGTGGCAGGAAGCTGGGTCAGAAGCGGAGTAGCCGTGACTCTGAGCAGCAGTCTGAGGATACGGGTGTCCAGTCAAGGCTTAGTCCGCTGCATCATGACACCCAGTTTAAAACATAAACATTTTATTCAGTGTGCTATGAATTGTTATCATGTTATGAATTTCCATTTTCCTTTTTTTTTTAAATACCTTTATTTGCTTTAAAAACATAAGACTTCTTGTACAATAAAGCATAAGCATGTTTCACCTACAAAGTCAGAAGATCTTCCTCATGCAACACGCAGGAAGAAAGGAAAAACACACGCATGGCAAAGTAGTCACAGATTACCTCTAAAATAATTAAGACTTTCGGCCAGAAAAATTAATCTTTTGAAAACAAAAGTATAACAATAACAAAAAGCCATATTTCACACCTGGTACTAACAGTAAACATTCATAGTACAAAATTATCTGTTAAAATCAAATTCCTATATATTGAAAGTATTAATATCATCAAAATACCCATCGTACTTAAAGCAATTTTCCATCGATTGATCACTTTTTGTATATATTTTGGCTTTTTATTTCCTATTTTGTGTATCTTCTGTGGTATCATTTTTTCTTTATTATTTTTTTAAGGATTTATTTGTTTTTGTTGGAAAGTCAGATATATACAAAGAGGAGAAGAGATAGAGAAAGCTCTTCCATCCACTGGCTTACTCCCCAAGCAGCCTTAGTTGCTGGAGCGGAGCCTATCCGAAGCTTTTAAATATTTATTTATTTATTTATTATTGGAAAAGCAGATCCACATAGAGGAGAGACAGAGAAGATCTTCCATCCATTGATTCACTCCCCAGGTGGTTACAACGGCCAGAGCTAAGCTGATCCGAAGCCAAGAGCCAAGAGCCTCTTCTGGGTCTCCCACGTGGGTCCAGGATCCCAAAGTTTTGGACTGTCCTTGACTACTTTCCCAGGCCACAGACAGGGACGTGGATGGGAAGTGGGGCTGCTGGGACACGAGCCTGTGCCCATATGGGATCCCAGTGTGTGCAAGGTGAGGGACTTAGCTGCTAGACTACTGCACTGGGCCCTGTGCACACATTCCTAAGATGAAACAGTCTATTTCATATTTCATTCCTCTTTTTACTTTATGAGTACTTCTTTTCATCTTTTTTTTTTTTTAAGATTTGTTTATTTTTATTGGAAAGGTTGATTTTACAGAGAGAAGTAGAAACAGAAAGGTCTTCCATCCACAGATTCACTCCCCTAAATGCCTGCAGTTGCCAGGGCTGAGCCAATCCAACCTGATCCGAAGCCAGAAGCTTCTTGCTGGTCTCCTATGCAGGGCTGCAAAGATTTGGACCATCTTCTACTGCTCCCAGGCCATAAGCAGGGAGCTGTGTGGGAAGTAGGACAGCTGAGGCAGGAACTGGCTATGGTATTCTGGTGCTTGAAGCTGGAAGATAAGCTAGTTGAGCCATTGCAACAGCCCCTTCTTTTCATTCTTTTAAGAAAAAAGTACTGGAGCTGGATTGTGGCATGATGGGTTAAGGTGCCACATACAGTGCTAGCAAGCCCATGGGCACCCCAGGTCAAGTATCGACTGCTCCACTTCTGATTCAGTTCTCTGCTAGTATGCCTGGGAAGGCAGTGCGAGATGGCCCAAGTCATCCGTGTCGAAGACCTGAACGAAGCTGCTGGCTCCTGGTCAGCCTGGCCTGGCCTCGGCTGTGCTGGTCGCTTGGGAAGTGAGCTAGCAGATCGGAGATCTCTCTCTGTTTCTCCTTCTCTCTGTATAACTCTGCCTCTCAAATATATAAAATACATCTTCACAAATAGGAAAATAATATTCACAAGCTTTGTGAAGATTATGCAGAGTAATGTTCATCAAAATGCCCAGCATGTCACAGGTGTTTAGTGAACACAGCTGCTGTTAGCTGTAATGGTACATTAGTTGTGCTAGTGGGTGGTGATTAGTTATCATTATGTGTTATGTAGTTGTGGTGGACGTTGGAGATTTTGCTTATGTTTGTATTGGCCATATTATCTCAGCCATCTCTTTTCTAACTTTTAAAATTGAAAATTGAATCTAGTGGATTTAAGTAAATGTTAATTTCTCTTTTCTGCAGATTGATCCTGAATTGGAAAAGAAACTAAAAATGAATAAAGTATCTTTAGAGTCAGAATATGAGGTATGGTGTGTTACTGTCTTTGATTTTATAATTCTGGCCAGTGATTGTCTGACTAAGGATAAGCTTAAATTATTAGTAGCACAGATAAAAATTATAGATTCTTGGTAAAATGGTAAGTAAAATTTATACAGCTTTTCATTCATTGCTTCCCCATTACTTGTGCTACTGGTAAATATAGGAGATACTTCAAAAATTTTGTCAATAATGGAATTAAAGATGATTTTGTTAGGAAGAGTTTTAAGAGTAATAATATGTATTTTTCATGAACTTTCTAAAAGCTACTCATATAAGTACTCATGTCATGCCTGTAATGATCTTATGAAAGGTTTGGTAATAAAAGAAAACCAACGTACATTACCCCACCTGTCGTTTACATTGTTACTTATGAGGGACTTAATGCACAGATAGCTTCAATCATTTGCTTAAGATGATCCGACTAGCTGGTCAGAGATTAATGGTTAGTATCGAAGTGTTCATTAAGCTGTGTTAATGCCGTTGTCTTTGAACTGTCTTGTGTTTTTTATGCTTTCTTCTAGCTTACTCAGCTATTTCAGAATAATCAAAAGAGATTAGGAAAGTTACTATTAGGTTAGCAAAGAGTGGAGAAGTATAAGGGTGCTTCAGAAAGTTTTCATGAGATATTAAGAGATACATTTAGTTTAGTAAAATAAAACCCTTTAAATCCATGCACAATTTTTAAATATTGCTTTTTCCATGAACTTTCGAAAGACCCTCATATGAAGGATTTCATTATTTTTCATTCCATTTCCATGAAGCTTTGATGTGCACTCATGCACGTTCTTCCCTTTCGTCCTGCCCTCATTACCGCGCTTGAGCGACACTGCGGGCTCAGCCGAGGAGGACCAGCGAGCTGCAGCGAAATCACTTTCAATTGCCCAGTAGACCTCGCCTCATGGCAGCTGTGGGTGAAGTGTTTTTCATTCTCCAGGCAAAGACAGGTCATCGCTGTCTCTGTTTCCCTTTGGAACACTTTAGGGTCTTTGTTCCTTTCTACAGTCAGCCTTCAGATTTATACTTTTATGTTCCCAGCTTCTTCCCTTTCATGGCGTTCTAAAAAACACATAGGTAGACTCTATTTTAATAATTCTGTTATTATGTAGGAAAAGATAGGCATTAATATCAATGGCGAATCAGAAAGAATGAAATTCTACTATTTGTAACAAAATGGTCCCAACTAGAAACCCTTATGCGCAATGAAATAAGCCAATCCCAAAAGGACAAATATCCTATGCTCTCTTTGATACAAGGCAAACTTCATGTGAAATACAAAATCAATAGATACATAGGTAAAAATGCATGTGCATTTGTTCATCTAGAAGAGCTTTGTAATTGAGACTATCATATCAAGATAGGAAGATAACAATGCAGTATGTACCTGTACTTCCGAATTAAAGGTGGACTCCCAGTGGAACTGTTAAAAATACATCTTGACAGAATGATGGACTCACAGCTCTTTTTGAAGGACTATACCATTGTAATAATACAGGGGAAATCAGTGAGAGAGGGGCCTTGAGGAGGAGGAGTGGGGAAGTTTCTGAGCCTATGAACTGTATCATAAAATAAGTGAATTTTTTAAAAAATGAAAGGATAAAAAAATCAATGGTAAGCAAGTAGAGCTCTAAATCCTAGGAAATTCAGCATTTCTTCAATTATTATACTCGTGTAGTTGAAGCCATAATTGAGGCCCTATTAAATTATTTTCCTTCATTTATTCAGTAATGTCCCAACCAAAGCCATAGGACTTTTCTAATGTATGTTTCTTGTTTTGTTTGTTTGTTTGTTTGTTTGTTTTTGTGGTTCAATAGAAAATAAAGGACTCTGCTTTTGATGACTGGAAGAATATTCGAGGACCCAGACCTTGGGAAGATCCTGACCTCCTCCAAGGACGAAATCCAGAAACGCTTAAGAAAACTTGATTCTCTTGATTTTTCAAAAATGAAAATATCATGTTACAAATCCAGTAGAAAAACGAATTTCAGATAGCAAATTATAAAAGTTACCATCAGGTCAAATGGATATGAATAATCTGATAGTGGATAATTTTGATAAAAATTATGTTCCAGTCTTTATACTTCTCAGCTGTTTCATTTGCAAATGAAAATTACTATTTCTTTTTATTTTGCACTTTTCAATAAAAATGTGAAGATTGAAGAGTGATTTTGTGCTCCACCTACCATCCGCATCCCCTTTCCAGCAGCCACGAGGGAACACTTTGTCACTTTGCCATGATTGCTAATGAGAATAGTAGGTCTCGATCCAAGTTCTCATTAAAATCAAACTGATTTGTACCAAACCTATGTAAGAAAATATTAGTGACCACAGTCTAATAAAAGTCTTTATTTGTAATATAATGCATTGGTTAATTCATCTGTAGAGCATTACCTGAAGATTTGTTTATGCCCTTATGCTTATTTAAAAATTAAATTATTCCTAGGTAAGCCAAAATCATATAGTATGTGATTCTACATAGATGCAAAAATTCTATTTTCTACAGATTACTGTAATGTGGAAAATACTGACTGAAAGTACGCCTTATTTATAAGACTTAAAGTCAACTGTGTGAGTAATAGCATTTCATAGGGAAAAAAAATCATCTCAGAAATGGGTAGTTAATTCAAATGCAAAGAAAACTATAGGAAAAGATAAGAGAAAGTTTCTGGGCTTAGGAAACAATCCTGTTAGAAAGTTCTTACCTACCAGGAAAAATCATAAAAGGAAAATTTGACAAATTAACTTCATCAGAATTACAAACTTTTGCTTCATAAAGACTGTTAAAAAGAAAACAGAACCTACTGAGAGAAAGGATTTGTAAAGCCACCTATCTGGAAAGACTCACATTTAAAATATAAGAAGTACTTTGAAACATTGAGATATTACACTGATCGGGATATTTAGACGGCAAGCACTTGGGGAGGATTTTTGACATCATTAACCATTGGGAAAACAGTCATTTAGACCGCACCGAGAAATTACTATGCATGTATTTGGCTAAAATTCAAAAAGTGACCATGCCAAATGCTGGCAAGGATATAGACAAATTATGTCTGTTGCATGTTGCCGATGGGCAGGAGGCAGTAAGCAGTCTGGAAAAGTTGAAGGCAGTGTGAGGGGTATCTGGTTTGCAGTTTGACATGAAGGAACTTGGAAGTTCTACCATCCTAACAAAAAAGTTGAAAAGCTGAAGATCAGCTCTTTTTTGACGTGTCAGAGAATTGAGGTTCACAGGAGAAACCGCCACCCTGAGAACTACTGGCATAGGCAAGAGGAGAAGCTCCATCTGCCTGAAGGTTAGTGCCAGAAAGCAGCACTGCAGGCAGTGTTTTCTAGGAATACTCATATGGTCACACAGATACATATGCCCAGAAAATTCTCTTCATAGATAATATTTATTTTGTTTGATGGGCAGGTTTACAGAAGAAAGGGGAGACGGAAAGACCTGTTGGTTTACTCCCCCAGATGATCACAACGGCTGGATCTGAACTGATCCAAAGTCAGGAGCCCTAATGGCTGAGATGAGAATGGCCGGGGTTTGCGTCCTTGCCCCATTGATCCCAACTCTGAGTGTAGATATGGAATAGGGTGCTGGTTGCTTTTGGCTGCTTCCTGCTGGAGGATGATGTTGTTGGGTAGGGTGTCTATGCTCTGGATTGCGTGGATTGCAAAAGAGCAGTCTTGTTTTGTTTGCATGATGGCTTGCGGTATAACAGTTATTGTTCCTGTAAAAGTTTTGATCTGTGTTAATTGTAAATGGTAGGCATAGAAGCACCAAGTTTGTGGGAATAAGAGGAGATTATAGAAACATTGCCCATAGCAGAAAAGATGGTCAAAATGAGGCAGTGTTACTTTGGGAATATATTTTGTTAGCATGGTTTTGCTTGTTTTGTTTGTTTTGTTTCTGGTTTTCTTACAAATCCCTGTCTAGTTAGTGGGAAGATAGAGGTAGGCCTGCTTGCCACAAAGGACACTCCTGTTTGTTTAGTGTGTACTTGCTGGCAAAAAGCTGTGAGACAGAGTTAGCCTGGCCTATTTCTGAAAGTCCAGGCTCCCACCTTCCCTCCCTTTTGCTTACGGGAACTCTGGCTGCTGTCAGGGGTTAGCATGAGTGTTCTGGCTTCTTTTAGCTGAGTTGGGATAAAGTGGGGCCCGTGGTCAAGCTAGGGTTCCAGCTAAAGGTGGTCTCTCCAGAGGACTGCAGGGCCACTAGCAGAAACGATTTCCATCTAAGGTTTCACATGCAGGACTCCCTGGAATTGCATTGCTTCAAGGTGGAGGAAACAAATCTAACAAGCAGATTAAATGCACAGGGCCTGAAACAAGGGACAGACATTAGCGTCCCTCTGCAAACCCAGAGGAAGCTGTCCTACTGAAAGGCAGATAGACCTTGACTGGACAATGAGGTGGGCGTTAAGGCCTGACCAGCTACCTGTGAAGTCTAGACCTTCTCTTCACCCGGGATGCTGGAAGCGACATCATAAGTGATATGGCTTCACTTCCATGTCTTGTCCTACTGGGAAATCTTCAGGGACAGTGTGTGGAAATGTCAGTCTTTAGGACAAGAGTCCATTCTGGAAAATCTAAAGAACACCCCTGAAGCTTCTCTTGAAATGTCATTCTTTGCAAAAATATGTGGATACTGGCTTAGTTTGCCTTCCCCCCGCCTCTATATTCTCCTCTTCTTTCTACTTCTAATTTTGCTTTTTCTTCTAACAAGTAAAAGTTTTAAAGATACTTGAAATGCAAAATGTCAGTGGAGCGAAAGTGCAAGCTGACAGCAGAGAGAAGAGTAGAAAAATCTTCCATCTACTGCTTCACTGCCCAGACACCCGCAACACCCAGTGCTGGCCCAGGGCAAAGCCAAGAACCAGAAACTCCCCCCATGTCTTCCACATGGTGCCAGGGACCCAAGTGCTAGGGCCGTCACCTGCTCTGCTCCAGCTGGATTAGTAGAAAGCTGGATTGGATGAGGCACACTGACGGGAGATGTGGGCACCATGGCACTGGCTTCACCAGCACTGTGCTGTCATGCCTGCTCCTGTCACTTCCATCACAGATTGGTCTGTGAATTCATAATGAGCAATGAACGATTCTCTGTGTTAATGGAAACCTTTTGGTTTGGGATCTGTGTTTTCAAACTTTTTGAAGTTTTAGTTCTAAGAATTCTAAACTCTTCACTGAGAATTTTCTTTGGGGTTCTTTTTTTTCTTCTGGAGTTATCAAGCTTCTCTTCCAGAGAATACCTAAGAGCTGTGTCACACACCCCATCCTTTTGCTTAGTCACCTCCGTAGGCCGAGTCTAGACCATACCAATACTTCTGTAAGTCACTCTTTTGATCTTCTCTTCAAAACTTCTTGCTTTTATGGTCACAGCAATTTGTTTCCCTTAGCTCCTATAAACCAGCATAGTCATCCCTCTGCAAACAAGCTCACTTCTATTACATGAAGTGATTCTATACTATGGTCAGGAAAGCAATGGCTCAGTGACTAAATCCTTGCCTTGTGGCTCAGTGACTAACTCCTTGCCTTGTATGTGCCAGGATCTCACATCGGCACCAGTTCGTGTCCCAGCTGCTCCACTTCCCATCCAGCTCCCTGCTTGTGACGTAGGAAAGCAGTTGAGAATGGCCCAAGTCCTTGGGACCCTGCACCTACGTGGGAGACATGAAAGAAGCTCCTGGCTTCAGATCAGCTCAGTTCTGGCTGTTGTGGTCACTTGGGGAGTGAATCAGTGGATGGAAAATCTTTCTCTGTCTCTCCTCCTCTCTGTATATATAACTTTCCAATAAAAATAAATAAATCTTTTTTTTTTTAGAAAAATAGGATGTTTGATGATATTTGAGTAATTTCTTTAGATTGTGAGTGTGAAGCCCGCTGGAGTACTTAGTTTGTGATACTGCCAACAGCCATCACTCCTCGCCTACACAGCCTTGAATGGCCCGTTTCAGACCACCAGAGGGCACTCTAGAATCGCACAGCGTTCAGATTTGTAGCTTAGCCATTTCTGGAGATCCAGAATGCCTGAAGGGTGAGGGTGGGAGTGTCATACTGAAGGATTCTTCTGTTCTCCCTCTAGACTCAGAGGCCAGTTGGTCCCTGGGCTGGAGGATCACTCTGGCTGTTTCAGATACTGCATTCTCTCTGTGCACAGATGCCTTTCCAAGGAGCAGCTGACACCTTACCTGTAGCCCAGTGGAACTAAACACTAGTCCCCATGAACGGAAGCTACAGGTAAAAGCATGTTCTTGCATGTGCTGCTCTGAGCAACTACAAACCACATGTGTCTTCTGGAATTGACTCTTCTGTCTACCATTTCCGGTTACCCTTATGCTTCTTGTCTTACTCTCCGACTCCTTCTCCGCTCTCTTTTCCTTGTCTTGCTATATTGATCACAAGGAAGCAGGTCTACTCTGCCTCAGGTGCCCCTGGGCAGTGATACCTGAATCCTCTTTATGGTCCCTTAGACCTAAACACACACATGAATGCATCACCTAGTCTCTCCTGGTGACTGGTGCGTTGGAAGGGACTGTCTGGGACAACGGCTCTGGAAAGCTGCTGTGAGGCCTGACTGCTCCCATGCTTGGGATGGAATGCTGTCTCTGCAAATAGTATTTCCCTTGACCTGGGGAGTTTCTTTTGGAAAAATTAGTTTTTCTCATGTGCTCAGTGGGAAGGCAGGTTTTGTTTTGGGGTGTGTGTGTTTTAGGTGGGGGGTTGGCAGGGGAAAGGAGGAAACAACCAAAACTTTAAAATTTACACCAGTTCATGTGTAGGAGAAGCTCAGCTTTCAGAAATCATCTGGTCTAAGTCCTGGAATCCAACGGCCGGCTGCTGACTTCCAGGGTGGGAGCTCAATGTGCCCAACCCTCAGAGCTGGAGACCAGTTCATTTTCTATATGTATTCACTGCAGATTTCCCCCAAACAATTGATGGTGCCATCCACACGGAAGCCAGGTCATCTCACCTCATGCCCCTCACATTCACACACTAATCTCATTTGAAAAATAACCCTCCAAGGCAGGCCCTGAGGACCATTTTTTCCAGATTTTTACGTATTCCCTAATCAATGAGATTAACCACCAGGGAGCCCAGCTAAGTAGAGCTAAAGCCCAGGTAGGTAATGGGCTGAATTCTGTCCTTACAGACAGCATGGATGAATTTCTGTTGGCTGAAGGTCTATCGGAGAGGGCTGAGTAACAATTGGTCAAGAAAACGTGTTGTTGAGGTCTAGTAGGGTTACCTAGCTGTATTTGTTCCAGATTTTAATTTTTTTTCATCTGAGATGAATTCATAACGGAGACACGGATAAAGGGCAAGACTGGGAGCAAGATTTATTTGAGCTGAAGAGACAGTGCGCACTCAGCAGTGTACACAGGCCCAATGATAGGGGTCCCAAAGTGGCAGCTGTGTTGTCTTGTTTCTATAGTTCCTTGTAGAAATCTTAGTGTAAAGCTTTAGAATATGATCTAAGCTTTCCAGCCTGACTCTGTTTGTACAAAGGCCACTTTATGTTAAATTTTGCCCGCAGTGGCTTGTCAAATATACTAATTAACTTTTTGGCACAATTGAAGTCAAGCAGACAGCAAATATTGAATATAGCACTTGGAACCCAACAAAACGATGTGCTAGAATGAACATGTACTAAGTCTATTCCTATGTAAGAATCTTATACAAATATCAGTGTATTTAAAAATATACAGATTAAATGTTGCATAATTAATATCATCTTATCTTCATGGTAGATTATTTTCTTTGGTACATATTAGTAAGCTTTACACAATAGCATAAAAGGAGATTTTAAAGTACCGCGTATCCACTAATAATTTTTTCCTTTCCTTTCTTGATGAGCCTCTTGAAAACAATTATGAATTTTCTCATTCAGCTTCTTCCCTCCTCATTTCTCAATTCCCCTTGCTAATATCACCACTGACGCACAAGTTCCTGGAACTCATGGTTTCTCACTTTTACCTCTTCCGACTGGTCTGTAGTATGGCTTCCACTGCTCACTGCCAACTGTGTGAAAATTCTGTGGTCTTCCATTAAAGCTTCCATTGTTTTGCCAGCTTGCAGCTCTAATTTTCCTTCTCATGGTTAGCTATAATCTGTTCATTAATTTGTGTTTTTAGCACTCCGTCATAGGCACTTGTAATTCTTCTCATTTCCATCTCTAAAACCAAATTAGATTTCTTTCCCAAGCCTCATTCCTCCCCAGAGCCCCCAGGTAGATCCCTTTCCATTCTACCACCTGTTTGCTCCCACTGCGTTGGTTTAGTCCGAATATAGGTCCTATATTTGCACCCATTTTCTCATAATTATTCCTCAGTGTATAAAGACAATTCTAATGGCTGAGGGGCTAAAATCATCTTGAAGCTTATTCACACACATCCAGAACAGCTCAAAAAGTTTGTAGAAAGTTGAATTAAAAGATAAGTTTAGGGGTCCGGCGTGGTAGCCTAGCAGAAAAAGTTCTCACTTTGAATGCGCTGTGATCTCATATGGGTGCCGGTTCTATCCTCCGCTGCTCCACTTCCCATCCAGCTCCCTGCTTGTAGCCTGAGAAATCAGTCGAGGATGGCCCAAAGCCTTGGGGCCCTGCACCTACATGGGAGGCCCAGCAGAAGCTCCTGGCTCCTGGCTTCAGATTGGCTCAGCTCCGGCCCTTGCGGTCACTTGGGGAGTGAATCATCGGATGGAAAATCTTCCTTTCTGTGTCTCGTCTTCTCTCTGTATATCTGACTTTGCAATAAAAATAAATAAATCTTAAAAAAAGATAAATTTAGGGGCCCAACACAGTAGCCTGGCAGCTCCTGTACACATGGGGATCCCATATGGGTATCAGTTCTAATCCCGGTGGCCCAACTTCCCATCCAGCTCCCTGCTTATGGCCTGAAGGGGCAGTAGAGGATGGCCCAAAGCCTTGGGACCCTTTACCCACATGGGAGACCTGGAAGAGGCTCTTGACTTCTGGCTTTGGATTAACGCAACTCCGGCCGTTGCGGCCACTTGGGGAGTGAATCAACGGACAGGAGATCTTCCTCTCTGTCTCTCCTCCTCTCTGTATATCTGACTTTCCAATAAAAATATCTTTTTAAAAAAAGTTTATTTTAGTACAAATATTCTGAAACCTATACACATGATTTTTTGAAAGGTCATGGAAAATGCATATAATGAAAAAGCTGTACGAAAATGCACAAGTTTTGCATCAAAATCAACTTAGGTTTTGATTTCATTTTTCCATAAATTAAAAGAACTATTTTTTGAAAAGGCAGATATTATACAGAGAGGAGATACAGAGAGAAAGATCTTCCAACTGCTGGGTCACTCCTCAAGTGGCTGCAACGGACAGAACTGAGCAGATCTGAAGCCAGGAGCTGCCTCTGGGTCTCCCATTCGAGTGCAGGATCCCAAGGTTTTGAGCCGTCCTTGGCTGCTTTCCCAGGCCACAGGCAGGGAGCTGGATGGGAAGTGGGCCCGCTGGGATTAGAACCAGTGCCCATATGGGATCCTGGCGCGTTCAAGGCGAGGACTTTAGCCACTAGGCTATCGCACCCGGCCCAGTGAGAGGGATCTTGATGTAACTGCCTTACAGAAAAGGAAACATCTAGCAGAAGGAAGAGGTTAAAGCATCTTTCTTCCATGGAAAGAAATTCTCTCAAATGCACATGTAAATGCACACGTTCAGAGCCTCCATGGGCCTGAGCCTGCTCCAGCTGGGGACCCGGATAACCCGGCTGGAGCAGTTTGCTCTTTGACTTTTTGCGGCCCCCTCGGGCAAACTGTAGGGCTTTGACCCCACCCTCACCCCATTCATCTTTCATAAACATCCCCAGAACTTTCCTTCTGTTCTGGAAGATGTCAGCTTCAACTGCTAGGCTCCAGAGGTCCTTGCTCTGCAATTTCTTGCTGTGGTCATCTTGATTCTATTAGCTTTCACACTCCCCTCTGCACATCTCTGGTCCTCTGTCAACCAGTTCTCCCAGCATCCTTGGTTCGAGTTGGCACTGGGTCACTGTCAGCCTCTGAGGCTGGTTAGGGTTCAGCCTCCTACCGTCCCCAGTGTTGCCACTCAGAGTGCGTGTCTCTGAATCTCCTCTCTTTGTCAGGAAACATATTCTTACATTGAGCTATTTAGGACGGTGTGTTGTTTATGCTCAGTGGAACAGCACTTAATGTCTCCCACATCCTCTTCTTCCCCTGGGAACAAAGGTGCTTGTTTAGAGGGTGGTGACTGCTGGGTGAGAGTGTATTCACCCATGGTGAACTCCCATGGCGTCGGATGCACTCCTGTTCCCGCTCGGGGGTCACTGCTAAGCCAGTCCAGGATGTCTGTTCATCACCACTGCTGGAAGCCTGCTTTCCCTCACTATAGCTTGACCACTTCACCATCAGGTCAGTAAGAATACATTCCAACTCCAAAAAAATCTAATAGAATTATTTCCCATAGATCTTTGAGCAGTACATGAAACCAAGCATGTAGCCAGGCCTGGGTTATATATTCTGCTGCAATTGATGACAGTGAAAAGAACACTTCATGAACCCAGTGCGGTGGCCTAGTGGCTGAAGTCCTCGATTTGCATGTGCTGGGATACTATATGGGCACTGGTTCTAATCCCGGCAGCCCCACTTCCCATCCAACTCCCTGCCTGTGGCCTGGAAAAACAGTTGAGGACGGCCCAAAGCCTTGGGACCCTGCACCCGCGTGGGAAAACTGGAAGAGGATCTAGGCTTCTGGCTTTGGATTGGCACAGCTCCAGCTCTTGGGACCCTTCACCCAAGATCTTCCTCTCTGTCTCTCCTCCTCTCTGTATATATGACTTTCCAATAAAAATAAATAGATCTTACAAAAAAGAACACCTCATAAGAGAAGTCGGCTTCAGCTTGGCATCAATCTACTGCCTTGGGCAAGATACCTAAATCCTGTGGGCATCATTCTCTTCATTTGGTGAGAAAGAAATGAGTAAATTTATATTAAAAACTTAGTAAGATGTCTTACATCTCAACTGTGGTCCAAATAAGTGTGTGTATAACCACTTGCCTACATCATATCAAATATTTACAGACACACAAAACACGCTAACAGAAGGAGATCCAATGGGTTGCATCTCTACGGAAGTAAAACTGGGGTTCAAGTGAAAATGATCCCAGATTCTGCCTCTTGATTCTGATGTTTAGTTTATGATTCTTGGAGGCCCAGGGTATGAGGGCTACATCCAGGAAGATTTCAGACTGCCCTGAGACAGGAGAGCGGAGGCCAATGACACGAGGGCAGGGGAGTCTGGTGACGAGGAGAGGTGGGGGCAAAGATCCGGCTGTGATGGAGTTCACCTTGGACACTGCTTGCAAGGTCCTGCACATGGACACTGTGGGGTAGAAGTAATGAGGCCTCTAAAAGGCAGGCTGACATCCAGGGCAGACAGCGAGAGACCTCTTCTGAGGCTGGGACTGCACAGAGTGTGTCAGTGTGTAGCCAAGGAAACGGTGCCCGACAGCCTCAGCTGGGGCCTCGCAGGACAAGGACTGGAACAGAGCTGATGGTCGGATGGGGAGGTATTAAGCAATGCAGATACTGGGCTTTGTATTTATTTATGAATTCTTGGCTGAAAATAAAGAAACTCACAGTTCTAATAGTGCCTGTGAGTATGTGTCTGAGAGAGAGATTTGATTAGTAGGCTGCGGGTGATCCCATCTTTTAAAATCTGTAATTTAAACCACTGCTGATTTGTAGGCATTTCAGATCTCTCTGTAGGATTTCCATGAATTTCTGTGAGACTTCCTTGACTTCACATTCTTGTTCCACCAAATGCATTGTTTGCAGATCATTTCCACCCCCTGTTTACCAGACTGCCTAAATTAGGGTTTTAGGTTTGCTTCTTGGCTGTTACGTGGTCCTAGGCGACATGCTTAACTTGTCTGTGTTTCTAGTGCCTAATTTACAACATGGTGAAAATATTATTGCTTATCTTACAGATCGTCATTGAGCATTATTGGATAATCACTGTAAAGCACTTAAATATGATAGTGTAAGAGTTTAGAACACCGTTTAATACCTAAGTATTTTTACATGATGATGATGATGATGATCTGATTGTTATGCATTAAAACGTGTTGAACTCCACCTATTTCCATTATTTTCATTCAAAACAGCCTTCCACAAAGGTCTGTGTGTGTGTGTGTGTGTGTGTAGGAGACTTCCCTACAGATGAACTATATGGAGGGATTTTTATTTCACTTGTGCCAGCAACATATAATTTCAGGGTACATAATTCTGTCCTTAAAAGCCCTGAGACAATTTCAGTTTGAACTCAAGCCTCCTCTCATTCTTCATGAATCCCACATGTCCCGTCTCCATGAACGCCTGGTGATTCAGCCGGCTCCCTCTCCGCCCCCAGCTCTGTGCCTTGTGCTCTCAGAGCTTCCCCATCACCACGAACTTGTTTTTTTAAAGAATTCTCTTAAGTTTTTTGCCTGTCCCTCCACCATGCATGAGGAGTTCCTAATGGTACTCTTGAGCTCCTTGGTACTGAAAGCAATCTGATTAATCGTCCTGTTGTTTGAACCATCCCTCGGGCTGCAGGTTTGCTCTCCAGTTGTACAAACGTAAGTCAGGAGATTGTGAGCCTCCAGAGAGCAGAGGTCAGGTCTTCTTCACTGATATCCACAGCAGTCCCTAGTAGGTGGCTCGGGAATGATGGTACTCTTAGAATTCATTGTCTGAATCTTTTCGGTAGGAATCAAACTCCTGCTTCAAGGAGAAGGTTTTGGGATGGCATTTATTTGCCACAAGTGAGTGGAAGAATGCAGGATTTCTTCACTCCCATGATATTAAAATGAATTATTCTTTTGGAGCTCAGCCAGATAACCCACGTGGCCCCACAGGTAGGTCTTCACAGTATAACCCCAGGAAATTTTAAACATCATGAGTCACTCTCACCCTTCTCACTCCACAGGGCTCATCATTTAACTTCATGTTATTGTAATAATCCCCCTTGACATTTGATTTCTTCTGTGCAGGGTAAATACTTTGAATTTGCCTCCTCGTTTAACAGTTTGACCACAGTTATTCCTCTAGTGGGCTATTCCTGGGAGAAAATAAATGGGAATTTCTAAAAGGGAAAGGTGACATTCTTCTCTCTCTGCAGACCGTGAGTTCCAAGCGACAGATGTTCCCTTTTGCTACCTGTGCAATTTTGTTGATTTTTTTTTTTTGCAATAGAGTCTATGTTTTTGATGTCTGAATCTGATATTTTTAAACCTTATCTCCACTTCTTCCCGTTTTGTCCCAAATACGGACAAGATGAAAATAAAGTCCAGATGATGTCTTCTTGGGCATCAGTGGGAAGTTTAAACCTTGCTTGGGAACTCCTGCTGCAGTCCTACGCCCTCCTAAGAATGTCAAGCCAATCTTCTTTCTCTGCTTTCTCAAGCTGCACTTGGGCCTGCTTGGGGGTTATCCTGCCCTCATTGGAAAGCCTCATGACGTGAGTCTTAACCCTTTCATAGTCTCAGCAGGAGGGACTGTACTTCTGAACCATATTTTGAATGGGGGCCCATCTTGACTCTACAGTGTCCACAACAGTTTTACTAAGTAGTTAATGTAGCAAAGAAATATGTGCATGCTAATTTGTATGTTTTTAATATAAAAGTAGCTGCCTCAGTGCTTTCCTGCTGGCTATAACAAAAGATTGTACACTGGGTAATTCAAAACAAACAGAATTTTATTTCTCACTGTTGTGGAGGCTGGGAGACCAAGATCAAGATGCTGGGGAGTTGGTTCAGAAAGCTGCTTTCTGCTTCTCAGATTGTGTTGCTGCATGCTTACCTGGTGGAGAGAATGAAATCTGTGTCCTCCCATGCAGAACGGACGGCGGGACCAGGCTGCTGTCCAGAGCCTCTTATTGCAAGGCTGTTAATCCCAACTCCCAGGGCAGAACCCTCATCACTTTCCAAAAGAACATACCTCTAAATACCACCACAATGGGATCAAGTGTCGGCATACGAATCTCATAGAGTCACAAACATTCAATCCATTATCAACCGGAAAAAAACCAACAACCTGAAAGACAAATAAAAAGTGTCAACAGGGGCCAGTGTTGTGTCACAGTGGATTAAGCCACTGCCTGTGAGGCTGGCATTCCACAGTGGAGTGGCAGTTTGTGTCCTGGTTGCCCCATTAATGTGGTTCCCTGCTAATGCTCCTGGAAGAGCAACTGAAGCTTTCCCTGTCACCCCATCACCCATGTTGACAATCTGGATGGAGTTCTAGGCTCCTGGCTTTGTCCAGGCCAGACCATTGCAACCATTTGGGGAGCAAACTAGGGGATAGAAGATTCTCCATCTCCCTCTTTTTCACTCTGTCTTTCAGATTATTAAAATGTTTTTTTGGAACAATAAGACAAAAACATAAGTGTTTGGGATCTGCCACATAGCCTAAGAAATAAAACAACATCCATTCATTTGAACTTCTCCCAGATTTCATGCCTCACACTCCCTGAACCAACCACATCCCATGTTAATAGAGTATTAATGAGCCTTTTTATTGCTTATTACTCCATTTATTTTATTTTTACATTTTATTCACAAATATAAACATTTACAAATTACATAGAGATATACACAAATACTACATGTTCGTAAACTCAATAGAAGCAAAATTTATGTACATGTATGCTATTTTTGGAAACTTTCGTCCCCAATATTATCATTAGAAGTTTTATTCCTGTTGATTCATGCAGCTTCATGCATTCATTCTCTCTATTGTATTAGATCCACTGCTCACAAGCCACATATAGACTTAGATCTGCTCAGTTTTTTCCCTTATCTTCCTATTTGCTTTTTTTAAAAAGAGTTCTTTCTCTATTTGAAAGCAGAGTGGTGGACACAGGAGGAGCGGGCTCCCAACTGCTGCTTCACTCTCCAAACGGCTGCAACACCTGGTCTGAGCCAGGCAGAAGCCAGGAGCTCTGGAAGCAGCCTGGAACTCCATCCAGGTTTTCCGCAGGGGTGAAGGAGCCCAAGCCCGTTGGGCTACCTTTCCCTGCCTCCCCAGGCTGCTGAGCCAACCAGCTTGGCTCAGACCAGTGCTCTGGTATGAGATGGTGCCGCATGACAAGGCTGGCTCCATCCCCTACATTTAGATCTGAGATATGATATCGCTATGAATGTCCTAGTCCGTGAGCTCCAACATGGATGCCCAGGAGTGGAATTTCCCGATAACGCTTGCATGGCAAGCGTTAACCCTTTTGGATGGTGACAAATGCAATTTTTGAAGGGCCCTGAAACATTTACATTTCATTTTCCTATCTTACCATTTGGATAAACAGTTTTCCCGATGCCAATAAAAACTCTTACCAAAGAGTTCTTAGTGTCCTGATCTGCAGTAGCTCCTTTGTCCTATGTCCGGTTTGCGTGACAAATGGTTTTGTTTCTGAGTTTTCTGTGCATCTGTCTCTGTGCAAGGCTGACTTACGGCTGCAGTTCAGCGATAAGTCTTGGCATCTAAGGAAACCAGACCGCAGCTCTCTTCGGCTTCTTTAGAGGTGTCATAACTATTCTTGACCTTTTGTTCTTCTGCAGAAATTACAAATAAGCTGCTGGCTGGAACTGAATTTATAAATCCACTTGAGAAGAACTGACATTGTTTCAGTGTTGAATCACTCACTCACACACACACACATTCAATGAAGTGTTACAATTTTGCTAGCTGAGATGGATGGGATGGGTTCTCATCTTCACACAAGAGAGAATCCAGAGGTGAGACAGAGAGAGCGGTCGGCAAACTGGCGAGGTTTAATAAGGTATGGCATCCGTCAGAGGGAATCGCCGTTTCTCCAGACAGCATCTGAGAGCCCAGTCATTCAGACTGGGGAAAGCAAGGTTCATGCTTTAGTGGAGATTACAGCTGACGGGCCAGGGTCATGGGGCAGGAACGAGCCGAGGGATAAGTACACAGTCTATACTCAGACTCCGGCTTAAAAGGGAACAGGGTCCGGTTCTCCTTCGTTCCTCTCTTGCTGAGTGCGAATCAGGTAACATTCCTCTCAAGGCTGCAGGACTCAAGGCTGTCAGCAGGGGGAGCCCACCTGGCACTGGGCACAAGAGCTTCTACAAGGGTTCCTTCCTTGGGAAATGCACCGGTTTGGTGCTACTCAGTGGATTCCCCTGCAGAGCTTCCCTGGCGCGGGTGGGGAAGGCTGAATCGCCTGTAAGGTTCCCAGAGAACAGACAAAACTTTGTGGTGTAAAACACTGGGCTGCTTCCCAAGTGTGCTTCCAGTTTCCGCTGATGCTTTATTTTCCTTAGGCCTCCTCACACGCATCAGCTAATTTCTGACTTCCTGCCCAACAGTTTCCTCCAAGAAGAATTTGTACCTTTTTGCTTACACATGTTTCTCATGATCTTAATTTTAAGGTGTGATTACAACTGTGATCCTCTTCTAATTCTTAAAAAAGACACATTTATTTTTATTGGAAAGGCAGATTTCTGGAGAGAAGAGAGAGAGAAAGATCTTCTATCTGTTGGTTCACTCCCCAAATGCCACAATGGCTGGAGCTGAGCTGATCTGAAACCAGGAGCCCAGAGCTTCTTCCTGGTCTCCCACAGAGGTGCAGGATCACAAGGCTTTGGGCCATCCTCTACCACTTTCCCAGGCCACAAGCAGGTAGCTGGATGGGAAATGGAGCTGCTGAGATTAGAACTGGCACCCATATGGGATCCTGGTGCTTTCAAGGCAAGGACTTTAGCCGCTAGGCTGCTGCACTGGGCCCACAACTCTCACTTCTAATGATAAGCTCTGGAACAAGTCTGTAGCGTGCACGTCTCCCTCACTCTCAGGGCATAGCCACATCTCAGTCCAATAATACTTTGACTTTGGCTTACTTCTACGTAACACCCACCCCCACCCACCCCCACACACAAAACCTATTCTCATATCCATGTCACAACTTACTCTTTCATTGGCCTTTACCTAATTCTGATGTCAATATGTTAACCACTGTTACTGTGCCAGATGTTGAAAAGTTGAATTTGCCTCGTATCTGTTGAGATGAGCAGAAACACTGTGATTGGATAACGGAATGATAGCCGAAATCTCATACCCCTCTGGTGACGCCATCAGCAAAGCCACCTGGACAACAGAAGTGCTAGCTGAGGCTCAGGCAGATGGAGTGTGGGTAATAAAGAAAGGAATCATACCACTTCACACATCAGGACCAGCTCTAGTAGTGGGAGTCCATAACTTCACGCTCTTGATTCTCTCTTCCAAGTTGATTCTCTCTTCCTCATCCCCTTACTGATTTCTCATGTAGAGATGCAATTCTTCTCCTAATCAAACAGTTGACCATGTCTGCTCTGTTTTCTGCAGTTCATTCATTTCCACCCCCCCACACTGCCCAAAGTTGGGGTACTTAATTCTGAGCCTATCTTTTTGGATTTATGTAGGAACATACAATTATCCATTTTCCTTACAGTGAGACTTTAGCAATATTCAGCTTTTAGAAATTTCTGATTTTCCATTACGAATTTTTCCCGACCCTCAAAGACAACTTAAAATTTTTAAACACTTGGGGGATATTTCTATTTATCTTTTTCTTATTGATTTTTAATTTAATTTTGTGGTCAGTCAACATGATGCCAATTTAAAAAAATGTATTAAGACATGTCTCAGGTACTATCTTAAATATTTTGACCTTGAAAAGAATATATAACCCCCAGCTGTTGAGTGTAGTCATCATTGATATGCCTTTTACATTTAGCTTATTGACTGTGTTGTACGGATTCCTCATGGCTCCTTTTTTTTTGGCCTGTTCCTTTCACTTATTATGGGAAATCAGTTAAAATCTTCCTCTATGATGGTGACTTTGTCCATATATTTTGAGACCATTCTTAAGTGAATACAAGCTTAAAATTCATATTTTCCTGGTGAATTAAAGCTTTTATCCTTATGGAGTGACTGTATATTTAGAAGTGCTTTTTTTTTTTTTTAACTTAAAGCCTATTGTGTCTGCAATTACTGTCCCTATACACTCGATTTCTTGGTGTTGTATTTTCTTGGTGTTGTATTTTCTTGGTCTGTTTTGTCCAGGTTTTGATTTTCACGTGTTCCATATCCCTATGTATCAGGGAACACAGAACTGGATTGTTTTTCATTCCACCTTATCCCAATTTCTTCTAGTTGGGATCAGTTTTATATTTGGCGTGGTAGATTATTAAAGCATCAGAATATTCACTAACCAGAGTCGTAACGGCTCCCCCTTTACAAGGTCTGTCCCTGCTCAAGTAGTCTCATGCTTAACCCATGAATATGTAAGTTCTTCAACAGACTTGGCCAAGTGAAGTAAGCAGAAACGTGCCCCTCTAGGTAGACAGCCTTGTGAAGCTCCCATGCTGTTCTGAGCTATTCTCTGCCACAGTGGCTGACTCCCCACTGAGCCCGCTGCTTTATTCTGGGTCCCAGACTTAGCGCCTAAAACTTACTGAAGGCTGCCATTTAATGTGAGTGAGAAATAATTCTTAGATTCTGACAGTCACCAGTATGTGTGGGTCACCTGTCAGCTCAGAGCAACCCTTCAAATCTGATGAATAGGATTACGTTTATTTCTACTAGATTATATGCTACTCTGCTCTTCATATTTCTTCCCCCTCCATGTTGTGCTGTTCTTTACTGATTTAAAAAAATCTTCATATTTTTCTCCTCTAACAGTTTGGAATTACATTCTGCATTCTATATACCATTGAGCTATGCCCCTATCTATTTTAACTGGTATACCAGTATCCATTAGGATAAGCTACATTGGGAATAATTCCAAGTTTTCAGTAGTTCAGAACAGCAAAGGCCCCTATTTTTCCCTTTGCACTACAGGTTAAAGGTGGGGCCGCCATTTGGGCAAAGTAGCAAGAGAAGAACTCAATCCTTTGTCATGGCACTTAAATGAGTCTTGCCCCCCCAAAAAGACTGCATCATGCCTGCTGCTATTGCATTTGACAAAAGTTTGGTCACAACATGCAAATCACAGCAGGAGCGAAAGGCTTTTGTGTGCATGGAAGAAGGGGTTTTGAAACGGTCATGGGGAGATCTGATGCCCACACAGTTTGTCCTGCTCCTCACCACAGACTGGGATCACTCTTCTCCCATGAAATATACATACTCCCCCTCTCAAAAGAGAATGCACTCTCCCTGCCCTCTCCACCCTGTCCGGTCCTGTTAGGAAGCTCAACTCAGAGTCAGGTTTCCCATACACCTTGGGGCAGGGTAGATGCACAGTAATCTCTGTGTGAGATCCTGGTGCGGTTGCTGTTGACAGTCTTGGAGCCCCCAGACACGCAGCGATCATCAAATGCACTCGCTAGGCAGTGAGGAAACAGGCACTGCCCATGCTGTTAGGGAAGCAGCATCAGAGAACACACAGTTGCTAGCCAGTCCCAATTTCGAAATGCTGTTGGGCAAATACTGTTCAGGTGCTGTGCCTGTGGAGGGGTGAGTGTGCCTAGATGAAATGTAGAGTGTGGGTGGAGGGATTCCCTTTTAAATTTCTGTGGCTCTGATTCTACCTTTCAAGAAATGTCTTCCTTTATGTTTGGCCACATCTGAATTGGAGGGCAACAGAGCTCTCTCGCAGGCCATGTGGTGGTATTCCCGGCCCTCTTTGTTCTTGTAATAGAACTGCTCCCCGCCCCCCAGTGTGAACGCACTTCCTGTCCAATTCTAACCTGTTCTCTGTGCTGGTAACCATGACCACAGTTCTGTATAAGATGCTCTTTTGTAGGTGCTAGATTTTTCTTTCTCACACATACAGCTCTATTATTCTAGCTGTCCCCTGTACCCTTCTTAGTACCAAGTGACTCGATTCTTCTAGATGTCCCTGGGAAAGGCAGAGTTGAGCTCTCCACGACAGTGAATGGCCTTAACCAGACAACAACCAACACTCATTAGTAAAAATCTATTTTCCAACTTCTTTGACTGAGAACTACAGATAACCTACTTGGATACCATAATATGCCTCCCAGGTTAAGGCCAAATAACTTCTTACCACATATGTTGGCATTGTATCTTTCTCACCTTCAAAATGCTACTTGCTCATTGCTTCCTGTAGCAACATTTCTTTCTGTTGAGATAAAGCAAGTTATACAGCACATAATAAAGCTTCCACAAATACCCAGAGATTCACTCTGGATTACAAAATGTCAAAGTTGAGTAGGAATTGTACCTACTTACTAGTCATGGTGGCAAGAGGAGGATGGTCACTCAAACCTCATCCTCAGTATTCTCTCTGGGAAATAGCATGGGATCAAAGCTGGTTTCATGGTCAAGACTAACTTCCAAATAGGAAAGGAAGTTCAAGATTTCCCTCATTTCCTAAAGGAAAAGCAAATCAGAAGAAGAGCATTAACAGCTGCAGTAATGTCAGCAGCAAAGCACAAAATTCAAAATAAGGAAAGGACGTTATGAGAATTTTATTCTGGCAACTCCCAATTTATGTAATATTTCCCAGAATATTCGTTTTATCATTTAAATTTTATACCCAAGTAGATAATATTAATACTATTCTCTTATATGATTAGTATTTATTCAGTTTCTTTCATTCATTAACCACTTTTAAAATACATATATTTTCTTTATTTTTATTGGAAAGGCAGATTTACAGAGAGAAGGAGAGACAGAAAGATCTTCCTCTGCTGGTTCACTCCCCAGATGGCTGCAATGGTGAGAGCTGAGCCGATCCGATGCCAGGAGCCAGGAGCTTCTTCCAGATCTCTAAAGTTGCTTACTACATTTATTCCTTCCATCTTTTTTGATTCCCATTTTTATTTTTATCTTATGACACAGTTTAACAGGCATTGGGGTTCCCTTTCCCTCTCACCCTATTGCTCTCCTCTTCAGTCTTTCATTAGGTGTCTTCCGAGTGCCCTCAGAAGTCCATCATACTGCCATTGAGGTGTCTCCCCACGATGCAGGGATTTACCTGTTGTTTGGCTGTGAGACCATCCTTGTATTGCAAGTACAGGGATAGACTTCTCTCTGTTTCTGCCTATGTACATACTTATCCCCACTGCACTTCCATTTTACCTCCCCTTAACTACAGTCCCCCTCAGGTTGAGAAGGAAAAAAGAAGGAATAAAACTATGTAAAATGAATAGTGAGCCTTCATCTCCATAGTGTTGTTGATCTCATAGCAGAGGTGTTAATGTGATGGTAGGGTAACACAAAAGAGTGTCCAATGTCTGCCTGTAGAAATGCATGCAAGCGTATGACCCATGTGGTTCAAATGGGAGTACAGTACAGACTAGATCACCGTTAACCCTGGGTAGTAGTATTTAGTTGACTTTTTAACGTATCACATACAGACATAGCCTTTAGAACCCCTCAACTGAGAGTCTGCTGGGAGCACATTATTTTTATTTGCAGGATGAGGTTTTATTTCACCACCTTCCCATTTTGGAGGAAGGTTGCTCTTCCTGAGTTCTTAATTCTAGGTTTTCATTTCAGATTATGAAGGTGTGATTTGGCTGTCTGACAGTACTATTGTTGTGAGAATACAGCTGTTAAGAGACCGCTATGTTGTACCTAATTTGCCTTTCCTTCCAGCTTCTTTCACAACTTTTACTTTGCTTTTCTGTAATATGCTATAATTCACCTGGATGCAAAGGTCCTTTAATTTGTCCCCCTGGGATTTGGAAATTTTGAATCTGAAGATTCTTGTCTCTCAGCCGTCTGGAGGTCATCTGTCTCCATCTCGAGGACTGTGGCCTTTATCAGTGCTATCTCAAAGCCCTCACAATACTTAGGCTAACCCTTACTTGGGATTTTTCTTAAACCTATCTTACGGTATTCTTCTCTGTGTCACTTCTCTTTCTATACTACATGGTTTCCTTAGAATTGGTTTTCAGCCTTCTAATTTTTTTGTTACTCATATATAGCCTACCATTAAGCTTTTTCTATTCATACTTTTGTTTCTAGATGAGTGATCTTAAAAAAATTAATAGAAAATGCACATTATAATTCCATTAAAATTACTCATATTTGTGAATATATAGAATTTATAGCTTGCACATATGCATATGTTTCAATATGCATTTAAAATATATTATTCACGTTCTCTTTAGTTTTTATAAAGCTAGTCATTTTATAGTATACAATCATCTTTCAATTCTCTTTAAAACTTTTTTTAAAAAGCCAGGAGCCAGGAGCCTTTTTTTCTCCAAGAGCCTGGAGCCTCTTCCAGGTCTCCTGCATGGGTACAGGGTCCAAAGCTTTGGGCCGCCCTCTGCTGCTTTTCCAAGCCACAAGCAGGGAGCTAGATGGGAAGTGGAGCAGCTGGGACAAAAATGAGATTCTGGCGCCTAAAAGGTGCGGATTTAGCCGCTGAGCCATCGCACTGGGCCCAATTTAGTATGTTTTCTAGAAAAACATTCTACACTTGCCTTCTATGGCAGTTTCGTGTTCAAAATAATGAGGAGGCTCTATAACCGCTGGATAGGGGAAAGAGGGAGCAGGAACAACACGACTGTGATGTGAAGTCAGCAGTCACACAGCTTTATCTGATTTGATGAACGACCTATGAGACCACAGTCTGTAATGGCCTTTTGTTTTTCAGATTGTGATTGACAGTGACAACAGGATGTTTTTCTTTAAAATGTGTGTGACTGCAGTTCACCCCAAATCTGACAGACTAGGATTTTGGGGGCTGCAGTTTAGGAATATAGAATACAAAGTTAAAAAGGCCACAACAAACTACAAGCAAGGTTTATATATTAAGCTCTTACTAATAAAGAAAATATTGACTAACTTTTTGGTAATAATACCATTAACCTAAAAATAGGCAGTTAGACAAAGATGAGATACAAATAAACAAAAAAAATAATATGGATTAGAAACAAAGAGTGCTTTTGATGCATCCATTAATAGATTGGACAAAGCTTAGGAAAAAATACCTGGATTTTGAAGCTATATTGATTTTTTTAAATTGAGCAAAAAGACTAAAAGCTAGAATGCAAGATCCAAGGGCTGTGAGACAGGAGCAAAAAGTGTAACATACATGTGATGACAATATCAAAAGAGAAAAAGGAAACAGATGACATATTTGACTAAAAGTTTCCCAAACTTAATATCAAACACAGTTGCAGGAAGCTCAGAGAACACCAGTAGTACAGGTGCCAATAGTCTACGCTGTACAGGTAGTCACAGGTAACACAGGTCACAGCAGGAACCAGAATGGGGGAAAAGGTTCTTGCCTACAGAGGAGTAAGGATAAGAATTCGCTTCAACTTGTTGGAAACCATGCAAGCAAAAAGACAGCGGCGTGAAATACTGAGTGAAAGAAGTCATTCAACCTAGAATGTTCTGTGAAGTCATCCTTCAAAAGGGAGAGGATATGAAAGACTTTCTCAAATGAAAACTGAAAAACTTTCTTGGCAGTAGACCTACCTTGCAAGAAAATATTGAAATTTCTTCAGACAGAAGCTAAATGATGTAAGCCAGAAACTGTTATACTAAGAGTATTAGAGAAAGAATAAAACCAAGTGAGAGCTTATTTTTCTTACTCTTAATTTATAATAGTAACTGTGTCCAGTGATTATAGCTGATATGTAAGTGAAATGAATGACAACAATGACACAAAGCACAAGAGAACTTAAGAATTTTTTAGAATATATGTGTGTTATTTGAGAAGTTTGCAGTGTTATTTGGAAGTAGACAGATTATTTGCAATTGTATATTTTAAGCTTGAAGTAAAAACTAAAAATATGTAATGACATGCTATGAAATGTAAAATGTAATCGTAAAATTTTAATTTAATACCATTAAAGTGGATAAACAGTGAGTCACAAGATAGGAGCAAAGATCATGGGCTACACATAGAAAACAGTGATAGATACCAACCCAACTATATCATTAATCACTTTACACATCAGTGGTCTAAATGCACAAATTGAAAGACAGATACAGATAAAAATATATAGTGTTAGAGCATATAAAATGACTTCTTTCTGTCTACAAGAAAATCACTTTCAATATGAAGACATAGTGAAAGTAAAGGATAGAAAGTGATACTCATATAAACAATAGTCTAAAGAAAGTTGGAATTACATTAACTTCAGGCAGTAGATAAAATCATCAAGGATAACGAGGGCTGTTATATAACGTTTAGGGGGAAAAAATCTCCTGGAAGATGTCCCAGTCTTTTTTTTTTTCTGTATTTTTTTAAAGATTTATTTACTTTTATTGTAAAGTCAGATATACAGAGAGGAGAACAGAGAGGAAAATCTGTCCATTGATTCACTCCCCAAGTGGCCACAACAGCCAGAGCTGAGCCAATCTGAAGCCAGGTGCCAGGAACTTTTTCTGAGTCTCCCATGCAGGTGCAGGGTCCCAAAGCTTCGGGTCGTCCTCCACTGCTTTCCCAGGCTACAGGCAGGGAGCTGGGTGGGAAGCAGGGCTGCTGAGATTAGAACTGGCTCACATATGGGATCCTGGTGTGTGCAAGGCAAGGACTTTAGCCGCTTGACTACTGCTCTGAGTTCTGGTATCCCAGTTTTTAATGTACGTGCCCTGATAGCAGAATGTCAAAACTCACCTGGAAGAAAGCAGTACAATGAAAACAGACAGATCCGCCGTTCCCCTTGGCAATTCAACAGCTGTCAAACGGAACATCAGTAAGAACACAGTTGAACTCAATAACTCCATCAATCAGCTGGGTGTACGTGATATCTATGATTGCATCACTCTAGCACAGCACACGTCATACTAAGGCTCACACAGAATACCTGCTAAGACAGAACACACTGTCATTAAAGAACACCATGAAGTGTGGTGCTTGGCAGTGTATAAATAAAATATTTGCATTATTTTCAGTGTAAACACTAAAAGCATAACAAAAGTCACAGCAATTTTTGCTTCATGAATTACGTGGTGGCATCATTTCTCCCAAGAGACTTTTGTATTTCCTTTTTGTCACCCATGTGTTGGTTACTCAGTGGCAAGTTTTTTTTCATGGTGCTGTAATTTGTTGTTGTTGTTGTTGTTGTTGAGGCTGTTGTTCTAACTCATACCAGTTGTTGACCTTGTTTCATGGCTTCTCAATTATGGAAATGTATAGTGATGGAGTACTGGGGTCTACCATATCCAGATGTGAGGGTATAATGCAACATGCATCCCTGCTTCCAGACAAAGGATGGATTCCCAATGAAACTGTTGGACATGTGTGGACAATGGGATGCTTGACTGTCTGACATTGTCTGTACAGCAATGTTGGAGTAAACTTAAATAAGAGATGATGAAATTATGATTCCCTATGAGGACTACACCATTGTAGTAAAATGGGGAAAATCTGTCGGGCGGGGGTGGGAGTTTGGCGGGGAATCCCAGCTAATAAGAAATTGTACCACATAATTCAAAAATTCAAAATAAATACATATAAAAAATCACAGCAATTTTATGAATGAAATTCCATGGAAAGTCATTTTAGTATTATATTTTTAATTGATAACTTGCTTAAAAATAAATATATAGACTATCTATTATAGAGGTAGAAATTACACTTAAAAAGGATGAACATACAATGCAGGACTGATTTCTATTGCTATAACAAAATGTTAGAGACTTGACAATTTCTTAGGGGTTTATTTAGTTTCCAGTTTTGGGGTTAATGGCACCACAGTGGTGGAAGTGTATGTGAGAATAAGGGATCACCTGGTGAGACAGGATTCCAGAAAAGTTCAAGGCACTTTTAAAGTCATAGCCCACTTTTATAGGAACTAATTCACTCCATGAGACTACCATTAATTCCTTCTGAGGGATAACCCCAAGGACCCAGTTATCTGCACTTGAAGCTCCCCCATCTCCCAACATTGCCACACCAAGGACTGAGCTTCCAAGACTTGAAACTTTTGGATACACACTTGCGCCAGACTCAAACCACAGCAGTTTCCTATTGGACAACAAAAATTGTGGAAATCCACAATAGAAAGGTAGCTAGAAAATCCTCAAATACTTATATGTAAATAACACGAGTTAAATTTCAAGCAATACAATGAAGTGTGCATCTCTACTCCCAAATCATTCTCTGCTTCCCAGTTTCAAGCGATACAATGCAACATGCATCTCTACTTCCAAATCAAAAATGGACTCCCAATGAAGTATAGTTAATACTAAACCTTGACAATAGAATGCTGGACTGTCTCCCATTGTCCATAACTACAATGTCAGCAATGAACCGAAAAGCTGCTCTTTTTATTTTTTAATTATTTATTTGTTTGAAAGGCAGAATGACAGAAAAGAGACAAATTGAGAGGTATCTTCCACTTGCAGGTGTAATCCTCAAATGCCTGCAACAGCCAGTACTGAACAAAATGAAACCAGAAGCTCCACGTCTGGTTAGCAGGAATCCAGGCACTCAGACCATCATCTGTTGCTCCCCAACAGCACTAACAAGAAGTTGGGATCTGAAATGCAAGTAGGACTCCATCCCAGCCATTCTGACACCGAATGTGGTTATCTCAAGCTGCAGATTAGCCGGTTGCACAATACCTGCCCCTGCTTTTTAAAAGAATCAATACAATTTATTGAGACAAAAGAAGCAAACACACAAATTAAAAATACCAGCAAGAACATTGCTAGAGAATTCATGACCATCAAAAGCAAATGAAAAATATGCTATGAACAGATTTACACACACAGATGCTCTGGATGGCTCAGACCAATTCCTTGAAAGCTACAACCTACCAAACAACACAAGAATAGCAGCCTGAGTAAGCCTGTACACATGGAAGAAATTGAGTTAGTAATTAATAGCATCCAAAATAGTAAGCACCAGATGGGGTCACCCACCAAACACTGAAGCAAGAAATTTTGCAAATTCTGTCTGCTTTCAAAGGATAGAAGCAGAGGGAATACTTCTTAACTCATTCTATAGGATCAGCATTACCCTAATACCAAAAGCAAATTGATAGCCTATAAAAAAAGGCCTACCTTTCATGAATATGGTTGCAGAAGTTCTCAACAAAATAGTAGCTAACTGAATTGAATAATGTATAAAAGTAATTAGACATCATGACTCTATGAAATCTGTTAGTTGTTCTCAACCTGTTGTGTGGGTTCAGTGGAATCCAAAACTAAATCCTAACATATTATTTTGTGAATATTTTAAAGATATATTTATTTATTTGAAAGTCAAAGTGATAAGAGGGAGAGACAGAAAATCTTCCATCCTCTGGTTCATACCTCCCAGATGGCCTGAATGACTGGGGATAGGCCAGGCTGAAGGCAGGAGTCAGGAGCTTCATTTGAATCTCACACATGGGTGACAGGAGTTCAAGTACTTGGGCCATCTTCTGTTGCTTTTTCCAAGGCAGAGCAGAGGTGGAGAGGAAGTGAAGTAGCAGGGACTCGAACCAGTGCCCATATGGAATGCCAGTGACACAGAAGTGGCTTTACCCACTGCACCATAATGCCAGCCCTTATTTTGTGAATATTGAAATCTGTATTTTGAAGTTTGTATGCAGAAGCAAAGGCCTAGAGTAGCCACCCCAACGTTGAAGAAAAAGAAAAATGTCAGAATTGATACTCATACTTAATATTAATTCACTTAAATGGCCAAACTTACTATGTTCACAAAATGGAAAACTCAAGATGGAAAGATATCAATTCTTCCCCAACTGATATTCAACTGATATTCAATATAATTCCTATTTAAATCTCAGAAATGCAGCCAGTATTGTGGTACAGAGAGTTAAACCACGCTGAGTGTGACTCCTGCAACTCATATTGGAGTGTCCTAGCTACTTTGCTTCCAATCCAGGTTCCTGCTAATGCACCTGAGCAGGCAGATGATGGTGGCCCAAGTGCTTGGATTTTCCTGCTGCCATTTGGGAGACCAAGATGGAATTCTTGGCTCCTGTCTTGCACCTAACCCTAGCTATTGAAAATGAACCTGTATATGGAAATCTCTCTCTCTCTCTCTCTTTCTCCATATAAACAATAATCTTTAAAAAAAAAACAATAGAAGACTAAGAAAGGATTTTCACCTAAACCTCATAATTAATATAAATATTTGCTCAAATGAATCATAAACTAAGCATAAAATGTAAAATTATAAGACTTTCTGAAAAACAGAAATGGGCAAAAAAAAAAAAAACAGTCTCAGCATTTAATGCCTGGCAAAGAGTTCTTAGACTTGACACTAAAGCATGATCTACAAAAAGGAATCCTTGTTGAACAGTACCTCTGAAAAATTAAAAATATTTGCTCTGCGGAAGACCATGTGAAGAAGATGAAAAGACAAGCTATGGACTTGGAGAAAATATTTGCAAACCACATTCTAAAAGGATGAACATCTGTGAGTTATAAATATTCTCAAAACTAAAATTAAGAAAAAACCACACACACAATCCAATCAGAAAATGTGATGTGCAAAAGATATGAATAAACATTAATTGAAGATAAACAGATGGCAAATGAGGACATAAAAAGATGTTCAACATTATTAGTCATCAGGCAAATGCAAATCAAGTCCACAATAAGATAAACTATACACATATTTTAATAGTTCATATAAAAAATAGCGACATAGGGGCCTGGCACAATGGCTCAGTGACTAACTCCTCACCTTCCAAGAACTGGGGTCTTATATGGGCACCAGTTCATGTCCTGGCTGCTCCACTTCCCATCCTGTTCCCTGATTGTGGCCTGGGAAAACAGTAGAAGATGACCCAAAGCCATCCCCAAATGGCTTCAAAAGTCAAAGCTGAGCTAGTCCAAAGCCAGAAGCCAGGAGCTTCTTCTAGTCCTCCCATATGCATGCAGGAGCCCAGGGACTTTAGCCATCCTCTGCTGCTTTCCTAGGCCATAAGTAGGGAGGTGGACTGGAAGTGGAACAGTCAGGAATAGAACTGGAACCTATAGGAGATGCTGGTGGCACAGGTGGAGGGTTAGAGCACTGTGTCACTATGTCAGTCCCTGGCAGTTGCTTAAACATACAACTACTCTACCACCTAATAACCACACTCTTGAGCATCCATTCTTGAATATGTTGGACATCAAAACTATGTCACACAGAAAGCTGTACATGAAGGTTCTAGAAGTTTCCTTTGTAACATTCAATAACTACAAACAACTCTGATGTTCTTCAACAAAGAAATGATGAGACAGATTTTGATATGTGTAACCATGGAAAATCATTCAGTATCAGAAAGGAATAAATTACCCCCACACACAATGACTTGGATCTCTAGGAGATTATACTGAGAGAGGAAAACTGACCATCAACTAACATATACTGTATAATCCCATATAGAATATCAACCAACTGGAAAAGAACAACAGAAGCAAGACAAGTTAGTGGTTTGCTGGTGTTGGAAACAGAGGAGCAAGGGGGATGATGAGTGTTTCTAGAAAGAGTAGCAGAAAGGTAGTAATGAAACTGTCCTGTGTCTTGACTACAGTGGTGAGAACATGTGATACATTGACTAGAACTAAACACACAGACTACAGCTGCAGAAATCTGAAGAAAGATTTGAGGTGTATTGATGCGAACATCCTGGTTGGGATGTTGTGCCACGCCACTGGTGGGAACCCAGATAATGCCTTCATGGAATCTCGCTATTCTTCTATAACTATTTGTGAATTTATCTCATTAGATATCAATTAAAAATTTGAATGAGCAGTTATAAATCTTCCTAAAAAGAACAAAAAGCTAGGATGGTATCTGAAGATAATTATTCCTGGCAATCAAGAAATAGACAAATCTGATTTTATCCTAACTTTTCCAGATAATTAAGAAAGAGAATATTCTCAAATACATTTTAAGAGAGAATTATCATATTTAAACCTGAGAAAGAAATGAAATTATGGGTCACTCTCTGTGAACATGAATTTTAAAATACTGGCAAGTTAATTTTAGCAATGTTGCAAAAAGACACTATACTGTAAAGCACCGCAGGGGTCTCAAGAATAGGAGAACACTTACCTTCTTCCAACTCCCCTTGCAGACACAGAGGTGACTCTCATTAACAGAGGGATGTGCTGCTTGTAAGCCTCATCCAAACGTGTGTACAGGTGCATATTTTTTTCACATCCCTCCATTGAAAGAGACAGCATATTATAATATAGTTGAATTTATGCCAGTTAATGTAAAGTTGGTTCAGCATTTGAAAATGCTACACTACTATAAAAGAAAAAAAAAGACCATATAATCAGATCAAGCATTACAATAACTTGCTTAAAATTCACCCATTCATGACCTTAAGAAAACTGCCCTGCTAAAAATAGAAGGAAATTTCCTTCTATAACAAAAATAAACTTACATCAAAGTCATATTTCTCTCTGCACCAATGCAGTGTCCTCCTTAAGATTTGTTACAGGTGCAGGTTATGTATTTCCAGTTCCATTAATCATCCTTTGTAGTTCCAAGTCTGCTAAGACAAGCAAAGAAGCACAGGCATAAGAATTGGAAAGAAGTAAATAAGTCATAGTTTACAGGGGATATGATTTTCTTTGTAGAAAACCCAAAATAATCTGAAAATTGTTAGATAGGAGCATCTAGACGATTGTTAGATGATTACAACTACAACAGAATGATTTAATTTGCATGTGATAAGAAACAGGAAAAATAGTAAAAAAACAAACAAACCAGTATTTATAAAGACCTTAAGAATGAAAATGCTTAGAAAGAGCCAACAAAGACACACAAGATCTTTGCTAGGAAATTATAACTCTTCAGCGAATTACTTACCTACATTGTGTTCATGGATTGTAAGACAGTGTCATAAGATGTCAGTTTTCTTTGAAATTGATGCTATTCGTTCAATGCAATTCCAACGAAAATCCTAACAACAGTTTCTCTGATATTAAAAGCTAATTCTGAAATTTCTACGGAGGAACAAAGTGCCAAGAACAACCAGGATGCTCTTCAGGAAATTTTGTTTGTTTTTAAAGGTTTATTTATTTAAAAGGCAGGAGTTATAGGAAGAGAAGAGAGAGAAACAGCGAGGGAGACAGAGAGAATCTTCTACCCATCTTCTGGTTCACGCCCCAGATGGTCACAATAGCCTTGACTGGACTAGGTCAAATCCAGGAGCTTGTTCCAGGTCTCCCATGTGGGTGAAGGGAACAGTCAACCCAACTGGCTTTCCCCTAATCCAGCTCATGTGAGGCCAGCAGGTGCTGTAGCCCTGCCCAGTCCATTCTGTCCCCAATCCCTGCCCTCACACTCACCAGCAGGGGTAATGTTGCAGCAGGGGAGCCCCATGCAACCTCCCTACTGTGTTTGTTCCCTACCTCCCGAGTCTCATGTGTGCTGGTTGAGCACTGTGGTCCATTTGGCATAGCCCGTCTCACCTTGGCATTTGCCAGTGGGTGCTGTAGTTTGGACCGGCTGGGCATCACCCCCAGTTGCAGCTTGTGCTGGTGGGGGCTACAGCCTAGCCAGCCCAGCCCAAGCGATCAGCATATTTTTAAGAAGCTTCAGGTCTCTTCATTGTTGAAACCACACTCTTCTATCCTTATCTATGTATTTATTCTCATGAAATCTTATATTAACTATGTGAGCAAGTAAGAACCTAAGTAAGTTAAAGTCACTGAAATACCACCATTTAGTGATGACCACCTTCAACGTTTGATGTTTATCTTTTCCATTTTCCATCAGTCTTTGGCTTTTATCGCCATCAGATTTTAAAAGCTCAATGTATTCTTCTCAAGTTTTCTCTTGGCAAGCCAGGAGAGTTGCCAGACTTAGCATATTAAAAACATAGGATCCCTAGTTCTACTTGAATTTCAAACAGCAGATTTTTTAAAGTATGACTTATACATTCTGAACAAAATGTTAGAAGTGCTTATATTTTAAGAAACTGGTTGCTGTTAATCTAAAACTCAAATTTAAGTGAGTCTCTTGAATTTTATTTGCCTAGCTTACTCTGCAGGGTCTTGCTACCACTCTAAATATGTAATAACTGTTTTTTTTTTTTCTGTTCAGTGTGCTAAGAATCACGTCCAGCATGATGTTTCCCTGCTACCTTGCTACCCTACTGCTGTCTTCTTGCTACTGGTCTTCCTAGAAAAATTAGTGACTGCTTTATGTACTAATCGTCAGAGGTTCAACAGACAGCAAACAAAACAGGGCTACAAGTTTAGAACCTGCTCAGAGTCTGTTATTGGGCACCTGTGTCCCAAACTCCTTTCCTGCCTCCGTATAGGATGATGAAATCATTTGCATAATGAGGAGAACGCTTAGCATCCCCATGCTTCTAAATCCAGATTCAACTTCCCAAGGCCCTCCTGAACACTACCGAAACCTAGTAACCTTCCAAAGGACTTTACATAGTTTATTTAATTGAATAATGTAACAAACTGTCCCAGGATTATTCTGCTTTGGGTATTGTGACTGTTCGTCCCAGGAAACTCCTCTCCTAGAAGAAAATTCTTGATTTTCAGTGATGAGTGTGGAAAGTTAGAGGTAGGGGAACGGCGGAGTTAAAAAAAAAAAAATCCATATAACACACCAGAAAGAATAAGAGCTGAGAAACATTGATTTTAGGTGCATTGACACTGTGGAGCAGCACATTAAGCCATTGCTACCATACCAGCCTCCCACACAGGAGCAACAGTTCGAATTCCTGATGCTCTGTTTCTGATACAACCCCTTGTTAATGTGCCTGAGAAAACAGAAGATCATGGTGCAAGTACTTGGCACCTTGCCACCCACAGGGCAGACTTAGATGCTATTCCTGGCTGCTGGCTTTGGCCTGGCCCAAACCAGGAATTTTGGGAATGAACTAGCTGATGGAAGATCTCTCTCTCTCTCTTTCTCTCTTTCTCTCTCTCTCTCTCTCTCTTTTTCTCCTTTAAATAATATTTGTAAAAATTAGCATTGCTTTTAGTGACAAATGAAAGCATCATAAATTGTTTACATTTTATAATCACTGTCTGGTTTCCATTGGTCCATTGGTACTGGAAACAAAGATTTAAGTTCATAGTAATGGATCATCCATTGTTGCATCTTAAGGGTGCTGTTTCTTTTCTTTTCTTTTTTTTTTTAAAGATTTCTTTTATTTTTATTGGAAAGTCAGACATACAGAGAGGAGGAAAGACAGAGAGAAAGATCTTCCGTCCGGTGATTCACTCCCCAAGTGACCACAAGGGCTGGTGCTATGCCAATACGAAGCTAGGAGCCAGGAACTTCTTCCAGGTCTCCCATGCGGGTGCAGAGTCCCAAGGCTTTGGGCTGTCCTCTACTGCTTTCCCAGGCCACAAGCAGGGAGCTGGATGGGAAGTGGAGCTGCCGGGATTAGAACCAGTGCCCATATGGGATCCTGGCGCGTTCAAGGCGAGGATTTTAGCCACCAGGCTGCCGGGCCCAAGGCTGCTGTTTCAAAGCTAGAAAAAAAAAAAAAAAAAGCAAACCAGAAAACACAGCCAAGTTCAACAAGACTTGTCATTTTCTTTACTGTTTCATAATCTACTTGAACTCCAATTTCACTTCAGATTATTCCTGTGCTTTAAAACCATTTTCCTTGAGAAAAGAAAAATTAAACTTGGAGTGGCACCCAATGTGATTCAGACGATTATGTTTTTCTTTTTTTTTTTTTTTAAGATGGAAGCCTAAGACACAAATTTCCTATACATTGAATTCACAGATGAAAATATTTAATTGATAAAGAATTAGTCATTTATGCTAAAGCAGTAGAAACAAGGCAGATATACCCTGGACACACAGTTTTGGAGAGCTAGAAAGTATTTCTTGTAAATCTAAAACTGTTGCTGTTGGTAGGAAGTAGATCCGAGCTGTTCCGCGTTCACAGCCTTCATTGGAGAGGTTGTTTGCTTGGCACTCAGATTCAGGGTAAATAGGCCCTTGCTAAGAGGAGAGCTGCAAGTCCAAGTTGCTTGACGTTTCACTACTCAGTCTTGGTATCACATCAAAGAAATAACAGTTTTTCTAAAGACTACAATCAGTTCACAGTAGTATTGCTGAAGAACAATCAAGGAAGTCAAAAATATTCACCAGAAATTAGTCTATCCCTACTTTAAACTTTTTAAAAAAATTTTTAGATTATTTTCTTACATAAGGTGAGTGCATTTCCGATGTTTCACAGTGCACCTCTAGGAGCATTGTGATACTTCCCACTCTACCTGCATGTCATTGTCCTTTTGTCTTATACATAAGAAATATCCATTTTTTCTATTTTTATCAACCTGTAGAATCCTTTTATGAAGTCTGAGCATCTATTTATCTTAGAACATATTAGTACAATTGATAAACATCTATGGTCAACTTACAGATGGTGTTAAAACCATTCAATGAGAAGAAAATCATCTTTTCAACAAATAATGCAGGTACAGCCGGATAACACACAACTCAAACATGGAGTTGGACTCTTACTTCATATAAAATGGGCCAATCACCTAAATGTAGGAGGACAGACCTTAAAACTCACATGACCTTGGATTTGGTAAATCATTCCTGGATATGATCCCATGTGGATGAGCCACAAATTAAAAAATAAGTTAGACTTCATCAAAATTAAAAACTTCTGTGCTTCAAAGCATACCATGAAGAATATGAAAGGCAACCCAATGAAGGGAAGAAAATATTTGAAAATCATGTGTCTGATAAGGAATTTGACTCCAAATCTATAAAGAACTCTTACCACTCAAAAAGAAATGAGCGGGCATGTGCCCTAACAGTTTAGATGCCAGGTTGGGACATCCACATTCCCTATCGGAGTGTTTGGGTTGAAGTGCCAGCTTTGCTTTCTGCTAATGCATTCTTTAAAGGGCAGAAGTTGATGGCCTTGGGAGTTTCCTGCTACTGTGTAGGAAACATGCAGTGGGTTCCTGGATCTCACTTTTGACCCAGCCCAGTTCAGGACTGTTGCAAGTATTTGGAGAGTGAATCAGCAGAAGAGAACCCCTTGATCTACCCGCTCTGCCTCTCAAATTCAAAACAGATAAGAAAATAAATAGACAAGCTGATGAAAAAAGAAACAAAATATTTGAATAGACATCTCACACAAAAAAAGACACCCAAATGGCTAATAAAGCACATACAAAGATGCTCTATGTCACTAGTCATCATGGAAATGCAAATGAAAACCACAGGGAAGTACCACTTCGCATCCCTCAGAGGGCCAGCATAAAAGAGTCAGATAGCAACAAGTGTTGGCAAAGAGGTAGAGAAATTGGAACGTCTCAAACTGCTGAGGGGTGGCATAACAAAACCGAAGTTCAGCACTTTGAAACTCAGCCTCGCAGTACCGCAAAGGATTAAAAAACAGCTGGCACAAAACATAGATATTCTCCTAGATACGTACTCAAGAGAAATTCAAATATATCCACACAGACACTTGTACAGAAATGCTTAAGCAGTATTGTTTATAACAACCAAAGGTGGAAATAATTCGAATGCCCATGAATGAATGGGCAAAGTGTGATATATTCATGTGACGGAATAGTGTTCATTTGTTTTAGTGGAAGTGCTGACATATACCACAATTTGCATTAATGCTAAGAACCACAAGGTGGAAACTGAGGCACACCAGAAGCCAGGCATGATGGTGTAGCAAGCTAATTCTCTGCCTGCAATGCCAGGATCCCATATGAGCCCCAGTTACTGTCCTGGCTGCTCCCTGAATTCCATCTCAATAAAATGATTATCAAAAAGTGTACTAAGTCTAGGGATATATTGGCAAGTTTTAGCAGGAATTAAAGCAAATTGCCTATGTCACTGTACAGAGAGCAATGCTATAAAAATATTATGTTTTTCTTATATGTATGATTTATTTAATTAGTCCTGCTATGAATTGTTCCTTATTTCTTCCACCAGTTAGTCTTATTGTTATTTTAAAGATAGCAGCATAAATGTAATAGAAAGGTAAATGATACAAAATGATGTATAATTTCAAGTAACACCTGTTTTCACATTTTTTGCTAAAGTGATAAAACATAATTGTGTAATTATAATTATAATGTGAGACTACTTGAAAAAGTTCCTGGGAAAATGGAACTAAAAGAAGCTTATTTGTTTCCAAACATTTTTGAAATCTATACATAATTTTTATAATTACTAGTATGGATTTTAGATTCCTGGATTTCATCGTTTTTGTTGCACTAAAATAAACTGAGCTTTAAATTTTATTTCCCATGAACTTTGAAAGTACTCTTAGAGCATACATAATAAGTATATGTTGCTTACTTTAATATCTGTTACATATATGCATTTATTTTGACCTGATATGGCCTTGTCCCATGTTGCCACTCAACACTTAGTTCAACTCCCACTTAGGCTCTGTGAGATGGGTAATGCTACCACCTCTCCCAACCTCACTTCCCATTTATAGATGAGGTAATAATACAAGTTCAAAGATATTAAACAACATATTTCCTGCCTTCTATGTAATTCATTTTCTCAGTTATTTCTCCTTTTTAGGATAATGGAACCAAAAGTGCCCTTTCTCTTCAACATATTTATCTCATATTTATTTCCTAGTCTATGGTTATGAGTGTGTGTGCATTCATGTGCATGTGTTGGCCAATGGTGAGTTGCAAAAACTGCACATCCTCACGTAAGAATCCAAATTCCTGTTTCTTTGAAAAGGAACATGGTTTGACAGTACCCAGTCCGTGTCCCTTGATCACAGCAGGTGCCAACCCGGAGCTTCCTCTTTCCTCAGGGCTGTCACTTCCAGTTGGCCCAGCTCTCCTTCTCCATTGCACATGCATCCAGAAAGTTCACTCAGGACCTTACCTGTGGCACAGCATCACGATCTAGAACAAGGTTCTGGGATTAGGCTGGGCTTTGTTCTCAGCCCGGCTGCTTCCTGGCCCTGTAACCTTGGACAAATGAATCAACTTCTCTGTGTTTAAATGTATTCATTTTACAGATTGGAGCTAATAACGGTCATCATCTTATAGAATATTTTTAATTAAAGATTTATTTATTTTTTTGGGAAAGTCAGATTTACAAAGAGGAGAGACAGAGGGAAAGATCTTCCATCGGCTGATCCACTCTCTAAGTGGCTCCAACTGCCGGAGCTGAGCCAATCCAAAGCCAGGAGCCAGGAGCCTCTTCTGGGTCTCCCAAGTAGGTGCAGAGTCCCAAGGCTTTGGGCTGTCCTCGACTGCTTTCCCAGGCCACAAGGAGGGAACAGGAATGGAAGTGGAGCAGCCGGGATATGAACCGGCACCCATATGGGATTCCAGCACGTGCAAGCGAGGACTTTAGCCACTAAGTTATCACATTGGACCCAGAATATTTGCATTTAATAATTCAGGTAAAATCCTTTAACCACACCTTGGCACTTCTAAGTGTTCCCTATTATGTAATTACTATAGCGGATGCTCCATTCCTCTAGTCTCAAGGATAAGGGCTCAACCAGACAATTAGATCCCAATACAAAGGTTCAGCAGCTAGGCCTGCAAGGCTATTCTCTCCCAAGCAATTCCACACATGGACATCAATCATCCAGCCTGGGCTGAGCAAAACACAGCCAGTCCTGCAAGGGAGGATCCTGTCTCGTGCCCTTTCTGCAGTTTTTGGTTTCTCAGTGCCAGATACCCTGCCCATAATTAATAATAATAAAAAGAACAGCAATAACTTCCACAGGAACAACACAACCTTGGGCAAAGCAATGCTCTCAAAATTTACACAGAACACGGACATTATTCTTTCTATCTTCACCTTGAACCCCCAAAGCAAAGAAATTACAGTCTCAGAGGTAGCTCAGATTCAAGCACCCCAGAGCAAAGCATGGCCCACAGCATCGAGATGGGTTAAGTCAGTTCCAAAGTGTAAACTCAACTTTCCACCGCAGTCAGGATTGACAGCAAACCTGATCATTTTTAAGGTACTCCAAAATAACCTAGAAAGTCTGGTTTTAAATAATTATATCTAAACCTAGGTATAGGTTTCACACATTTTAAACACATAATTTTAGCAAAATGGGTTTTAGTCTCCATGATATATTAAATCAACTCCTTTCATTTTACACTGTGCTACTGATATATATTTTGATGTCATAACTTTCCTCCTGCCCAGCCTGCCCAACATTCAGGCCTGAACCACATGCTCATCAGTGGAAACTATGACCCACTAGGGGAGTTTCCCAGGTTCCCCTGGTCGGGCTACTCCCAGACCCACATCTCACGCATGTGTGGGTGCTTGGCCCTTACACAGCTCGTGCTGGTGGGGGCTACAGCCTAGCCAGCCCAGCCCAAGCGACCAGCATATTTTTAAGGAGATGCTTCAGGTCTCTTCATTGTTGAAACCACACTCTTCTATCCTTATCTATGTATTTGTTCTCATGAAATGTTATATTTATGTGAGCAAGTAAGAACCTAAGTAAGTTAAAGTCACTGAAATACCACCATTTAGTGATGACCACCTTCAACGTTTGATGTTTATCTTTTCCATTTTCCATCAGTCTTTGACTTTTATCGCCATCAGATTTTAAAAACTTAATGTATTCTTCTCAAGTTTTCTCTTGGCAAGCCAGGAGAGTTGCCAGACTTAGCATATTAAAAACATAGGATCCCTAGTTCTACTTGAATTTCAAATAGCAGATTTTTTAAAGTATGACTTATACATTCAGGAGTATCATTCATGACTCTAATTCTTTTTTTTCCCCTGTTGATTGATGTCAAAACCATAAGTACTAGCGCCAGCATATTTTGCACTTGCCAGAAAAAGAAAGGAAAAGGAAAAACAACATTAAGTAGTGTATTACCGATGCGGATGCCTGGCAGACATTTCAGAGAGACATAAAGCAGAAGGCCCCTTGTATATGTGCAAGAGCCTTGTGCAAGGCTGGCATTTTGGAAGATCCGATGCCGGAGTTGGATGTTTTATCATCCGTTGGAATGTTACCTAATCCTATACTCCCCATAGCAAGGTTCATTATTGGCCGGTGCTTGGAACTGCTGTGGGTCAGCCTGACACTGTGCAAACTTACTTAATCATTATCCTATACTGAGCTAGTTTCTATCTTGCACACCTGCGTTTTCCCCAGGTAAGCCCTATGCCTTTGCAAAACTACAAACACCCTCATTTTCTTTGTCTCGATGCGTCATCCTGTGAGATAATGGCTGCCCTGCTACACTAATAACAATTTAGTTCTGCACTATCTGATGTTCTTTGTTTTTTCATCTCTAACATATTACATTACTTGTGCTCAAGGCACGATGGATTATGAATTCTAGCTGCCTCCTTTTGTCCCATCCTATGATATAAACATGTGCATCTCCCAGAAAGACTGCCTTCCACCATGTAAAGCGCAAATGCATCCTGTTCTTCCCACTGGCCAACTCTTGAAATGAATGTATTGGTTTCAAGTTTTGCAATTGCCCCAATACTGGGGCTTCCCTGCAGAAAAGCTGTGCCTTTCACTGGTTGGCCATCCAGGGCAAGCATCCACCAGCACAGGTCCACTTGTGAGGAAGAATGCCTTAATCTATAAGAAAGTTTCTTTTCTTTCTTCTTCTGATTCTAAAGCAGACAGTTTCAGAGTCAATCTGAAACTCAAAAAACCATGAAACTTTTCAACTCAAGCATCCTTAGCAGGCTGTTTTTTTGTTTTGTTTTGTTTTGTTTTGTTTTTTATTCTCGTGGTTGTTGTCTCATTGTCACAAAATGGCTGCCACAGCTCCTGGCACTGGGTTATCATGCGTCATTCATAAATGAGAAAGAGTGGCATAGGGCAAATATCCTTCTGCTCATCAGGAATGAAAACTTGCTGAGTTTTTCTACTGTGCCCGTGGTGGGAAATGAATGACATGGCTACAGTGTCAGGCTGAAATGTGGCCGTCTAGTAAAGAGAATTAAGAGTCCCAAGAAAGGTTTAGATTCATCACAAATTATGTTTTTTTTTTCCAGTCTGTTTATTTCTAGTGTTTGGAGCCCTTTTTGATTTTTCACTCTTACTGTGACCAAGGCAAAAGAAAGTGGAGATGGATGTTGGGCAGCCAACCTTATGTGCTTCTCACCTGCTGCGTGACCTGCTGCGTGACCTGCTGTTGGGTTCTGAGAGGAAAACCATGGTCAAGTTAGCACTTCAACACGCTCTGATTAGGACTGGCCAAGAGTGAGTCAGCTCTGCTCACGGCTCCTGCTTTAGTACCAATTACGGACAAATCCACAGCAATCGCAGGAATGACAAAACTTATTAAATGGTTATAGATAGCCTGACCACTTAGAAGCATCGCCAAGAGGCTCTGCACGAGGAAATGAAAACAGGCGGTCACAGTTGTGAGGTTCTGTTAGAAGCAGGCGTGTCAAATGTCAGTCTTAAAGCAGCCTACGATCCCTGAAGAGTTTCAACTTAGTAGGGAGGGTCAGGATACATGTACCACGAAGGACAGTCACAATAATTGTGACAGACGGTGAGCGCGTTCCTCAGCATGAGCTACAAGCAAGTTGGGCACTGCAAGTCCAGCTTCCCCCTGCAGTAGTTGCTGCAGTGCCACTGCAGCACCGAAGCCAGTTTGCAAACTCAAAGGCAGTGTAGGGAGGCTGCTCCGCTTCAGATCCATCTACCTGGGAAAGCAGCAGAACATGGCCCAACTGTTTGGGTCCTGTCACTCATGTAGGAGACCAGGATGAAAGTCTAGGCTCCTGGCTTCAAGCTGGTCCAGTCCTGACCATTACAGCTACTTGGGAAATGAACCAACAGATGGAAGATTTCTCTCCCTCTCTCTGTCTGCTTTTCTGTAGCTCTGCCTTTCAAATCATTAACATACATCTTAAAAAAATAAGACAGCACCCATGAGAAAGGGATTATAATGCCAAATTTAAATGTTAGGATACAAGATTGCAACTATCAAATGGTATCAAGTATATCCAGATATGTGCACACAATCATCTAAAATTGGGTCCCTTATTAACAGTCATCAGCGGTGGTGGTATTCGGGTGACCTTCCTTCATGCAGCTCTGATTTTCAAACAACAAATATGCCTTCCCTAAGTTCTCTGGTAAACATCGTTAATTTCCCTTCCTTTTTAGTCAGTGTCACAGAAGATGTTAGAGCAGCTGGCCTGTGCACTAACTTGGGAAGGAGTAAATCTTCCAAGGGCTGTTTCTTTTTCACAGAATGATGCCTCTCTCACTGCTGAAATGACAATAACGAATAGATCAACGCTCGGAGTGTGGCGATGATTTCCCAGGGGAGAAACTTGGCCAGGCACTCCAGGCCTCTTTGGCCTGGTCTGGTACCATTCCTAGGCCTCCAGGGAATTTAGCAGGTCCATTACTGTCCTGTACATGATCTCCTTGGGTTCAAGTATAACCATTATACACCTATCAAAAGTAAAATATAACTTCAAAAAACATCACTCAGCTGCAGTCCAGACAGCTATTTTGAGCCCTGCTAACTTTTAAGTTGTAGCAAACACGCCATCACAGGCCTGATTCCCTGTGGGGGAGCAACCAAGTTCCCAGGAAGGGGAACAACCAATTATTATCGAGAGAACTCCTTAGACCCAGAGGAAGAAAGGTTCAGCGTTTAGGTAGAAAGCCGTTCTGGAAGAAGCAGTCATGCTACCTCCCCAAGCTCAGGCTTCTGCAGCAGCCAGAGCAGCAGGGCTTCCCGACTGCTCCTAACAACATCCCCATTGTTCCCTTGGCCTTGGGGAGATGGTGGTTTCTTTTCTTCTTCACCATAGTCTCAAGGGCTGGGAAAACCAAGATGCAGGTGCTGGCCTATTCAATTCCAGCAGAGTCCTCTTCCCTGGCCTCTGAGCGACACCTTCTCACTGTACCCTCACACAGGCAGGACACAAAGAACTCCTTGGTCTCTTTGTCCCCTGTGACGAAGGCTCTGATGTGGGCAGCAGATAGAATCATGTTTGGTCCAGGTTTGTGTCCTGCAGAGGCAGAAATGCTAATAAAGATGGTCTTCTGTGTAAATAGGAACAGGATTTATTTAGCAGTGAGGAGGTAAACACATTTCCACACCGTGAGGATAGCCCACAGAGAAGTACCCAACACGAGTGGGTCAGAGGACTGTTCATAACAGAGAGAAAACACAGACAACGCTGCCTGTGATTGGGAAGGTCTGTCTCAGACCGGTCAATGATGCAGCGTGAAAACAAGGGTGGCGCAGCTGAGTGTGCTCCAAGGTGGAAAGAGCTCCCCTGCTTTTATAAAGAACGGGGTGGTGTCCCAACTGTCTGTGCGAACCGGGTGGGGTTATAGCCTGCAACCTAGTCCTGGATGCCATAAGTGCACCCCAGGAAAGCAGGCAGATCAAATCCACAGTGGAAGAGACAGCACTACATCGTAGGGCATCGTATGCAGCTGGCCTCGATGTTGTCTAACTAGTTACACCTTATCAGCCCCACCCACATCCTCACTCACACCTTATTGCCTTCCAATTCCATCTGTTGGGTGGGGGCAGGATTAATGCTTCAGTGCTATGCAGCACTCAGTTCCCAGTATCTCCCCCTGAAACTGGTTCTAAGTCACCTCCACCACATGCTTGCCCTCATCCAACTCTGTAACACCCCACCTCGTTTGAGTTTTCTTCCTATCGCTCACTTCCCTAAACACACACTCCCGTTTACTGCTTTCCAAACCCTATCTTCTCCATTACAACCACAGCACCATAGGGGTAGGCACGCTCTCTTGCTGAAAGGGGCAGCCCAGCCCCTAATTCAGCTTGCCATACGAAACACTGTGTAACCACTGAACAGAGGAGCATGTCATCTGTCGCCACCTCAGGGATGGAGGGCAGCTGGCAGCAACTTTACAGCCCTACAGTGGGGAGACAAGCTACGATCAACCGGGCATTTGGGACCTGTGTCTCTCCTCGTTACCATGATATCTGCCCCACGCAACACAGCCTCCGCCTTTATCTCACTTCATTTCACTTTTGTTCTCACCTGGTTCCTTTCTCTCAGCCTGGGCCTGGATGTCTCTGCATCATAACCCAATCCTGCTGTTTCTCTTCAGGACCTCTTCTCTGGACCCCATGATGTGCCATGTGACCGAGGGTGGAGATCCAGTTACCCACAACGGGCTCCCCCCTCACTGCAAAATCTCCCAACAGTCTGTATCCATCCCAACACTTCACACAGCCCTGAAATTTCTTCCCTAAAGAAATAAAGCAGTCTTGCTTTAGAATGTCTTGTAAATGGCAAAACATGGTCTGTTTTTTTAGCAAATGAAGAATAGCAGAGACTTCATAACTTCTCCATAGCAAGGAGTACCTGGTGAAAGAAAAAAATTCTTGAGCCGGAAGTCAGAGTCGTGGGTTCTGGCCCCACCACTCTCACTACCCATATGTCTGAGAGTAAATCACTTGCTTATTTATGGGCTTCTGTTTCCATGTCCATCAAGCTGGACAGTATCTACCTTTGAAGATCAATTGCTTTTTTAAAAGATTTCTTTACTTGTTTTTTTTTTTTACAGATTTATGTACTTGTATGGGAAAGTCAGATTTATAGAGAGAAGGAGAGACAGAGGGAAAGATCTTCCATCTGCTGATCCACTCTCTAAGTGGCTCCAACGGCCGGAGCTGAGCCAATCCAAAGCCAGGAGCCTCTTCTGGGTCTCCCAAGTAGGTGCAGAGTCCCAAGGCTTTGGGCCGTCCTCGACTGCTTTCCCAGGCCACAAGGAGGGAACAGGAATGGAAGTGGAGCAGCCGGGATATAAACTGGCACCCATATGGGATTCCGGCACATGCAAGGTGAGGACTTTAGCCACAGGCTACTGTGCTGGGCCCTATGAAGTTATTTTGTAGGCAAACTAACAGCAAGTGAGAAGGAGGGAAGGAGGCAGAGAGATCTTCCATCTGCTGGTTCACGGCCCACAAGGCTAAAACAATCAAGGCTACTAGATCAGAGCCAAGAACTATATTGCCTTCTCCCATATGGAAGGCAGAGGTCGAGTACTGGAGCCATCACCCATTGCTTCTTAGATGTTTTAGTGGGGAGCTGGATCCAGTTAGATGCTCTGATATGTGGGTACCCAAGTAGCAGCTTAACCATGTGTACTACAATATCCTTTTAAAAAAAATGCTTATTTTTATTTATTTGAATGACATGGAGTTTCTTTTGGGTCTCCTGCAAGGGTACAGGGGAAACAGCACTTGGGTCATCTTCCACTTCTTTCCAGGCATGTTAGCAGGGAGTTAGATCAGAAGTGGAGCAGCATGAACTTGGTCAGGTGCCTGTATGGGACACCAGAGTCACAGGCAGTGGCTTTATACACTGTGCCACAGTGCTAGTCCCTATAACATCCTTTTGAAGGAGAAAATATCTATGGACCTAATTTAAGATTTTAAAATACTATACAACTACCAAGTAAGTACGTATTTGCTCAGTAAAATTATACATGGCCATGGAGAAGCTGATTACATTCTGAAGGTCTTCAGGGCCTCCAGGGTCAATAGGGAAAGGAAGAAGTGGATCATTTCTGTCCTCCAGCACCGTCCAGTAGGCCTGTCGGAGGCTTGGCAGGTACAGGACGAAGCGCAATGAGGAGGTTACCAACTCCCCCAGTTTCAGCCGGGCCACTGGGTCTGCAATCCCTGTCCTGCTTGCTATTCATCCCCTGACAGGAATGAGGTGAACAGGGGCACCCTAGAGACAGAGAGGTGGTTCCCATAAAAGGGGCTTCTGGAAACCACAGTCGGGGTTTACCAGGGACCTTCAGAAGCTTGTTAAGTAAAGGTCCAAAACACAGCTTCCCGCTACCTAGAAGTACTGGATCCTGTGGGTGGAGCTATCCCAGGAAGAAATCATTGCTTAGAGACACCACCATGTCCATTTTTTCCTCTCTCTTCAGGCACCAAAGATGGAAACCAGGGCTTGCTGGAAACATGAAACAAAGAAACAAATTTGAAAGGAAAAAGAAAGCTCTATTTCTTTAGGTAGCAACAAACCCAAGTTAAAAGAGAGAGAGGAATGCTTCCTTTAATGAATAAAAGTTAACATAATGATTGCATGCACTTCCAGGGCTTCATATGATGTTTTGCTACACTTATTGTTTGTGTGATGTTCAGATCCGAGTAAGACTATGTCCTCACTTCTTTGTGGTAAAACCATTCAAAATCATTTCTTAAAACCTTTTGGGAGCACACACTAAGTTATTATCTGTAGTCAGCCTTCTGGGCAACAGAACACAGAGCTGGTTTGCCTTCTGAACGGTCACTTATTACCCATCGACCCACCTTGCCCCATTCCTTCCTTCCCAGCCTCTGGGAACCACCATTCAGGCTCTCAGCTACTGTAAGAGCAACAAGAAAAGAGCAACTAAGACGAGTTCTAAGTCCCAAGCACATGCCAGGTGTAACAAACATAATGTTAGCCCTAGGTTATTTCTTGATGTAGAGACAGAATCATAGGTATAAGGAAGAGAAAAAAAATAAAAGATTATCCAATCAAAGCATTTCGTAAAGTTCTCAGAAAAATGTGGATTATGAAAAATTCCATGCAATATAAAGTTTTTGCACCAAAATAAACATAACATCTAATTCGATTTTCCATGAACTTTTTGAGGTACTCTGATAAACTATATATTCACTGAACAATATATATGTACATACACTGAACTGTAACCAAATTAAAACAAATTTCTATAATTCGATTCATTTGGAAGTAAAAATTCATATGCCAAATTTATATGTTGAAGAGAAAGAAATCACACCAGTCATACCGAAGTCAATATTAAGAAAAATATGACTATTTTCTTTTATTACTCAACACTGTTTGACAAGATACAGTCAATACAATAAGAAAAATAAAATGAAACCATCAGTATAAATGTTGGTATACAGCAAATATTTTCAAATTGTACGCTTATTTTTCTAGAAATACCTCCAAAGCCTAAAACTAAAAAGTTTTAATTTTTTTGAAGATTTATTATTTATATGATAAGCAGAGATCAGAGATAGCAGAAATTTTCCAACTGCTGATTCACAGTGGGTGGGATTGGACAAAGCTGAAGCTGGGACTTCATCTGGGTTTACCACGTGGGTATAGGGGCCCAAGGACTTGGACCATAATCTGCTGCTTTCCCAGGTGGATTAACGAGAAGGTGGATCAGAAACAGAAGAGTTGAGACTGGAGCCAGCACTTGGGTTTGGAGTGCTGGAGTTGGAAGTTGCAGCTGCATTTGCTGCACTAGAATGCCAGTCCCTCGAAATTCTACTTTAAATCTTATCTCCATCACTGATAGTACTGATGGGGAAAGGAAGGAAAGCATGGGGGAGGCGTAAGATTAAAATACCAAATTCAGATTTCAAAATAACTGTAATTAATAATGAGATTGCAGGTCCAAGAGACGAGAAGAGACAATAGGACAGTATCATATTTAAACTTAAAATTTGCAAAATCGCTCAAAGATGTGAAATGATGCATTCAAATGACATAGAATCTAAACAAGAGAAATTCAATGAAAACCAATTCCAGGCACATCACAGTAAAAGTGACAAGGACTAAAATCAAAGGGAAATTTACAATATCAATTTGAGCACATAAATAAATTAGCAATGAGAGCTCAGCAACTGAGCTTTACATTTACAACTGACTACTCACTTGGTTAACTAACCTTAGATTTAAGAAAGGGTATATGGGGTAATATCTAAACCAGAGACTAACTTTTTTTTTCTGTAAACGATTACATCATAAGTATTTCTTACTTTATACAATATATTATCTCTGTTGCAACTACTAAAATAACTACAAATAATATACAAATACATGAGTGTGGCTGAGCGCCAATACAACTTTATTTACCAACGTAGGCTGTAGGTCACACTTGGCCCACGGGGCTGTTTTGCTCTAGGTTGATCACAAAGAAAGCAGTATGAACTATGTAGAACTGACAAGCAAACAAAGGGGGAAGTAAAGTGGTAAAAATAAGATTAATTCAAAGAAAGGATGTAAGAGCATGAGAAAGGAGTAAGTTAGGAAGAAAAGATTGAAGCAAAGAGCAAGATGGCAGAATTGAGCCCAAATATGTCAATAATTACATGAAGTACAAACTGAATTCATGCAAAATATTATTAGAGTGGGCACCCCAAACCCAAATAAACAAAACCATGCAAATACTTACTTGCAACACATTGTCTGTACAAGAACACAAAAAAGTTGAAAGTGAAGGGATGGAAAAAGACAATATGAACATTAGCTAAAATGATGAAAGTTGTAGCTACATTAATATCAGAAAAATCTTTTTGAAGAATCATTGCTTGATAGCATTAATTCCAAGTGGCTATTAACCTAATAGCAATCTCAAAATATAAAATTCACAAGTTGTCATACATAATCCACAATCAGAGCAAGATATTTTACCATGTCTCTCTCAGAAACTAAGAAAAAATGTACATAAAATGCAATTAGGAGCCCGCTGTGATAGCGTAGTGGTTACAGTCCTCGCCTTGCACACCCAGGATCACATATGGGCACCGGTTCTAATCCCGGCAGCCCTGCTTCCCATCCAGCTCCCTGCTTGTGGCATGGTCTGGGAAAGCAGTCGAGGACGGCCCAAATCTTTGGGACCCTGCACCCGTGTGGAAGACCCAGAAGAACTTCTGGCTCCTGGCTTCGGATTGGCTCAACTCCAGCTGTTGTGGCCGCTTGGGGAGTGAACCATCGGAAGGGAAATCTTCCTCTCTGTCTCTCCTCCTCTCTGTATATATGCCTTTCCAATAAAAATAAATAAATCTTTAAAAAAATGTGATTAGATTTGGATGATAACAAACTTGATCTGCCTGATGCACAGAACACATTATGTAATAGTTACAGAATATACATTTTCCTTCTCAAAGGCATATGGAACACATGACAGTATGATGAGCCATAAGGCAAGACTCAGTACATTGGAAAGAGGGAAATCATACCAGGGAATATTTTCTGACTACGGTGGAATTAAAGTGGACATCAATAACAAGAAAATAAAATCTCCAAGGGATAGAAATGTAGACGTATATTCCTAATGACTCATGAGTTAATGGAAAAAAATTAGAAGTACCCTCCCAAATGAGTCATGTGTTAAAACAAAAAGAAACACAGTGGAAAGTATGAAGTATTTTTAGCTAAAAGATAAAGAAATTACAGCCTACAGAAATGTATTATAGGGCTGTGCTTGGAGTGAAATCTAAAACTCTACAAGCAAGTACCTGACAAGAAGGAGGAGGGCTGGTACAGGGGCTAAGCAGCCACCGGGACACAAACATCTCACACAGATGTACCTGCTTTGGGTCCTGGCTGCTCTGCACTTGCAATCTAGCTTCCTGTTACTGTGCCTAGGAGGCAGAGGATGGTGGCCCAAGTACTAGGATGTCTGGTAATGATGAAGGAGACCTGCATGAATTCCTTCAGCCTAATCAACCCTGACAATTGCAAACATTTTTGGGATGAACCAACAAATGGAAGAAGTTTCCTCTTTCCATATCACTCTGCTTTCCAAATAAAAAAAGTAAACCGTTTTTAAAAAGTAGAAAGATTAAAACTCAATGACTCAAGAAACTAGGGAAAGAACCATAAGTCAGAGCCATAAAAAGGATGACAGAAATAAGATATATACTAAAATAAGCAAGGAAACAGACAATAATCATACCTCAGAAAAAACTGACGAAGTTAAAAAAATATTTTAAATACTAAATAGAGAAATGGGACATAATTATTGAAATAGCACGAACTGTATATATGAAATCTGTTCTCTTTAAATAAGTGAACATTAAAGGTTCAGCAGGAAGAATATCCTCTATAAAAATTTAAAGAAAAATAAAATTAAAAATGTAGATACTACAGAAATACAAAGCCCATCATAAATAATATTACATTAATAAATTTTATATACATAAGAAATAAACAGATCCCTCGGAAAAAAACAATTTGTCATACTGAAATGAGAAGATGTTGTTCTACGCAGACTTCAACTTAAATATTTTTATACCTAGTATTACCTAGAATAATGGCCTCCCTTCTCTGGCTCTCATCCTCTGTGTAAATCTACCTTTTCAAGAAAAACAAATAAATCTTTCAAAAAAAAAGGTTGGGGAGAAGCTAATTCTCCACCATGTTGTGCCAGGGTCCCATACAGGGCTGATTCATGTCCCAGCTGCTCTACTTCTCATCCAGCTCCCTGCTGATGGCCTGGAAAAGAGGCAGAGGATGGTCCCAGTTCTTGGGACCCTGCACCCACATGGGAGACCTGGAAGAAACTCCTGGCTCATGGCTGTGGATCAGCTCAGCTCTGGCTGTTGCACCCATTTGGGGAGTGAACCAGCGGATGGAGAAGACCTTCCCTCTACATCTCTCTGTAAATCTAACTTTCAAATAAAAATAAATAAATCTTAAAAAGAATAATGGTCTCCCCAAATCATCTATGTGCTAATCTTGTGAACATGTGAATATTTCTTACATGGTAAAAAAAAAAAAAGAGTGGAGGGGGCTTTGAAGATGAGATAAAAGAACTTGAGTTGGGAGGTTTTCTTGGATTGTCCAGGTAGGCTCATTCTAACCACAAGAGGCCTTAAAGATCCTTTCTTACTATGTAGTCAAAGGAAGATGTGACTAAAGAAGAATGATCAGTGAGGTGTAACATTGCTGACAATAAAGAAGGGGAGTGTTCGTTAAGTGGATGGCCTCTGGAATTCAGAGAAGCAATCCAAGGATTCTGCTCCAGAACCTCTAAAGAGACAGGCCATCAGCACCTTCCTTCAGCCCAGTGAGACTGATGTTGGATTTTGTTTTAAAGATTTATTTTTTTTTATCACAAAGTCAGATATACAGAGAGAAGGAGAGACAGACAGGAAGATCTTCCATCCGATGATTCATTTCCCAAGTGACCGTAATGGCTGGTGCTGCGCCGATCCAAAGCCTGGAGCCAGGAACCTCTTCCGGGTCTCCCATGCGGGTGCAGGATCCCAGGGCTTTGGGCTGTTTTGGACTGCTTTCCCAGGTCACTAGCAGGGAGCTGGATAGGAAGTGGAGTTGCTGGGATTAGAACTGGCGCCCATATGGTATTCTGGCACGCTCAAGGCAAGGACTTCAGCCAGGCCTAGGTGTTGGATTTTCAATACCCTGCACTACAAGGTAAGGAACTTGTATGTATTAATTTGTTAGAGAAGCCATAGGAATCTAATTCAATGTATTAAAGGAATTTAATATCACTATCATGGTTAGTAAGAAGATATTCAAAGCATTTCCTAAGATTTATCTTATTTTTATTGGAAAGTCAAATATACAGAGAGGAGAGAGACACAGATATTCAGAGAGAAGGAGAGACACAGATATTCAGAGAGAAGGAGAGACAGAGAGGAAGATCTTCCATGATTTACTCCCCAAGTGACCGTAACGGCCGGAGCTGCACCGATACGAAGCCAGGAGCCTGGAACCTCCTCTGGGGCTCCCACGTGGGTGCAGGATCCCAAGGCTCTGGTCAGTCCTTGACTGCTTTCCCAGGCCACAAGCAGGGAGCTGGATAGGAAGTGGAGCTGCCAGGACTAGAACTGGTGCTATTATGCCATTATGCATTTCCACAAAAATAAAAAAGAACAGAGATTCTCACATACCCCATTTCTAATTATCATTGTGTTTGAGACCATGTTAAATGCAGAAATAAGAGTTGAAAGCAAGACATCTGTGAGCAAGGTCCTTGTGTGAGGAGAAAACCAGCAAAACATGTAAATATGTCAATGCTTTCCAAATTGGTCTGTATTTCAATGCAATCTTAATGAAATCCACAACAGGTACTTTTGTGAACACTAATAAAATGATCCTAAACTTTATGTAGAGTTGCAAAAGGCCAAAAATAATCAATATACTCATGAAGAAGAGCAAATTAAAGATAGTGCTAGATATTAAGATTTATCACACACTATAATAAAAGTAGAAGAGTATGATGTGGCTATCAGAGTAGAAACAAGGAGTGGCATTGTAGCAGAGTGGATTACACCCCTGCCTGCAATGCTGGCATCTCAGCTGGGTGCTGGTTCAAGTCCAGACTGTTTCACTTTCCATTCAGCTCCTTACTAATGCTCCTGAGGCTGCAGCAGAAGACGGTACAAGTGCCTGGGTCCTTACAACTCAGGTGGGTAACCTGGGTAGATTCCCAAGCTCCTGGCTTCATCCTGGCTTGGCCATGGCCTTTGTTGCCATTTCAAGAGTGATTCAGTGAACAGAAGATCTCTCTTTCTGCCTGCCTTCTCTCTCTCCCCCCCTCCATATATCTATATCTTTATCAATATCATTATCTATATGACCTACATCTATATCTAAATCTTTATCATTATCTATGTCTATTTATATAAAACTCTGCCTTTCAAATAGGTAAATGTTTAAAACACACAGACCTATGCACATGCAAACACTCAATTTATTCCATAGGTGACATTGCAAGTGAAACGATCACTCTTCAATACATTGTAATGACTCATTTGTATATTCCCAGAAAGAAAGTAAATCCTATTTGTTGTGGGTATAATAGGACTTGTTTCCCCAAAATTCATGCAAAGGCTTAGCAAGCATAATTAGAGAAAAAAAATTACATCCAAATTGGACAGGAGGAAGTCAAATATTCATGATTTCAGACCACACGTGCTCTTTCTCTTCTAGAAGAATTCCTGCTAGGTTCAGGCATCCAGGCCTGCTCCACACAGCCACGTACTGCAGGGTTAGCCGACCCCTTCCCAGTGCAGTCCCTACTCAGCTCCAGCCTGGACACTGTACTAGATTGAGCCAGGGCTAGTATGCAGTTTGAGTAAGGGGGCATGGCCTGGAAAGGGTGGGGTGGCGAGGGTGGCTGTGGTTGTCCCCAGAATCCGCCTTGTGGTTATGAGGACACCAGGTTCTTGGGGAGACAGGGTTTGATAATGATTTTACACCTGGACTACCCTAAATTACTACCAAAAAGTGTGCAGAACTGGTAAACAAATTCAGTACTTCACTGCAACTTCAGCAGATTGAAAAATCAACATAAAACAGTAGGATTTTATATGCTAACAGTGAACTTATTGAAAAAGAAACCAAGAAAATAATTTCTTTCACAATAGCTACAAGATTAAAATATTTAGAAATAAACTCAAACACAAAATGAAAGATTTCTATGACGAAAATCACAGAACGCTGATGAAAGAAACCATGGAGGATATGAGAAATGGAAAGGCATTTTATATTCATGGATTGGAAGAATTTATACAAACAGAGCACAGTATTCAAAGCAATGCAACCACCATCAAAATACCAATGATAGTCTTTCCAGAATGCAAAAAGAAAAAATTCACATGGAACCACCAAAGTCCCAGAATAACCAAAAAGATCCAAGGGAAGGGAAGGAAAGAGCAGGTGAGGCGGGAGAAAGAGAGAGAGAAAGAATCACAACACCCAACTTCAAAGCATACTACAAAGAAATAATAATTAAAACAGTATAGTACTAGTATAAAAATCAAGACAAAAATCAATGGAATAGAGATCCAGAATCACTCTAGGCACAAATATCCAACTGATATTTTAAAAAGGTGTCAAGAATATTCATTGACAAAAGTACAGCGTCTTCAACAAATGGCTGTAGCAAAATCAAATATACATATATAGAAAAGTTAAATTCCTTATTTTCCACCACATACAAAAATCAACTCAAGATTAAAAAAAAAGTAAAGATAAGACCTGAAAATACAAAATTTCTAGAAGAAAACAAAATGGAAATACTTTAAGACATTGGTTTAGACAAAGATCTTTGGGGGGCAAGGAATGAGACCCTAAGAATACAGACAACAAAAGCAAAACTAGACAAATGAAACCACACAAAATTAAGAAACTTTTGAGCAGCAAAGGAAACAATACAGAGACAGGCAAAACCTGGGAGAAAATATTTCCCAGCTATTAATGTAGCAAAGAGCTAGAAATAACCAGAATAGATAAGGAACTTTAAAAAACTCAACAACAAACAACCCAGTTAAAAAAACACCAAAGGATATGAACAGCCATTCTTCAAAAGAGAATTACAAACAGCTAATAACACTAGTAATAAAGGCAATGCAAATTAAAACTATAATATCAGCTCACCCCTTCAGACTGTCTACCCTTAGAAAAACAAACGTAGCAAATGCTGATGAGGGTGCAAAAAGAGGGAATGCTTACACACTGTTGCTGGGAGTATAAATGAGTACAGTAACTATGTAAAGCTGAGAGATCTTTTAGAAACTTAAAAATAGAACTGCCAAGTGATCCAGTAATCCCACTACTGGGTTTATATCGCAGACAAATGAAATTCTGTCAAGGAAATAATTGCACTACCATGTTTGTCCCAGCACTATTCACAGTAGCCAAGATATAGAATCAAAGTGTCAATCAACAAACGAATACATGAAGAATACGTGGTATATATACATAGTGGAATAATATTCATTCATACAAAAAAACAACAAAAGCCTTTTATTTGAAAAAAAGTGGTAGGTGATGAAACTGAGGATATTATGTTGACATAAGCCAGACATGGAGAGCAAACTGCTACATGTTCTCTTTCAAGTCTGTGGAAGTTAAGGACCCATAGTATAGTAATTGGAGAAGCCGGGCATTATGGGGGAGCAGGCAACAGGTATCAAACCACAGTGAGTCAGCAGGAATAAGTGTGCTGTGTTACACAGCACAGAAGGGGGTCTATAACTCACTCTAATCTAGTATATATTTTTCTGAGCAAATAGAAGAGAGGCGCTCCAAAGAAATAACAAGATAAACGTGAATTAGCCTGATTTGATCGGTACTGAGTGTGTACCTGTATCGAAATGTCATGCTGTGTCCCACAATACGTATAGTTGCTGTTAGTCAAAAGTTCTTTACACATTTCTGAAATGTGGTAAATCTGAAGTAGTGGAGAAAAATGAATATTCCCCAACCCTGCATCTGTGTATCAGAAGGAAAAAGTAAGACTGCTTAGAGGCCAAGGAAGTCTGAGATTTTATAACCATGGAAAGGTTGGTTGTGACATTTGGAGCAGGAGGGAAGCAGGGTTAGCAAGAGATGAAGTAAGGGGGAGAGAAGTTACATGCATTTGGGAGTTACTCTACTGGAAACTGTGATCTCCCTCACAACAATGCCATGAGGTGGCTGGATGTTTTCTTTCTTTCTTTCTTTCTTTCTTTCTTTCTTTCTTTCTTTCTTTCTTTCTTTCTTTCTTTCTTTCTTTCTTTCTTTCTTTCTTTCTTTCTTTCTTTCTTTCTTTCTTTCTTTCTTTCTTTCTTTCTTTCTTTCTTTCTTTCTTTCTTTCTTTCTTTCTTTCTTTCTTTCTTTCTTTCTTTCTTTCTTTCTTTCTTTCTAGCATTGCATTTATTTTTATTTGGAAGGCAGATCACAGAGAGGAGAGGAGAGAGACAGAAAGAGATCTTCCATCCACCGCTTCACTCCCAGAATTGCTGCAGCAGCTGCAGCTGGGTTGGTCTGCTGCTTCTGAGTCTCCTAAGCGGGACCCAAGCACTTGGGCCACCCTCTGCTGCCTTTTCGAAGTCATCAGCAGGGAGCTGGATTGGAAGTGGAGCCGCCAGGACTCAAACTGACACTTCTGTGGGATGCTGGCTCCACAGGTGGATGCATGCGACATCATGACCCTGGTCTTAGTTCTTCCTTCCATCCTGCTGGAGTGGACGCGGAAGCCCAGAGTGTGGAGTTGGGCTTTGTTAAGCCTGCCTACCCGGAGCTCACAAAACCCACAGGAGTCAGCTCTGCCTATAGCTGGATTGAACAGGCTTTGGTTAAGTCCCTCACTTCTCCAAACCTTCCCACCCAGCAATGCCTGCTCAGGCTCAAGAGGAAGATTCAGCAGCTGTCTGATTTTTTGGAGAGTTTTACTAAAAATGTGCCAGGACCAATTAAGTACTTATTGTTGTCACTGTTGCAGTTGTGGTGAATAGATAATGTTTATTGGAGAAATACCAATAGATCTAAAGCAGTAAAACAAAGAAATTCTAGAACAAGTAGGACCAATCTATACTGACAGCAAATGAACGATTGCTTGTAGAGAGGAGAGAAGTAGCCCCATGAGGGAGGCTGGAGAGAATTCTGGGAGTGGGAGGAGGATGAAAATACTCTGTCTTGATTGTGGTTGGTGTTCAACTTAAGCTCATCAACATATGTACTTAAAACAGATGAGTTTTATTTTGTGTAAAGTATACTGCAGTAAAGCTGAAGTAAAGAGAAAAAATGACTATCACCACAAATTCCAGCACCAAGGGTGAACCACCATCATTCTAACATTTGTATGCCACCAGAGCTTGTACTCGCATGCACACATACACAGTTAGTCATGCACCTGTGAGTATAACAACGTGTTCAAACTGGCATTGTTTCCCCTCACCAACATCTCATGAAAAACTTTCCATGTCAATACATGAAATGTTGCACTAGCATTTTTGTAGTAGTAAGCTCACCCTTAAGGCACTATAATTCAGTTTATTCCACCAATTCTTTCTGTTGAAAATTTAAGATTGTTCCCATTTTCCCGTTACTAACACTACCGCACATACCTCCATAACTTCATGTTAGCACATATCCATAATTGCCACAGCATTTCTACCAGGAAAATGACTGCATCTCAGGGACTCACATTTTCCAAGGCATTCTGAATGCCTTCCAAACTCACCCTCCAGAGAAAAGCTACATCAATGTGTATGCCCACCAGCCATTTTCTGGTCTTGACCAATCAGCAGCAGGGACCTCCACGGGCTCCAGGACTCAGCCCAACTTCAGAGGTGATGGAAAGCTCTGCAAAGCCAGTTCTCAGTCCCAACTCTTCCCTGAATTCAAGGCCTGTAAAACTGTGCAGTCCAAAGGCTTCCAACCGAACACATCCAGCACTCAGCCTTGGAACTGCGAAAGGAACAAGTGTATCCCATTACCTGGGGAAAAGCCCACAGCCCGGAGCCAGTAGTTGTCGCAGGGTTTTAGGAGGATGATAAGGGCCAACTTAACAGGCATTCGCAGCACCACTGGTGCTTCTGGTTCGCGCTATCCTCACTCCCCAGCTTCACCCATCAGAGGTCTCAGGAGACAAACTAGGGCCCTTACATCTCTGTCCCTGGTGCACTGGTCTGGTGTGGTCACAGAAGGCCAGCCACTGTGCTCTGTGTAGACGCCTAACGGTGCCTAACGTGCCTCCGATCAACTGGGGACACGAAACCCCACTTTGGGAGCGGCCTGTCTACCCCTCCTGCCTCCAGGACCACGCCTGACAAATATAGCAGCAATTCCAGGCATCTGATGTAGGGCTATGTGTGTACACTTGGCTCCAGCCAAGCCCCAAACCCTAATTCTCCTCCTGCATCAAAGGACCGTCTCTCCTCCAGTCTCCAAGCTCAAAGTAAGCGGCAATTTGGGAGGCAACCCCTCTTATATTTAGCCTTAAAAACCCCAAAAGCCAACATACCAGCACGCTCACCCAAGCATCTCTCACAAGCTGTTGTTTGATTTGGGCTGAGAAAATGACAGGCTGAATTCTGCACCAAGAAGAGACAAGGTGGGGGCGGGAGTAAGGGGGTAGTGGGGGGGGGGGGGATGATGGAGAAAAAGAGTTTTATTTTCCCTCCACTGCCAACCTCCGCCCCTTCAACTCCTCCCCCAGGCCTGGGTGGACCCCGCCTGGGTAAGCGTTTCCTGCTATATTTAAAAAACCACAGAAGTGTTTGGAGACTCAGTTTCGGGATCGCAGGCGGCGTCTCCTGAGGACAAGGGGGAAAGCCGGGTGCCGCGCGCCCGCCCGCCTGCTGCCTGGAGCTCCCAAGTCCGGGGAATCCAGGTCAGGACGCGCCGCTGTCTCCTCACGGCTGCCGGCAGGGTGGCGCCCGGCACCGACGCTGGGGTGGGCGGCGGCGGGGTCCGAATTCTGTGGTGCGGGGCGCGAGACGTAGCGCGGTGCAGGCTCCGGCGTCCCTGTGGCCCGGCGGGAAGCGGTGTGAAAGCGGCCCCGCGGCGCGGAGCGCTGCAGACGCGCGGCTCGTGGAGAGGTGCGGCTCTCCCTCCCAGCTGATAGGGTGACGTTCGCTTTGGAGGCTTGGAGATTGGCTTTTTGATTTGGCTTCTTGCGGCAGCTTAATGGGCAAAGCTCTCGGCTCCCCAGAAACCAGCCCCTCCGCGCGTCCCCTCAGCGCGCGGCGCGGCCGAGACGTCTCCCGCGGTGACGGCGTGTGAGGCGGAGAGCCCGCGCGCTCCCACCCCGGGAAAGCCCGGGCGACGCGGCCGCGAGCCCCAGCCGGGGTCCCTCGGAGCCGCCAGGGCGCGCCGAGCTGCTCGCCTTCCCGCCCCTCCCGGCAGGAATCCCCTGCCGTCCGCGGCCGGGACTCCGGGCCTCTCCCGGCGTCGTACGGGAGCCCGCGGGCGCGCGAGGTCGGGTTTTCCCCGGTCCTCGGATCGGCGCGGAGGGCCCCTACCTCAGGCCTCCTCGCCCTGGCCCCAGCCCCGGGGCCGTGCAGACCTCGCGCTCCAGATGCACTGCCCCGCAGCTCCCTGACGGTTGCGAGAGCTCTAGCCTGGCGGGCGGGCTGGTGGCGGCGGCAGCAGCGGACTGACATGCCCCGGACGCGGCTGCGCTCGGCCGGCAGCCCGCGGGGGCGATGAGCCTCTGCGGCCGCTGAGCGCCTGGCGGCGGGGGGCACCGCGCACCTTCCTCACCCAGCACCCCCCATCCCCCTCCCTTGCCCACTCCGCTCGGGAGGCGGAGAGGAAACGGTGAGTAATGGGGGTGAGCCTTCTTGCCCTTCCCCCCCGGCGGGTGGCGGAGGAGAGGGACGTAGGGGCTTGGTCGGGGGTGGGATATCCCCAGGAAGGTCCCTGGTTGTGGATAATGTTGTGAGTGAAGTTATTTCTCAAGATGGCCCATGTAAAGTGTCTCCTGTGGGTTTAGTGCCAGAAGAAGGGGAGGGGGACACCCGGAAAGTGCACGGTGTGTATGCAGTGTTGGGTTGTGTGTGTGGGGGGGGTGTTGTCTGGCGGAGCGAGTGTCTGCAGCGGTGGGCAGGAAGCGGCCACCGGGAACGCGTGCCCATTCGGATGGTGAGCTGCGGGCTTAGCAGAGAGCATTCGCTCGCTAGCGGGGGAGGCCGCCCGCTTTGTGGCGCCCCGGACGCCTGTGTGTGCGTGTGTGTGTGTCGCCTGTGCCAGAGCGTGTGGCGCTCCTGGGACTGTGAGTGCCTGCTGGGTTGGGGGGCTAAGAGGGGAGCGCTGGCTACTCGGCGCGCATCCGCCCGCATGCACACACGCACGCACGCGCACCTCCAGCCTCGGGACTCCGCCGCCGCGGGTAGGGAACCGCAGCCCAGGTACATCCGCCTACCGCGGCCCTTGGGCACGGGAGAGGGGGGCTTCTCCAGATCCCGATGGGTCTGGGTAGTCCCGCGCAGAAGCGAAGTCTAGAAGTAATCCTATCCTCATCCGCCCAACACACGGACACACAGCACCGCCATGGTCCCCCACCCCCGCAGAGGGTAGCGTTGCTCCTGCAGCCCGGCTGACCTGCCCCGAGGACCAGAGACACTGGGAGAGATGATGAAAGCGATTTGCTCCGGGGTTTAAAACAGCAACAACACAGTTTTGGTCTTTATTAATTGTCTTTTATTTTTAAACCGTGAAGAAGGGAGGGGATTTAACTAGAACAAACGCTTTTAATGCAGTACCATAAATTTACCCGCTTGCTGTCCGCCTCCTCCCCCTTCTCTTTTTCTTTCTTTCCTGATGATTAAAAGAGGAGCCCCCCACCCCCCACCCCCAGTGCTTAGGTCTCTGGGGCAGAAGAACTGAAATTGGGTGCAATTTATCAGAAATGCTGGCCGCAGCTGGGTGCCAGGTGTTGAGCTCTTGGGTGGTCAAGCAACCCCGAAGCGCAGAGGCACGCGGGGCGGGGCGCTGTGGGTACGTGATGGGTGCACATCCGGCCTTCTGGTGGGGGCACCAAAAGGGAAACCTCCGGGCCTCTGGCGACCTGGTGACTCGCAGCCGCGTGTGATTAATCGCCCACAGCTGTTGTGCTCTGTCTAGGGGAGCTGAGCTCTTGTTTATCTCGGTTTTCAAATATAGCTGCTGCGCCATGCTCTTCCTGAAGTAGGGGATCAGTTCGCTGTGTCTGGGCGCTTGGCCTCCCGCCAGCCTTTTCTTTGTTGCAGGCCAGGCTGGCTGCATCCAAGTTTGAGAGCAACGGGCCCCTGCATGCCTTGCAGTTGTCCAAATGAGGATGATTGACGGTCCAGCCGAGCTGGAGGTTTCTAGATGTGGGCTGACCGCCCCGGTCCCTCACTGCCACCCTCCAGTTCCCTTAAGCAGTCTACTCACACAAAAGCAGGTCCTAGCTTCCGCTTCTTAAAAAAAATAATTGATTAATTAAAAAAAAAAGCTGAAAGACAGAGACCTGATTGAGAGGAAACAGACTCGCAACACTGAACTTGGCTAAGGCTATTTTTTCTTTATCTTGCTGGCCACAGGATGGCCTCTGGTCCAGTCTCCTCTAATCTGACATGCTACCTGGTCCTTCCAGCGCCCCTCACATACTCCTGCTGTTCCCCCTTCAACTGTCAGCTGGTGGGCTCTTGCCCTAAAGAAGCTCTGCATATCCTCCCTGCTCAGGCCAGATGCCTTTGAATTTATATCCCCATAACTTGAACCTTCTGTTTGGGGGCAATTTAAAGATGCACATTATGTTTATTTATATGACTGATTCTGGGCACACGCCTTCAATGCTAAGCTCCATGAAGGCAGGGAAGACGGCAGCTCTGAAGCTTAGCCCTGTGCCTGGTCTAGTAAATGCTGGTGGAATGAAAGGAATTGGAAGGATAAGCTGCATCTTCCCTTCTGTTTCTCCTTTTCTGCTACCCACTTTACACTGCTCTCTAAGACCTCGTGTTTAGGGAAGGGAAAATAGCCAGCTGGCCCCTGTGGTCCTCTGTGGGCTTGGACCCTGAAGCCGATGGACTGTGCTCTTGTCCCAGTCCTGCCCTATCCCTCGTAGAGTTTTGAATAGAGTTGTTGAAACTGTTTGCAGACAGTGTTTATGCTCCCTGTTTCCAGGTCTCCGTGGGCCAGGCATGCCCACAGTCCAGATTGAGGGAATATTGTTATGCATTTTTTTCTGTTTGTTTTGAAAGCTTATAGCTGTTAAAGGGCAGAGAGACAGAGACAGGCAGAGGCAGATAGAGATGGTGCAACTGCTCATTCACTCCCCAAATGGCAGTGCTAGCCAGGACCAGTCAAAACCAGAAGCCCACAATTGAGTCCACATCTCCCACGTGAGTAACAAGCACCACAGTACTTAAGCCACCACCACCTGCTGCTTCCCAGTGTGTGCGTTTTGCAGGAAGCTGGAGTTGGGAGCAGAGCCGGGGATTCAAATCCAGGCGCTGTGGATTGGCATTTAGGTAGCTGCTATGCCGAACACTCACCCGTGTGTTCATACAGCTTCACTTCTCTTCAAATCATGAAGGTTCAATGTGAAGAGAGGCCTAATCCTCCCCTCCCTCAAGCCTGCGAGCTTTTGCCGACAGGTTCAGTTATTTGGTGAAATTCAGAAATACGGTAGACTCAGAAAAGTACCCATTTATTTGTGCTATTAGCCTTGTAGTCATTAAAAATTCAGCAACCACCCACTCTGCTAGGTATGTGTTAAGCACAGAGGCAAATAAAATATAGTTGTCTTTTCCTCGTAAACAAACATTCTAGCAGGCAATGCCAACTGGTGAACAGGCAGTTTCTGGAAAGTGTTTTTTGCCCATGGAAGGTAAATGCCAGCTCACATGAAGCCTGTGGAAAGAGCATTTCTCTGTAGGCGGGAGGACTTATAAGGGCTGGTCAGTATAGCAGACTGGTGAAGGCAGGGAGGGAGGAGAAAGTGGATGTGTGAAGAGGTCCTTATGCGAGGACTTCCACCCTGTAAGAGCTCTTTTCCAGTGACTGAAGGAAGGGAGATCTTAAAGAACCATGGGGAATTGCTTTAAAGGACTTCTACTCCCCCCCCCCCCAAATTTTCACTGGGTAGGACCTCAGAAGACTTACATCTGTGAGGTGGAGGTTAGACGTACATTTTAGAGTTTTTGGAACTGAGATGTTGGCAGAGGGAGGCAAGACTTAAGAGGGTCGAGGTGTGTTTGTGTGTGTGTATGTGTGAAGGATTCCCTCTCTGTTTTACTTGCAAACTGAAATCGCCCCTCGAGGAAGAAATTATACTAATTTTTTTTTCGATGAAATAAAAACTTTTTTTTGTTTGTTTTCTGAATGAACTTTCTAAACCCACCACTGGGCAGAGAATTTTAGGAAATGAGAGGAAAGGGACCAGAGGGTATGCTATACTTGCTGCCTCACAAGGTTGAAACAAGCTGTCTAGCAAGTTCAACTTTCTACATTTTGAGATGAAGATTCTCTTGGAAGGCTAGGGAGATTTCCATCCATAGCAACCAGATGTATTAGATGCGCACGTACATGAATTTAAAAAACCAGTGTAGAGTGAATAAATGTTAATTCCACAATCTAGAATGTGTGCCTATGCTCTTCAGTCACATCCACTAGGAGAACAGCTCCCTCTCTTCTAAGACACAGTTTGGAACAGATCAGGTAGCATTTGCTGCTCAGTGTTTGGAATGACAAGCAGAGCTTTCTTGGTTGTACACAGGGATGTTGGGTCATGTGTGACTGGATCCAGGAATGGGATTGGAGTCTGTCATCCTGGCCTGGGCTTCCATGGAGAGGGGATTTCCAACTCATTTGAAAAAAGAGGCCCTCAACAGTTGAACAGTGTGAATGTTATCAACCTTCCAGTGGTTCTTCATCCTTACCTGTTCCTAACCATGGGGGAGAGCCTTTGGAGCTCTCCTGGAGCTCTCCTGGAGTTCATGAAGCCATTCCTGCCCTAAATTGCCCCAGGCTTTTTCTCTTATCTGAAATCTCTTGCTCCTTGGACACTGAATCCCTTCATAAATCCCATCCTAAAAGGAATATCGCTCGTCCAGTCCCCTCTCCCCATCTTGCCTTCAACAAACTCTTGGAACTTTTTGAATTACCTTCAGTCTGTATTTCCTAGTCATTCACTCATTCAGCCTCTTCCCACTTGTCTTCCCCTTTCTGCTCAGCTTACATCCTCCATGGACTTCTCACTCCCCTAATTATGACTGTTCCTATTCTTGCTTTCTTCCTCTCCCTGCTTACCAGATAATAAGCTCCTTAAAATATCCTTCTTTTGGCTTCTTTAACCCTGCATTCTCAGGTTGCCACCTGCTGTAAGAAATTCCTTTTCCACTTTGGCTCCAACATTCTCTCATCTCTCCCAGTTGTGGTGTTCTCCATCATCCCTCAAAGGCTCCCTCAGTGGTTACTGAATGTATGCACAGTTCACGACTCTTGTTAGCCAAGCCCAATGTCTTGTTTCCAGTCACCTATGCTACAACCCAACAGAATGCCCCATCAACTCTGCAAATGGCATTTTTGTTGACCAGACACGCTCTTTGCCTTTAGAGGCAGCCCCTCCTGACTTCTGACTTTATTGATGACACCCGCAAACTTGCAGTCACCCTGGCTCAACCGCATTAAGGTTTTCTTGGATGCTGTCCCTTTTCCCCCAAGTTTTGTTGAAGATCTTTTAAGATCAGCTGCTTCTTCACCTTTCCTACTACCACTTTCAAAATGCATATTTCCTAACCTATTTGCCTCATCATTATCTTATCTGTGTTTACCACATGTGAGCCATTCTGTTGCAAGTGCTTTACATTGATTTTTCCATTTAATCCTAACCATAGCTGATGAAGTAGTTACTACTTCTTCCCAATTTTAACATCCTCCCCCTTTAGTTCATTTTATCCGCTGTTACAAGATTTGCCTCCTACACCTCCCATTGAAACTCAGCACTTTGCTACACAAAACCCTTTGAAAGGCTTCTCATTTTTTCCAGCTCCTGTAATTCAGTGCCCTCCTTGGCCTGCCTCCCAGGGCACTTCCAGCCATGTGGTCACCTGTGGAAACCAGCTTTTTCCTCTTACAAGTCTTTGTACCCAGTTTATCCTGAGAATCCCAGCTGTTCTGCAATGTTCCGCTCAGATGTTTCTTACAAATGCAAAGACTTCGTGGAGAAAGCATCCTCTTCTTCCTTTAAATTTTGGTAACACAGCATCTGTTTCTCATGAGTTCTTCACACTGAAGTGCAGGATTTTATTTTTAATGTTTTGCAAGTGGCTTACTTCCCGTCCTGGACTAAGCATTTTTTGTCTCTCTCACTCTGTTGTAAGGTGCTTGAAATTCAGTGAATATGCATGAAAAATGAAGAAGTGAATGGATATCTCCTTCACTCCTAAGGTGCATGAAACAAGGTCAGAATTGTGGACCTGTATTATTTATTATGAAAGGACCTAGTGATGGAGTTAAAAAAAAAAAAAAAAAAAAAAAAAGACCCAAGAATTGGGTGTTGTGGTACAGCGGATAAGCCCTTAGCTCGTGATGCTGACATGCCATATTAGAGAACCAGTTCAGGTCCTGACTACTTTTCTGACCTAGCTTCCTGTTAATTTGCCTGGGAGGCAGCAGATGATAGCTCAAGTACTTGAATTCTTACTACCCATTTAGGAGACCAGATTGGAGTTCCTGACTCCTAGTTTCAATCTGGCTTGGACCTAGCTGCTGTGAGCATTTGAGGGGTGGACCAGGGATAGAAGATTTTGTATCTTTATGTTTAGCTCTGTTTCTGTTTCCCCCCTCCTCGTTGCTCTGTCTTTCAAATAAATAAATAAAATTTAAAAAGCAGATCAGGGTGTCTGGCATTGTGGCATAACAGGTAAAGCTGCCATCTACAATACCAATATCCCAAGTGCGTGCCAATTTGAGTCCCAACTGCTAAACTTCCTGCTAATGACCTGGGAAAAGCAGCATACGATGACCCAAGTGCTTGAACCCCTGCCACACACATGAGAGACTTGGATGAAGCTCCTGGCTCCTGGCCTGGCCCAGCCTATATGCTGTTGCAGCCATCCTGGGAGTGAACCATTGGAGAGAAGATTTCTTCATCTTTTTTTCCTCTCTGTTTCTCCATGCCTCTACCTGTAACTCTGATTTTCAAATAAACAAAGAAATCATTTTAATAAAAGGTAAATGAAGGACAACAGGCAGCATTGTGTAATGGTTACAAGAGGCTGTCTTCTAGTTCTTGGCATTCTGACAATCGTGGTTAAGACCCATCTCCGTTCTATGCTTTGAGTTCTTGATCCATCACAATTTGGATTGGATGTGTTGACTTCTAAGAATGTGTCCCTCCTGACTTGTAAGCTCTATGTTCTTTGTCTTATCCCATAGCATATACAAAGTACTTTAAAAAGTTCGTGGAAAATAGAAACTGGGGGTTGGGGAAAGCATTTGGTGCAGTAGTTGTCTGCCCTCCTACATTGGAATTACTGGGTTTGATTCCTGCCTCTGGGGTTTAACTCTGATTTTCTATTAGTGAACGCCTTAGGAAGCAGCAATGATAACTCAAGTAATTGGGTTCCTGGAACCCACATGGGGAGCCTGAATTGAGCTCCCAGTTCCCAGTTTCAGCCCAGCCGACTTCTGGCCGTTGCAAGCATTTGGGAGTGAACCAGTGGAATATCTCTTTGTCTGTCTCTGTCTCTCAGATAAATAGTATTCTCCATAAAAATATAAATTTATTTTAATGCGAAACATTTTTCAAAATCTGTGCATAGCTTTTTCCTAATGCGCATGTGCATGAACTTTTTAAGGACTCTTGTAGATTGCCTCCTGCTAAGAATACTTTCAGTGCTGCCAATATATTTTATTTCAGAGGCTTCCAGCTGTAACCTAAAACCCCTTGAAAATGTGCCTGCTATTTAGAGGTCAACTGGGCTAGTTAAATCAGCTGGTTTCATGTCTGGCCTCCAAAGCAACCCAAGTGGGCCTGAGAGCTGGTCCCTCTCAGTCACCTGCCACTACAGAACTCAAGGCATTCAGCAAATGTCTAGGTGTGTTTGTCCCCCAAATACTCCAGCTGTGCTGTCTCTATCCAATGCTTCTGCCGTTCCCCAGAGCTCCCACGGAAAGGTGTGGTCACAGCCAAGTCAGCACCTCTGCTTAGGTCTTTCCAGAGGCCCTGCCCACCCAGGCTGTATCCTCATACTCCCCAATAAGATGGAAAGAACAGAACCTTTCAAGCCCGTGGAAGGAAGTGCAAGGCAATTCATTAGAGAGTGAGGAGAAGCACAGTTCCTGGGAGTTTGGGGAGTCTGCTGTTGGCACCTTCTTGTGACAGAGGAGGCAGTGCACCCCTGGAGTTGATGGAACCGTGACTCAAAGAGAGGTTTTTGATGTCTTGGCAGATCCCATTTGTTCTTCATTCAGGGAATCATATAATTTAATTTCATGTTTCAGCATTTGAAAAATTAGGATAAATTAAATGGCAGTAAAATAAACCAGGCTCCTGGAGAATGGTCTAGGGATAACGTACACAGAGGAAGCCGACCACCACTTTCCGTTGCTGGCAGGGCAGTGGGGTCGAGGGGTGTTAGCCCTCTCTCCATGGGTAACTTCACAAGCTGGGGCCCAGTGGTTATGCACAGAAAAGGGCAGGACAGTGTGTGCCCCTGGCTATGCTGGGTTGCTCACTCCTCTGACACTACCCTTGATTTCTTTTAGGTCATAGGAACTGTTTTCTGTTAGTCCTTCTTGACCTGTACTAAGAGGGAGACCTCTGGCAGCCGAAGGACCAAGGGTTGGTCCTGGCTATATTATTGATTGGCAGGGTGAATATTGGGTGTAACAGGATGCCTGTGTCTCACATAGGATGTTTAGGTTCCATACCTGGTGCCAGGTTCTCACTGAGACACTGATGTTATATTTGGTGATGAGCCAGTTAATGAATGAACGCAGTGACAGTTTAAGCAAGCGAAGTGTGGGATAAAGAAAATGAGAAGTGATTTGTCAGAGCTCTGTTGGGGTCAGGTCACCTCTACGTAAGATGGACAGGAAAGCCTGACTGAGAAGTGGCATTTGAGAAATGGAAACGTAGCCTCCGTGGATATTTAGGGTGAGGATGTTTCAAGCAGAGTAAATGCCAAATCCTAAGGCAGGCACATGCTTGGCATGTTCTAGAAATTCAGAGGACTGTATCTTAGGTAGAATGGAGTGTGGACAGAGAAAAATGAAGTGAGAGGAGATAAGGCCATCATGTTAGGTTTTAAAAGAGGAATCAGTAGGGGGTTAGAGGTGTTTGTGAAGAGAGGAGACACAAAGAATAGTGTGAAATATCTGCTATATATTTTGCAAAGATGCTTCTGGCTGTTTTTTTGGAGAGTAAACTGTAAGAAATGGGTCAAGCTTGACAGTCATTGCAGTGGTCCAGGCAAGAGAGATAATCTTAAATCTTCCATAGTTAGAACATGGTGTGACACATACTTGGCACTCAATTAGCCCAAGATCACGTCCAGGCAGAATCTTTAGAACTTGCAGTTTTGATTAGTACAGACTAAGTGTTTAACAAATACGTCCTTTTGTGGATCAATGGATAGATTCCGGCTTTCCTTTAGGCACCCTGGACTTGGAGATAATTTCAGTTTTTGGTGTCTTTGAAAAATTTTGTGTTTCTAAGTAGAAGCATTTCATAGAATCGGCAGGTTCTGCAGATTCATTTTCTTCTGTGTGAAATGACATTGTTTTTTGAAGGAGATATGAGATGTTCAGCTTCACCACTTTGGTGATACAGGCAGTCATCACAATTCCCCACCCCATGTTTTCACTTTGATATTGATTTTTTAAAAAGATTTATTTATTTTATTGGAAAGGCAGATGTAACGAGAGGATGAGAGACAGAGAGGAAGATCTTCCGTCCGATGATTCACTCCCCAAGTGGCCACAATAGCCGGTGCCGCTCCGATCTGAAGCCAGGAGCCAGGATCTTCTTCCAGGTCTCCCACGCAAGTGCAGGGTCCCAAGGCTTTGGGCCGTCCTCGACTGCTTTCCCAGGCCACAAGCAAGGAGCTGGATGGGAAGTGGAGCTGCTGGGATTAGAACTGGCACCCATATGGGATCCTGGTGCGTTCAAGGCGAGGACCTTAACCATTACACTATTGCACCACGCCCTTGATATTGATCGTAGGCACTCATCTATGTGATCCTTCAGGGTGGGGAGCAGACCTGCTCCATCAGTGCACCCCAGAGCTTCTCCCAGCCTTGGCTATTGAGTCTACACACTCTGTCCCCTTAGAATTTCAAGGACCTCCGGCTCTGCACCTGCAAAGCCCATTCACTGGTCTCAATAGTCCCACCCTTAGAAGACGTTCTGAAACGAAGCAGAGAAGTGAGTTGGATGATTTTGTATGGATTGTTTTAGCTTTATTTCTTTGGGCTTAAAACTGAATTGAGAGGAACTTCCCAAGACTGGTGGGGTGAAGAAGGTATAAGAGGTGGTTTGGTCCTTGCTGTGTTCCATTTCCTTCCTGTTTCACCATCATCTTCTATTTCTGTTGGCCTCCAAGTTATATTGGTTCTAATTTTGATAAATCTGAATTCCATACCTTCCTCTGCAGTCCTGTTTACTATATTCATCCAGGTACCGTAAGATTCAGACCTGGACTAATCTTTCTCTGCTTTTGTTCACTGTCATTGCTCTGGGTTGCCCTCCTGTGACTAGACAACACTTAGTGGTTCCTTATGGCCTCCGAGATAACGCCCCAGTTCCCCTTTGCCAGTGATTCCTCACCTGTGTGCAGCTGCTGTCAGGTGCCATGTACTCTAACCACACTGCTCACTCATCTACTTATTCATGCTTCCACGGCCTCTAACACAGACATTCTCCCCATTGCCTTTTGCTTGAGGTGTACTGGCTTCTCCTCAGTTTGCTCATGTTCATTCCTCAAATCCGAAATCACATGTCACCTGGCCCATGGAGTTGGTTCCGATGAACCCAGTCAGTGTTAGCTTTCCCTTTCATGTGCATTCTTGGCACATTGCACATGCTTCGAAATCCAATGCTTGTTTTGTTGTAATTATTTGGTTTTCTGCCTCTCTTCTCCAGTGAAATGTGTGCTTCTCAAGGGGGATTATCTTTTGCCGATATTACTCAAATTGGACAAAAAAAAAAAACCTTACTCACAGCATCTCTGACAGATGGCTCTCCAGCTTCCATTTGAACATGGCCAAGTGTGGAAGAAGTCACTAGATATTGTCCCTGCTATGTTTGTGCCTTTATTCAGGATATCCATTCATTCATAAGTATATACTTAGCATCTGCTGTATACACAGTCTTAATTTAGGCCCTGAGGGTGCAAAATGTGGTATAAAAATTCCTACTCTCTTGGAACTTACGTTGTCATTTTTTTAAGCATGTGGGGAAAAGCTGAACTTGGAAGAAATTATACTAACCTCATCATAACTCACTGGAAGTCAATCTGTGACACATTGGCAGGGTTTTATACAAATGCATGCATGAAGGAATGAATGAATGAGTGGGTGAGTGAGTGGGTGCATAAACAGACTGGAAAAGTGTGAAGCTGATTTATGTTATCATCCCTGAAAGAAAAAAAAATAGAAACATGTCTTGCTGAAAATGGACGAGTAACATCCTTTTCCTGCAACAATAAGGGAACACTTTTATATTTGCTGAAAGGGTAAATCAAGTGGACAGCAAATGGAAGAAGAAATAAAAGGAACATCTGCTTATATGTGGGGGGAGGGGGGCATCAGTGCTGTTTCTGAGTCCAGGAAGGTAGGATGTTTTTGACCAATGGATGACAGGGCCTCGTAGTGCCCTCCTCCTACTTCCAGTGGGTTGAGTTCCTGAGACGTAGATGTCATCGTCAGGCTGCTCTCTTCCCCCTCAGAATGATCAACCTTGGCCCTATCTCAAAATCAACTGAAGAGCTGTTGTTAAAAAAAACATCAACAGCTAAGCTAGGGTCCTCTCACAGGCTGCAGGATGTTGCTCTAGAGCAGAAGAACCTAGACGCCCGGCTTGGTTATGACTTGCAGCCATCTCCAGAATCTGCTTGGTTTGATCACTGTCTCCAATTAGGACATGTCTTAACTATAGCTGTGGAGCAGTGGGAGAAGCAAAAGTTAATTCAGCTCAGCAAAGCCTGCTCCTTTCCCAGTGCGTGGTCCACTCTTGAGTGTTTGTGACTCCTCAGATCTTTGAAGGGCTTGCTGGGGCCAAGTCCTTGACTTCCCCAAGTTAGATGAACGCTTTAGAAATCATTGAAGTTTAGAAGCAGAGAGGTTATGAAGTCAAGCCCAACCTCTTACTTAGTCTTCTCAATAGGATTACATTGATTATGATCACTCATTGTTACAAGACACCAAACTTGGGCTACATGGAACTTCCAGAAGAGTGTAGAAGATGGACGTGTCAACAGATTAAGTCCAGTATGGTGTAACCAGTGCTTCAGTGGTGGTCAGCATCAGCATGTTGGCAAAACCCAAGGAGTAAAGGATTTACTTTGCTCAAGTATTTGGGTCCAACCACATATATGGGAGCCCTAGACCTGAGCCATTACAGACGTATTGAAGTTGGGAGAGTGAACCAATAGGATCTCTATCTCTCAAAAAAAAAAAAAAATCCTGGTGTGGTGTCAGCCATAGATTGAGCAGTGCTTGATAAACGGATGTGATTCTTGTTGTTGTTATATATTTTTAAATCCCTGATGCACTCCTGGTACCCTGGCCTAAGGATCTTTTCTCCTCTAATGTGGTGGTGCCGGGGAGATGTCAGCAGGAGGCTGTCCCTGATGCTTTCACATGATTCCACGTCGTTAAATGTCTAAGGGGCCTCAGGGAAGGTAACGTAAAACAGTTCCATGAGATTAGAGCAGCAAGAACAGTATGCGAGGAGTTTCACCTTGCATTCTACTGCATGATTCTCGGTTGTATTGCAGCCACTGCCCACATGGATGGAGTTAACTTAAGAGCCACCAACATGAGAGCCTAGATCATGACCAGAAAAGGATGTTCCTTGCCAGGACATACTTGTAATCAGTTATTACTGCAGTTGCTGGGTTGTCTCTGATCGTCATCTGAAGATAAACCTGCAGGGATGGGATGAGGTGCAGCTTGTTCATGGCTGACCCTCACTTGTTAGCGAGCACAGCATTTGGCCCAAACAGGGCAAAGAGCAGTCATTTAAGAGATGGGTTTGATCCAAGGGCTTTGGCAAAGCCAGAATGTAGGCTGTCCTTGATTTTTTCTTGGCGCCGTCTTTCTACCACTCTTCCTCCCTTAACTCACTCTCTTATGTCCTCTGGACCCTTAGAACCCACAATCTATGCGGTCCTGGCTCTCCACAGCTCTGGGCTACCCCGACTTCAATGTGTGGTTCACTACAATCAAATTATCTTTGACTCGCAGGAACTGTAGAGGGTCCTCTGACCTGACCTGAGTTTTATGGATAAGGACACTGATCCCCCAAAGGATCACCCACTCTTCAACGTCTCATAGAGGTGTGGCTGGGAGGAAAGTTTTGCTTCCAGCTTTTGATGGGAGGAAGGGAGCAGAGTCTTCCACTGCCCCATGATGCTTTGGTGTGTCTAGAGCCTTCAAACTTAAGGGGAGACCTCATCTAGAAAGACTCCCTCTCCCCCTCTGGGGACCACTGCTTAGAAGGATCTCTAAGTCAAGGGTACTATACAAGTGCAGCAGTCACCACCATGTGTTCTTGTGGAGGGAAACTAATAGGGATGAGGTGCTTGCCCTTCACCTGTGATTGTGGGCAAAGTACTCAATCTCTGTGAGCTCTAATTGGCCATTGACATGGGACAGGTGTTTGGTACAGTGGTTAAGATGTCCCTTGGGTTGCCCGCATCCTGTGTTAGAGTGCCTAAGCTTCAACTTCCAGCTGGAGTTTGGATTTTACCTTTCTGCTAATGCATGCACCTTTAAAAGCAGCAGGGAATGGATCACGTAGTTGAGTTTCTGTCACTCACATGAGCAATTCTTCTCTCTCTCTGTCCCCCTTCTCCTCTCCTCTTAAATAAATGAAATGACAAATGAATAATTTAGACATGAGTATGGTGGTAGTAGTTGCTCCCTGAACATGAAGACTCATAAGAATGACAGTGCAGGAAAGGCATTCTGCGTCATCCTGTTTCTTCTTTGGGTCCAGGTTCCCATTGGGATCATGAACCTCTCTAAGCAGTAAAGGTCACAGTGTTCCTTCTCTTGAGAAGGCAGGGAGTTTGGCTGCTATGATTCTTGGAGAATGTGGTGTTGCAAATCAGATATCTGTGCTGACTTTCCCCTGCTCTATGCAGAGCAAGTGCAGGAGTGAGTGGGCTTGAACTTGGCTGACTCCCCAGAGTGAGGGCAACTGGGCCGCACCGAGGATGTTGATGGAAATTGGCCAGGGTGCTGGGGTAGGGGCCCAGGTTCAGAAGCAGAGCAGGATGGTGTCACTCAGGCTGCTGACAGCCCTGGGTAAGTGTTCCTATTGGAGAAAGTGGAGTGTGTAGGAAGAGGGGGTTTTGCTCAGTCTGGCCTGGTGGCACTGTTTTATTAATGATCTGGAAGAGAAGAGGAACAGTGACTTTAATTAATTTGCAAGTGATATGAAGAGATGTCAGGAGCCACTGCTGAGAACACAGACACCTTGCAAATAGTCCCAGGGAGGGATGGGGGCATACAAAGAAACAATGCTGGAAAGAGAAGAGAGCCCCCCATTTTTTTTTTTTTTACTTAATAAGGCTTTATTTTGCCAATTCATTAGACCTGTAAAAAAAATTTAAAAGCAGAATGAGAAGCGTTGTGAAGAACATCTGTGTACCTCCTCCACCCTGAATTCCTGGGTTCTCACCGCTTCATGCATTTTCACCAGCAGCTGGCGCATCTCCACCTTTGGTGTTTCTGATGTAAATTACTTTGACCTCTGTGCTTTGAAACCAGTTTGATAAGCCCTTTACTCAGGAGCTCTTGCAGGGCTGCCCTGGCCAGGGACCCACGGATCTTGAATCTCTGAGAACACAGCTGGCACGATGAGCTTGTAGTTGGGGACTTTGTTGCAGAGCTTGTCTTGCGTGGCTTTGCCAAACAGAACCAGGCTGTTGAGCTTGTCCCGAACTTTTCCTTTGAACCACTTCTTCTTTCTGGCCTTTTCCCTCAATTTTGTTCATGGGGTCCTTATCTTTTTTGGCCATTTTCCTGACATCTTTCTTCTTTTTATTTTCCTGGGGTGGCATGGCGAGGTGCGGAGAGCAGTGGTCAGTTGGGCTGAGAGGAAGTTGGTGTGGAAGTGGAGGATCAGCTGCAGATCCTACCCCGGGCCCCCCTCTTTTCCTGCTTCTGTTCCATTTGCAAGCGATTTCTACCTGATCTTCCTGCTCCAGTCCTGTCTCCCTTACAGCCATCCTAAACCCTTTAGTCAAATTGATTTTTCTGAAATACAAAATCAGACCATGTCAGTCTCCTGCTTAAAATCCCATCACAGGCTTCTCACTGCCCTTAGGATAAAATCCTATCCTCTCCACCTGGCCTAGAAGACCAGCTACGAACAAAAGAGCCTTCTCCACAGTCAGCCTCATTCTCTGAGCCTCCTGCCTCAGCCAGCATTCCTCATCATCCTGTGAGCACAGTTGGCTTTCCCGTGTCTCTGTGTGTTTGCTTGGCTTGGGCTAGTCTCTTTGACTTGAATGCCCTTGCTACTTCCTTTTTTCTTCTTTGACTAATGCTCACTCATGCTTGAAGACTCATTTCAGGGTTCGTCTCCCTCTGAATGCCTCCCTCAGTCTCCAGGCTGGCTCAGGGACTGCCCGCTGCTCCCCCATCATTCTGTTCTTACCTCCACTTTTTACAGGAAGGATGTCTGTCTGTGTGTCTCCCTTGTCTTTCTCCCTCATTCCTTTGAGAACAAACCCCGTGTCTGATTTCCATTGCACCCACTGCTGTCTGGTACCAGGCTGAGCAAATCATAGGCTTTTTGTGTGTTTGTTAAACTCAATTGAGAGAGAATTCAGGTGGGAGACCACAGCATGCAGCCAGGACTTCCCCAGTAAGCCCGGGGACTGGTATATTCTGTCAATGCTAGACTCTTCTATGAGGGGAGAGTTACATGGTTCCTGAGTTCACATTGCACAGGAGGCTGATTGTGTACCACAGGGTTTCTACTACAAAGTGAAACATCTTTGTAAAATGGAGTGATTATGACCATACATTTTATGTCATCAGCATGTCACTTTTCCTTGCTTCATACTTTAAGAAGTGACTTAACTCTAACTCAAGTTTCCCAAAACATAAAATAGGGATAAAAACATTAGTGATATGTTAGGGCTGTTACGAAAATTACATGAGAATGTACTTAGCATTATGCATGCAATCAAAGCAAATGTTGCTTGCTATCATTAGCATATCTATTATTGTTATTTGAGGTGGTCCATAAGGGTCTCAAATTGAGCCATGTGCCTGAGTATGCCTAAGACCATGTGGGTTTCTAAGACCACCAAGAGGTTGGGTTCTCTCTTGGTATCTGAGCCTGGAGCAGTGGCACCAAATAAAGATCACTGACTTTGTCGTGGAAGAGGCCATCTCTTGTGTCTCCCTCTCTCAGCCAGAAACTATTTCCTGGAAGGAATGGAAAGAGCAACGGGAAATTCACAGGGAATTTTTCATCTAAAGTTCCAAAACTTGTATTCAGGCATTTACTAACCTCCTTACCTTCTTGCCTTGTTTTTTTCCCCTTTGTTTTCCCAGGGAAAATAAGCTTTCTAACTGACTTGATTCTAACCATGTGATAGCATATTCACTCCTAGAAACCTTGTCTGCTAGGCCCAGAGAAAATAAAGACCCTGAGCCACTTGAATTCTCCTGGAGGCAGTGAACCCATTAATCAGGGTTACATTCTATATCCTCTTTGTTTTCTCTCTGTGGCACTTATAAAACCCTGAATTTACACATTTGTGAAGTTAGTTAATGCATCACTCATGTATTATTCTGTGAACTATAGCAAAGACCATGTCTCCTCTGTTTATCATGGTGCCCTAAGTAGTGAGTGGGGGCACAGTAAATGGGGATTTTTGGGATGGATGAATGTAGTCACCAAACAAGCTTCCTCAGGCATCAGTCTTCTTTAAAAAAAATTATTATCAAAACTACAGTCATTTCTTTTGAAAATACATAGCAATCTTGTGAACAAATTCTGACTAGAATTTAGGGACTGTGTTAGACTTCTTGAAATTCTCTAAGATTGTGATCAAAGATTGCATGTTCCCTTGGGATACTGTGTGCTAGGTTGTATACTGTAGCCAGGAAGACCTTCCTGCTAACTGACTCTGTGGGTTAACTTGGTTTCCCAGAATGGCAAACAAGAGCTGAGGCTCACATTTCCTGTTAGTCCAGGTACTTATGAGGATGACTGTGGAGGAGCTGGGTGATTCAAGATACTCAGCATCCATTTTTAAGGTTGGCAAAGCTCTCCTACTGTGATGAACACAAAGATCCTCGTTTGCAGGTTGGACACTCACCCACCCTGGAGAAATGCAGGGAAGAATTTTAGTTCCTGGCCTTGACTTTGGAAACACCCTGACATTGTGGATTTGACCATTAAGGGTGGGAAGAAATAATGGATGATGACATATGCAATGGTTCGGAGGTGGACAACAACTTGATGTAATCCAAGAGAAGAAATGAAGGTCGTTGTTATTTAAATGTAGTAAGCTGGGTGGAGGAAGAGAAGGAGAGCGAGCACAGTGGAGGGGAAAGAGGAGAAAGGAGTTCATGCGATGCATGTTCTTCTAGCAAGAGCAAGGGTTTCAAGTAAGGGATGGTATACCTCAATTTGTTTTTGGATATTACCATGTCTGTATAGGCCAAATAGAGTTGAGAACTAGCCATTCTTGGATTTTAGTGAGTTCAGAGAGAGGGCTATGGGGGGCAGATTCAGTAGGTGAGGAGTGGTGCTGAAGAGGGGAGGAGAGGCAACAGACTGGTGCTGGGCTGGATGATGAATGGGAGGGAAGGACAGGCTTGCAGATTGACACAATGGTGTGGATGGGATGGGAACAGTGGAGAAGCAGAGCAGATATGAAAGACAGGACTTAGAATCTGTAAACTTGCTGTATAAATGCAAAACACCATTTCTTTGTTGCCAGAAGTACCTGTGTGTTTGTAGCTGGAGAAAAATGGGCAGATTCCTAGTGTGTGGTTATTTTCATTCTTGTTCTATCTCAGTCAGGCAGTAATGGAAACAGGAGTCTATCGTTTAAATTGCATTTTTATTTAAAAATTTTTAAATTAAAAAGCAGAGTGGTATATATCATTATACACACAGAGAAAGAGAGAGAAAGAGAGAAAGAGAGAGAGAGAGAGAGAGAGAGAGAGAGAGAGAGAGAGAGAATGTCTTTTATCCACTAGTTCATTTCCTAAGTGACTGTAATAGAGGCCATGCTGAACTTAGGAGCTTAGAGCTCCATCTGGGTCTCCCTCATGGGTGGCAAGAATTCAACTACTTGGGCCATCTTCCACTGCTTTCCCAGGCACATTAGCAGGGAGCTGGATTGCAGCAAGTATCTAGGATTCAAACTAGCACACTGAGATGAAATTTCATTGTTGCAGGCACCAGCTTAACCCACTGTGGTACAACACTGGTCCTTCTATTTGTGTTTTGTTTCGCTCTCTTTGTACTCAACTTTTAGTGGAATGAGATCAGCACATTAGGCTGTTTTCCACCCCTAAATCTTGTCCTATTAGATCATAGCTAATTTGCTTTATTAATAGTAATTTGTATTGCTTGAACCTTTGCGTGTTTGACTTGGCGATCTGCGTGGCCAGTTAACATTTATCCTCCTGTAATGGACTGCTTGATCCATCTGTAAGTACGTTTCTTTGGGGTGGGGGTTAAGAGCTGTTGTGGACTCAACCTTGGGCACAACGGACAGGACCACAGCTGTACTACAATTCAGGTAGTATTCTTTGTGATGATTTGGTTTCCCAGACTCAGAACTATCTGCTTGCTCCCAGAAGTTTTGAATTTGGGGATGAAGTTTTTAACCTAAGCAGCTCAATGACATACACAACAAAGTAGTAGTTTTTTTTTTAAGGACTTATTTATTTTTATTACAAAGTCAGATATACAGAGAGGAAGATCTTCCGTCCGGTGATTCACTCCCCAAGTGAGCGCAGCGGCCGGTGCTGTGCCGATCCAAAGCCGGGAACCTAGAATCTCTTCTGGGTCTTCCACGTGGGTGCAGGGTCCCAAAGCTTTGGGCTGTCCTCAACTGCTTTCCCAGGCCACAAGCAGGGAGCTGGATGAGAAGTGGAGCTGTTGGGATTAGAACCGGTGCCCATATGGGATCCCGGGGCGTTCAAGGCGAGGACTTTAGCTGCTAGGCCACGCCGCCGGGCCCCAAAGTAGTCTTGAGAGACTAACCTGTTAAAATGTAGTTCTGTATGTACCTTTGCCACAAACTTATACAAAATTCTGGAGTTTGACAAGGAAAGCTGAGAACCCTGGAAACAGCTTCAGTGGGGATGAAGACGCAGGCCATCTGTGGCCTGTATTCAGTTGATTCTTGACACTCACAGTTTGCAATGGATTGGAAGGTGACACTAGAAGGCTACCACTTGTGTTTCTATTGCCAATATTCTCAGCTGTTTTAAGCCATTCTTTAACTGAGTCTCCTCACTAGATGGTATTGAGGATGGAGCAGCTCTCATACATTATCATCTGTTTTTCCAAGTAAGATAACCTCATGTCACTCAAGGTGAAGCATCACACTGTGTTGATGGAAACCTGCTAACCCTCTGCTGACCCATCTTCTCATACCTTTTCCTGCCTCTCTGTTCTTTTCTAGGTCTCTGGCCTGTCAGGAGGACCCTTGGTGCTGCGGTGGAAGCCAGTGGCTAAGTCTTGTGTATGGCGTGGTTAAGGTTGCAGCCTCTCACCTCTGCCTTCCTCCATTTTGGGCTGGTTACTTTTGTGCTCTTCCTGAATGGTCTTCGGGCAGAGGCTCGTGGTTCAGGAGATGTGCCCAGCACAGGGCAGAACAATGAATCCTGTTCAGGGTCATCGGACTGTAAAGAGGGTGTCATCCTACCCATCTGGTATCCGGAGAACCCTTCCCTTGGGGACAAGATTGCCAGGGTCATTGTGTATTTTGTGGCCCTGATATACATGTTTCTAGGGGTGTCTATCATTGCTGATCGCTTTATGGCCTCTATTGAAGTCATCACCTCTCAAGAGAGGGAGGTGACTATCAAGAAGCCCAATGGAGAGACCAGCACAACCACTATTCGGGTCTGGAACGAGACTGTCTCCAATCTGACTCTTATGGCCCTGGGTTCCTCTGCTCCTGAGATACTCCTCTCTTTAATTGAGGTGTGTGGTCATGGATTCATTGCTGGGGATCTGGGACCGTCCACCATTGTAGGCAGTGCAGCTTTCAACATGTTCATTATCATTGGCATCTGTATCTATGTGATCCCTGATGGAGAGACACGTAAGATCAAGCACCTACGAGTCTTCTTTGTCACTGCTGCTTGGAGTATCTTTGCCTACATCTGGCTCTATATGATCCTGGCGGTCTTCTCCCCTGGTGTGGTCCAGGTCTGGGAAGGTCTCCTCACTCTCTTCTTCTTTCCAGTGTGTGTCCTTCTGGCCTGGGTGGCAGATAAACGACTGCTGTTCTACAAATACATGCACAAAAGGTACCGCACGGATAAACACCGGGGAATTATCATAGAGACAGAGGGTGACCACCCCAAGGGTATTGAGATGGATGGGAAAATGATGAATTCCCACTTCCTGGATGGGAATCTGGTACCCCTGGAAGGGAAGGAAGTGGATGAATCTCGCAGAGAGATGATCCGGATTCTCAAGGATCTGAAGCAAAAGCATCCGGAGAAGGATTTAGATCAGTTGGTGGAGATGGCCAATTACTATGCTCTTTCCCACCAACAGAAGAGCCGCGCCTTCTACCGGATCCAGGCCACCCGCATGATGACTGGTGCAGGCAACATCCTGAAGAAACATGCAGCAGAGCAAGCCAAAAAGGCATCCAGCATCACTGAGGTGCACACTGAGGAGCCTGAGGACTTTATCTGCAAGGTCTTCTTTGACCCATGTTCTTACCAGTGCCTGGAGAACTGTGGGGCCGTACTCTTGACAGTGGTAAGGAAAGGGGGAGACATGTCCAAGACCATGTACGTGGACTACAAAACTGAGGACGGTTCTGCCAATGCCGGAGCTGACTATGAGTTCACAGAGGGCACTGTGGTTCTGAAGCCAGGAGAGACACAGAAGGAGTTCTCTGTGGGCATCATTGATGATGACATTTTTGAGGAAGATGAACACTTCTTTGTACGGTTGAGCAATGTCCGCCTTGAGGAGGAGCAGCTGGAGGAGGGGATGTCTCCAGTCATGCTCAACAATCTTCCCTTGCCTCAAGCTGTCCTTGCATCCCCCTGTGTGGCCACAGTGACTATCTTGGATGATGACCATGCAGGCATCTTCACATTTGAGTGTGATACTGTTCATGTCAGTGAGAGCATTGGTGTTATGGAGGTCAAGGTTCTGCGGACATCAGGTGCCCGGGGCACAGTCATCGTTCCCTTTAGGACAGTAGAAGGGACAGCCAAGGGTGGTGGTGAGGACTTCGAAGACACTTATGGGGAGCTGGAATTCAAGAATGATGAAACCATGTAAGTAGTCTTTTGGTGTTCTCCTCCCGCATTCCACTTCCTGTGTTTTCTTTCTGTGTTTCCACTGCACTCTTTGAAAACTCTTGCTTATGTTGTGCTAACGTCAACCTTTGATTCCTATCACAGGTATGCAGGATAAGCAGACCCTGCCAGCCAGATTGTGCTTCCAAATCCTCTTTCGGGTTTCACTCTTTATATTGTGACTGGTCAAAGAATCTGGTGACGGGCCCTTTGGGTATAGGGCATCTTGACATCTCCTGAAACTCAAAATGATGCTTGGGTGGCGTGTGAGTTGACAGCAGTTTTGTGATAGATCTTGAAGGATTCCATGGCTACACAGGAGCTAGGCAACTGCTTAGGTCTCTCTTTCCTGCCTTTGCTTTGAAGCTAATCTTTTCTGTTCTGTGGGAGGAGGAGCTCACTCAGGACATCCCTGAGAAAGCAAATGGCATTGGCTTTGCCCCTGGTGTTGGGTTACAATTGGGTAAAAGATAAAAGGCACCTCTCCTTCAATCTGGAAATTGTGTGATTGTTTATCTTTAAATGCCCATATAGTGTTTGACAATGCAAGGTTGCCCAGCTGAGGTGAGCAGAATAACCTGTATGGCTTGGGTACTGCTGGAGATGCGTTGCAGAAGTTGAGTTCCCAGGGCGGTGGCCACTTGCCTGTAGTCTAGGTTCTAAACTCTGAAATCTGGCAAAGCAGGGAGAGAAAAGCCTTTACTAATTGTTGGACAATATCTACCTGTGTGGCCATCTTTTCACAGTCCAGGACTCTCCTGAAGTACTTCCCAGGTTACTGGTGCAGATACTCCTTCAGAAACTCCAAGTGTTGGGCTTCCGTTGCCTTGGTTACCCTAAGGGTCCTCCCCATCAAATCTTTTTGCACATTGGGTATTCTGTTATTTTACTAGGTAGAGGGCTTTGAAAAAGAAAACTAGATTGTTTCCCTCTGGGACTTGCAGCTTATAAGATGCCAGACTGTCTAGAGTGGTTGAGCAGGATGGAAATGAGAAAGGGCAACCTCCCTCTGAGTTCCTGTTTGTTCCCACAAGCAATAGGCAGACGCAGGAGATGTTGTAAAGAATATGATGTTGAACTGCATTAAGAACCAGACATGAACCCCTGCAACTTCTAGAAGAGAGAAGGAAGGTCCCCCAAGAAAAGGTAGATCATTAGACTAGAGCAAGAAGTGTCATAGAGAAACTTGTTCAAAAAGGGTGGGGTTCCACTGAGCACAGGGCTGAGGGACCCAGGAGATTCTTGCAAAGGATTTGACTTTGGACAAGTCATTTAGTGGCTGTGAATCTCACTGTCTCGTGTGCACAGTGGGAATGCCAAACACTGTTCGGACAAGAGGCTGGGTCACATGTGTTTGGAGTTCCTTTCCACTCGAGGATTGTCTACCCCAGACACACATGTACTCAGCGTAGGTCATATTTGTATTAAGCCAAAAATGAAACAGAAGATATTGTCTCCTGAAGGAAAATAGCCGTTGACAAATTGATTTATTAGGGCTCTGTTTAGTCATTTTGCTGGGAAGGATAATCATTTGTTAGCGTAAGTAGAAACCTGTGTCTTTCAGAGAATACTGTCCATTTATATATGCTCTGGGGAGAGAGCGTATGCATACAAATGAAGGACAGGCCCTTGCCTGGAAGACAAAATTTCACACGTAATTGTGGCAGTGTCAGTGGACAATATATGACAACAGGGCCACACGATTTGCTATAATCCCACAGCCTCCGGATTTCGCTCATGGGGTACCCTCCCTACTATTGGCATGCAAGGTGGTTTTTGAGAGAACAGAGACTGGGTTCCAGTTTCCCTATTCCTTTAATAATAATTTTTATACTTGTGATCTCTGATATGACTAAGCCTTTCTCACATTCACTTGGATTTCAGTTTGTGCAGTATCTTGGTATAAATGAATAATGAGTGTTCATTCACTCTACACGCATATCAATATCCAGAAGTTTAAGGTGCTAATCCACGTAGTCTGAGCTTGGGTGAACAACTCTGTGTTCACATCTGCTCCTTTGCATTATGTTTTTAGATTGTAGTACTGTTTTACCCTTTGAGACTTATTTGTCGTAGAAGGATGAATCCAGAACCCGTTACTCTGTCCTCACTCTGCAGCTCTGACCTTAATACTTTAAAATTGTAATTTTCCAACTTGAAGCAGTGTTATGTAAGCAGAAAAACCATGGGTTCTAAGTACTCGAGATGAGAATTCTGATGCTGTTGCGGAAGTGGGGAGAGATGTCCAAGACCATGTATACAGGAATCTTAACAACCTAGGAGAGCTATAATGATGATTCAGTTGTGTGTAGTGTATCTGGTGGATGTTATGTGTTGGACAAATGAAGTGCTTAACAGTAATACTCTTCAGAACGTACTGATGAAATGGTCGGTTTACTTAGTTTTCTGTGAAAACCTAATAAATGAGCATGCTGGTTTTGGGTTACCACAGATAGTCCTAACTTAAACTTATAAAATGTTAGAGCCAGAAAGGACCTGAAAGTGTCTTCTGGAGTCTTGCTTCCTAAATTTTAACTTGCTTATCAGTCACCCAGGGATCTTGCCAAAATGCAGGAGGTCTTGGCTGGGGGTTGAGTTTCTATATTTGCAATAAGCTTCCGATGCTGCCTGTCCCAACTTGGAGTGGAAAGGCTTTAAAGCTCTTGACCAAATAATGAGATGCAGAGAAGATGGCTTTTCAAGTGACTAGCTAATTTAATCATGAATATTTGTTTTCCAGTTCCAACTTTGAACCCCAGTCTAGCAAAAACCCAGATCTTGCCCTGAGGCCCTGCTAATTGCAATATCAATCTGGAAACTGAAATTGAACCCTCAGGGTAGTTGGACAGATGCTACATAATAGTCAGAGCAATTCCATTTTCTAGTCCCTACCCCTTTAGGTTTCTTTATTTGCCTACCAAGCCTGGTAGTGTCCTAATATTTTGTTCTCACCATATCCCTCTAAATATAATCAAATCATATAGTCAGGCTGGGGCTCTGCTAATAATATTGGATCCGTGAAATCACCTGTTCGGCTTTATGCTTTGCTTCTTCAACGCTGCCCTTAGTAGCATAATGGGATAGATGGGCATTGAGTGCTAATGTCTGACAGGCAGATGTGAATCCATCATTCACCAGCTGAGTAATTTTGAATGAAGTCATTGCACTTTTCCAAGTCCTAGTGTTTTTCTTTTTTTTTTGAAATGATAAAAATAACAGTGTCTGTCATGCAAGAGCGTGGTAAAATGTAAAACATGCATTAAAAAATGCGCCTTTAGCACAGAACCTTCTCATAGAAGGTAAACAATTCAGTTAACAAACATTTTAAAAATATTTTCTTTGTGTTAGATACATTGCTAGACACAGGGAATAAATACCTGAGTGAGGCAAGACAACATTTCAGCATTCAAGGATCTTACCCTCAGGGGAAAGGATGAAGGTAACTAGAGAAATCAAAGTAAGATGGCTGAGACAGATCAGTGAGAGAGAGAGGAGAGCTCCCTGCCTTGTGGGACACTCTGAAGTCACCTTCATGAGAGCAGTGGGGGTCGCTACCTTACAGTCATGCCACCATAAACCCTTGACATTTGACAAGGCTGCTACTGACGTCTTCAAGACCTAGAAGAACACTTACCTTTGGGACTATCCCTACAGTACATTGTGGGAGTTATGACCCTTAAGACTTAGCACACAATAACACAACCTCACAGATGTATGGCTTCTGTCTGCATGCTAATATCACTCATTAGACAAATGATTGGCTTCTCCATTCCAGGATCACAGCATGCCATTGCAAAATAACAGATGATGGCAGCTCACGGGCCTTGAGGGTCTCTGGGAATAGTCAAAGCCACAGATGTCAAATATGCAAATATCGGTATCTACTATAATTAACTATAGCAGAGGCCTCTTTAAAAGAAGAATGAAGTGTTGATGGTGCTGTACATTTGCAGACTAAATCAGAATGTGAAGGTTGGAAGGTATATGACCTTCTGTTTCACAAATTACAAAGCCAAGATTCAGAGAAGGAAAGGGGTTTGTCCAAGATCACACAGCTCTATAGCAGGAAAGAGTTAGGGTTGAGGGCCACTGTTGCAGCACAGTGGGCTTAGTCATCAGCAGGCGTCATATATCGGAGCAAGAATTCCAGTCCCACACGTTTGGTTTTGATGCACCTGCTAACGCAGCTAAGAAAGCAGCAAGAGATGGCCCAAGTACTGGGCCCCTGCACCCATGTGAGAGTCTAGGATGGAGTTCCATGCTCTGGCTTCAGCCTGGCCCAGTCCAGCCTGTTTCTGACATTTAGAGAGAAAATCAGCAGATTGAGAAACTATCTTTCTGCCTTTCAAATATTAAAATTCATCTTTTTATTTTATAATAAGGCTGTGAAAGATTTTAAAAGTGATTATTTAATTGTTACCCCCCAGTTCTGGTTTGTATTTCTCCATTTTATTTTTATCTATCAGTAAAGGTTGCAAAGAACCAGGCTCTTGGGTGGAAGATGCTTCAGAAGTCTGAATCCAGAAGCATCATGCGACAAATGTCTTAACTAGGAATGCTAACATAGTGTGATTATTGATTCACCCTGAGACTGCTTAGGAAGGAAAATATTGAGTCCATAGACATGTTTTTTGTTTGTTTGTTTGTTTTAAGAGCTTTCTTTAAGTTGATTCTTTACCAAGAAAAAGAGACATGCACAGCTGGGACAGCTTTGAGGCTGTGCTGATCAGCTGCATTTCAGACCTTGTTCCATTCACTAATGAGTTATTTTCGTTTTATTTTTTTTTCAAAAATGATGCAGGCCCTTTCCCTCCAGGACTGCTTTCTCTGTAATGTTTCTACTCCAAGAAATCTGTTTACTGACAGCTCTCATGGTACAATTTGTGTACTGTCCAATGTGACTGCATTGGACAGTTTCCTCTGGGGAGCTTCTCTTGGCAGACACACAGGGATAGGTTTATCTGTAGATCATCCCACATAACCTGAGACAAGCCCCAAGCCCCAGGCAGGTTAGAGACGGTAACAGCTCTTCCCCACTACATTGTTCCCTGTCTCTTTCCTTCCATCTTCAAGGCCAGAAATAAGATTCTTCCCTGCTTTTAAGTAGACAGTCCATTGCTAGAACTTGCAGCTCAGAGGGGGCATGTCCTTGGCAATGATGTCTTCTGAGGAGAGAATCAGTCTCTAGGGTCAGTGGTTGGATGGGGGTAGTTAATAGTGCGGTGACGCATCTCAAGTAGGACAGTGCAAACATAGTTCCCAGGTGTCTACGTCCAAAGGAGTGAGTGAAGGCTATATGGATATTTTTAAATGAAAGAGAGTGAGGGAGAGAGAGAGAGAACTTCAACCTGCTGGTTCACTACCGAATGCCTGCAACAACTAGTGCTAATCTCAGCGCTGAGAGCAAAGAGTGAGGAACCCAATGCAGTTCTTCCACGTGCTTGGCAGGAACCCAGCTATCTGAACCATCACCTGCTGCCTGGCAGAGTATGCATTGGCGAGAAGCAGGGATTGGGAGCCAGAGCTGGGAATTTAATGCAGACACTCCCCATGCACAACACTGGTGTCTTAACCACTAGACCAAATGCCAACCGTGCTCTGAGTATTATGGCCATAGGCACCCTAGGTTCCAATACAGTTTTTTTTTTCTCTCAATTTCTGAGATTGTTAAATCAAAGACCTAGTAAATATGTACAATTATTATGTTTGACTCAAAAGTGTCAAAAAAAAAAAAGTATGTCAGAGAATAGCATATTACAACTCCAGGTCCACAATGTAGCCCAGATCTTCTGAGAACCTTACATATCTGCAGAAATCTCCAGGAAAGCCAGAGCCCTCCTGGGTAAGCATCCCCTGGCAACACTGAAGTAGGCAGCTCTTGTCACTGACTTAACCACACTGCTTGTATAGTGTGCCCCCTCCCTAAGTCTACTTACAGAGTGATCTCTCAGTGGTGCAGGGTCAGAGATCCCACCTGGGAGAACATGGTTGGGGGGAAGCTTGAGGAGAAAGAGGTTCTATGGTTAGAGACAGTCTCTTGGTCAGTCACTCCGAGGACTAGAAAGCTTATTCCTCAAAGCCTCCACTTTGTGCTGCTTGGAAACGGCTAACTGGGGCTTCAGGCAACAGTAACGAAGGGCTGTCGCTTGACATCCTGCCCTGGGTCTTGTTGCTATTCTTCTTCTTTCTTAAAGCTTCTGGCCCTTGCAGCCAAGTTCCTCCTTCCTTCTCAAGATTGAAGGCAAAGGTTACCAGAACAAAGTAAGGTTGGTGAGTGAGGAGGACCTTCCTGCTCATTTATTTCCCACATGTGTTTGGCTGGAGCACGAATATCACTCCTCCTGCATCCTTTGGTTATGCACCCTACCTCAAGGGTGGAGGTCAGAACTGTGGTCTCCAACCACTCAAGCTATTGTTTCCTTGTTTTTATTTTCAAGAGAGACTGCTCTGTGTTTGCAGAACTCAGGTGGAAGTCTTGGCGTAGAGCCAGGGACACATACTTGATTGGTGAAGAGAGAGAACTTGAGCTGCAAATGCAGCAATGTCCCCGTATTTAAATTCTGCACAGCCTGGAAACATTTTTGCAAGAATCAAATGAGTATTTTTGCTAAGTCACCGTGAAGAAAAGCACTAGGTAAATATTCTCAGGTAACATGAGAGTTATCATTCATAAGGATTCTCTCTCCACCCCACCACCTACTGGGTACCCAAGTAAGAAATTATCAGGCTAGCTAGAGAAGAATTTAAAGTGGAGAGTGCAATTTAGTGCAAATAGGGAGGAAAACTTTTTTTTCTGAAAATGTAATGACTACTAGATATGTGTGTGTATTTAAGTTCAGCTTTGAATCTGGCCCCTTTATTACCCTCCATAGCCAAGCTCAGCATAGACACATCTTGGCTAACCTATGCCTGGTTGAGCCCACTTCAATTACCATTTGGTGGGTGGGGGTTCATATGCTTGACACCATATTTTGTATTAGGTCTCCAAATAAGGGCTTCTTGACTGTAATGTAATTCTCAGAATCTGGCTGCTAGCGAGGTTATGGATTGTGGATGACTCCAAACATCATCTTGATCCAATAATCCACCTTTTTCCAGTCTGTTAAGTCCTGCTTCGCCAACCTTTTGGATGGCTCCCTGTGCATTCCCACCTGCCCTCCTGACCTTGATTTTTTTAAGCTGTGCTGGTGCAGGGCGTCCTCAGCCACCAGGACTCTCTCTTGGATAAGAATCTCTCTTTCTTCCAAGTGTTATTGCTGCATCTTTGCTTTCTCTGCTCCATTCCATGTGCATCTTCTCATCTTAGGATTTTATTCCTGATACTCCCTTTCTTGACTGTGCTGGGGGCTGCCCTCTGTCTCCCATCTGATCCACGATGTTCTTGGGTAATAGAGAAGTAGCTGTGCAAGTGTTGTGCAACAAAGCTCATCATTCGGGCAAGAAAGCCCTCACTTCATGATTGCAGTAGGGGTGGATACCTCCCAGAAACCCAGTTGTTCACTTTGGAGCTCTTTCTTCTTTCACTTCACGTGTTTTCCTTGATGTATGTGAAGGCAAGAAGATTTGATTGTGAAGACGCAGCCTAGGCTGGGACAAAAGTATTCAGAAGCCACTGGAGATGCCGAAGCTCTGGGTTCCACCTTCTCTTTCTCCTTCCCCGTGGTCTATGTTTCTGACATCTCTGGTTCTCTGTGTGTCTTCTTCTTCTCTGTTCCTTCCAGCTTACAATGATACCAGTCAGGCCAACAGTCTTGTCTCCTGCCCCACTTCTCCATATATGCTTTCAGCTCCTACCTGGAAAGACATTTCTAGTCTATGTCAAAGCCACTGGCTAGATGTAAGCTGGTTTTCCTGTGTCAAGTACCCCCTTCCTCCCACACCAGTTAATTTGCCACAACTGGATAATGGAATAGAAAAGTGAAGTGGCCGTGGGGATGCTGTGATAAGCTCCAAGAAGATGTATCTATAAGTGCTGAGCAATGTCTCTTCGAAGGGAGCCCCATGCCTTTCACCTTCAAACTGGCACAGGTGTACAATCCCCAGAGAGCGCTGATTTTACAGTGGCCTGTGCTGGAGCTGTAAGCTGGAGAATGGGAGAAATGGGCCCCCTTCTGGGCTCCCATGTCCAATCAGATGCAACAAGCTGATCTCAAACTCCACAGCCAATGTCGGATTGGCTTCTGCTCAGATCTACAGAAAACCCTGCTAGTGGGTGATGCTCAGTCCCATTTCAGGGCTACCTGGGTCATTTGTCCCTTTTTTTTTTTTTTTTAACCTTTCTTTGATCTGTCCTCTGGAGGAGATAAGAATCAGAAGATAATTTGCTGTCATTTGCAAGTGTGCTATTTGGGTACTGAGTCACTTTCAAAACATTTTTCTGGGGTTTGGGTTTCCAGGACAGCTTGCATTCCAGACCAAGACAGAAGTTTCCCTCCCTCTTGTGCCTGCCAGGGATAGAATGGCAGCTGCCCTGGAGGCTCTCACCCCACCCCCTGTGGTCAGCTGCACTTTGCTGCAGCCAACAGACACCTGCTTGTGATCCTAAGGGTTGTAACCCAAAGCCTTGCTAGGCGCTCCTCCTGGGAAGCCCAAGTGTTCTCATCTGTTTCTGGCATTATGTATGGCTCTATCAGGTGCACAAGGCTGGGTTGGAAACAGGATTTCCTTTGGTGTCCACTCCAGACAGCTAGTAGTGTCTGTCCACAAGCCAACTTAGAATTTATGAGGCTGTGTCTGAACTCAGCTGTAGGTGGAAGAAACAGACAGGGTTCCACCAACCTGAGACTAGAGACAGAACTTCACAGAATAAAGAAGAGTTAGGCATTGTGGTGCAACAGATCAAGTCCCTGCTTAGGACACCCACGTCCTGTATCGGAGTGCTGGTTAGAATTCTGTCTTCTGCTCCGCATCCAGCTCCCTGCTGGTGCACCTAGGAGGAGGCAGATCATGGTCCGAGTGCTTGGATCCCTGCCACCCACATAGGAGATCTGGGTGAAGGTCTTGATTTCTTGATTCAACCTGAGTTAGCCCTGGCTGTTGCTGCCATTTGGGGAGTAAATCAGTGGATGGAAGATCACCCACTTCTCACCCACTTCTCTCCATCTGTGTGTGTGCGTGTGTGTGTGTGTGTGTGTGTGTGTCTTCTTCTCTGTCACTGTGCCTTTCAAAAAAATTCTTACAAAGAAATGAAAATGGGAATATTCATTTGATTGAGATGCTTGAGAATGAAACTGGGCAGTTCTAATGAGAAAAACCTCCATGAATCACTCTCCTTTATGCTACATTACGCAGAACCTTCTTCTGTTCCTTGGATGGAGCCACAGGGACATAAATTACCACTGAACGTAAGAAGCAGATGATTCCCATATACGACTAGGATCTTTCAAACTGCTTCCTGACACGGCAGGTTTCCTTAACATACCGATACAGCCCCCTGCCTCATACCAATTTCAATACCTGTCCCCCTCTACCCCCCCCCCCCGCCCCATGGAACCCACATTTTAGAATAATGTTTGCTAATTACGGAATGGAGTTCCATTTTATTTTTTTTTCTCACAAAATACAGCAAAAGAGAGTTGAAAGTTCTCTAATGAGTTAATCTAATTGTAGCCAAGGCAGAGGATAATGCTGCTACAGCTAATCTGTATGGACTGTTGGAAGAATATCAGGCTTTGTGCTTGGGGGCTGGGGGAGTTAAAGAATGTATAGATTGAACACAGCCAAAAGCTGGCTGTCAGAGGAACAGACTTTGGAGATGATAGCCATTAACTGTTGAAGGTTGTTTAGGTGAAAGTAGCTCCCTAGGGAGAAGAGACTATTCTGGAAAGAATGGAAACGGTGCTGGTTCCCTGGGCTACACTGTTGTTCAGACGCCTGGAAAGGCTTACCAATGTTGTTATTTTTCCTGCACAATAAGACATAGGGTATTTGTATAAAACATGAAATTTAGTGTTGCAAATTACAGTTGATCTGCCATATTCATGGGTTCCACCTCTATGAATCAAGCCAACCACGGACTGACTCTATTTTGGAGAAAAATCTTATCTGTACTAAACAGGTATGGATTTTGTTGCTTGTCATTCTTCCTGAAACAATACAGTGTAACAAGTCTTTAAATAGTCTTTTTTTTTAAAGATTTATATATTTTTTTATTTTTGTTACAAAGTCAGATATACTGAGAGGAGGAGAGATAGAGAGGAAGTGGAGCTGCCGGGATTAGAACCAGCGGCCCTATGGGATCAAGGCAAGGACCTTAGCCACTAGGCCACGCTGCCGAGCCCCTACATAGTCTTTACATGGCATTAGGCATTGTAACTCACCTCAAGATGATAGCATGCAGGATTGTACACACTTTGGGGACACAATTAGTATCTAGCAAATGAATGAATGAATCAATGAATGAACAAAATGCGTGGACTCTTGACACATGACTTCCTGTCCTCTGTCTCCAAGTTGCAGCTACTCAGAGATCTAGGATTGCAATACACCTGGCAAGCCTGTGGGCCAGAGTGTGCTGGCCATGCTCCACTCTTCACTTCCTTTATCCTCTTCCAGTCTCAGTAAGACCCACAGCATCCTTGATCTCTTCTACAGCCTGACCCCAGCCGATGCTCCCACCCTGCAAAGGGGTCTGCTGCCCAGCTGCTCTGATTATGGACCACCTATGATGCTCAGGATGCACCCCATAATTCGGTTAAACACCCCCTCCCAAGAGTGTGTAATTATGTCCTCCTGGGCCTTGTAATTGCAGCCCCATGCCACTGCCCTGAGCTGCCCTCTGCAACTGCCCAAGCCCTGTTCCTGGGACACAGCTAATCTTAGCAGATTGGGTGCAAGTTTGTGCATTTTTTGCAGTACTTACTCAGACATCTCTGCAGTGGGTTCTTGTTGGCAGGACAGGTCTGCCTAAGGGAGGCTCTCTTCAGTCCCACTCCATTCTTTACTCTAGGGTGCTCAGACAAGGACTATTCTTGATGCTTGGGAGTCCCCGTCATCTCCTGGTCCCAATCTAGTAGTCTCCCAAAGTCTTCCCGGGCTTTGTTAGAGTGACGGATAAGGCTTATGCCTGAGTTCTGTTTTAGCTTGTGGGAAGTGGGAATGCACGTCCTAGAGTCACTGTGGATGTCCTTCCTGGGGGATGCAAATGCTGGATTGTGTGGGGAGGGGTGCCTGTTGTGTCTGGAGCAGTGGTGAGCTGCTGTAATTGTCTGGAGCAGTGGTGAGCTGCCCCACCTTTTGTAGTGACTGGAGGGCAAAGAAGACTCTAGTCTCCAATCCTTTCTGCCTTGGAAGTTCCCAGTTGTTTGAGCTGTATGTAAGTCACCTGCTTGTTTAGGGATGTGGTTGTATCACCTGCTTTCCTTTGCAGAGGCAGGCAGGCCTGAGTGAGGCATGACTGAAAATGCTGTTGGTCCTCCTAAAGGTGACGGAGACCGTGGCGGCACTGGTGGGTGCACAGGAGACAATGAGTGAGCGTCAGGCAGTTTAAAGACAGATTTTTTTTTGCCTCATCATTGCCACGGTGAAATCACTCATAAAGGAAGAGTGAGAGCAAGGCTGTGGGCTGAATCCAATCCCCACATGGGGTTAATAGAACAGCATGGTTAACTGCATGGACCAGGACAGACAGAGTTACTACCTGTTGGTGATGTGACCAGGAGAAAGTTAATCTTTCACTTGACTCATTTTCATAGGCTGACAAGTCACTACCTACCTCGTATGGTATTTGAGAGAATTGAATATGGTCATGCCAAGTAAGACCTTTTAGCTTAGTGCCTACGCTCAATTACAATGAGAACGTCATATGCTGGTTGTTTAGTAGCTAGTGGAATCTTGGCCATGTCTCAACCATTCTGATCTATCTGGGCAAGCATTTTGCTCAGGTTCCTCTGTTATGTGCAAGGAGACTAATAAGGCTTGTAGAAAAGCGGAATTAAAAGTGAAGTTTCTTGTGGTGCCCAAATTCTTCATAGTTTTTCATTGTTCCCATTATTTATGAACTTTCTGAAGACCCCCGCATATTCCCTCCTTGAGCCTGAGGTGAACTTCTAGGAAGAGACAGTTGATCTCAAGACAGAAAGAGTCAAAGAGCTGTCTGGAGGAAGGTGGAGGAACTTGCCATTATCTGGGCTTCCTTTGAGGATGTCAGGAAATATGACAGGTTGCTCCCCTGAGGAGAGAGCAGCCCCAGGCTGGGGCAAAAGGTGACCTTGAGGTTGATGCTTATGCATCCTGATGTGGATTTTATCAGACATGTTTGAGAGATGAAGGGGAAGAAAGAAGGGATGCGGAGAATATAGAATGAAAGGAGAGGGAGAGGCAAGCTCTGGGAGGAGGGTGAGCAAAAGTCTTTGTTAGCTCAAGGGTGTGCATATGTGGGTTTTTGCCGGGCCCTCTGAACATAGAACAACTCCATTAATTACATCATGGACTCCAGAGGGCCAGTGGGCATGGCTGGAGCAACAGTGGAGCATCTAGAGCCATTGATGACTGAGTAGTGTTAGTGGAAAAAATGTGAATTCAGAGTGGAGTCACGGCTATGGATTCACGTGAAAAAAAAGGTGCAAACCAGCCCCTCTGGACTCCTCTTGAGGGATCCCCTGCCCTTAATGAGCCAATTCACTCATCACACTGTGGAAGGCACTGTTCTCTCCTTTCCCCTGACATCGCTGAAGAGGAGGTTGAGTGATTTAAGAATTAAACACTTTGCTATCTGATCCTGGTGTTCTCAGTCAGGGTCCTATACTTATGATTGTAAAATTAGTTAGGTAGATTGGGGACAGTACACTGTAGCATATGAGTGTCGGTTCATGTCCCAGGTGCTCCACTTCCAATACAGCTCCCTGCTTATGACCTGGTAAAACAACAGAGGATGGCCCAAGTCTTTGGGCTCCTGCACTGATGTTGGAGACCTGGAAGAATCTCCTGGCTCCAAGCTTTGTGTCAATCTGGCCTCTGCAGCCATTTGGGGAATGAAATAGCAGGTCAAAGAACCTCTCTGTCTCTCCTTCTCTCTCTGCAAAATCAGCCTTTCAAATAAAAAATCTTTAAAATTTTAATTAAGTAGGCAAAAAATGCCTCACCTTGATTCACCTTCCAAATGTGCACAATGTCCCCTCAGATGACGTTGTATCTTGGAGCCAGAAACCAATCCAGGTCTCCAGGTGGGCTGTCTGAACCTAACTCCTTGAGCCATCATGACTGTGTCCCAGGGTCTGCATCAGCAGGAACTGGAACCAATTATAGGCTGCAATTGAATTCAGGTATTCCAATATGGAATGTGGGCATTTTAAAAGCATCTTGAATGAATGATTAGATCATTTATTTGAGACATTTTAATTTTTTTGTAAGAACATGGAAGCAGAGATGGATCAGGCTAAAAAAAGTATTCAAGAATTGAAAGACACTATTAAAAGGCCAAATATAAGAATCATGGGAGTCCCAGAAGGTGCAGAAAGAGAAGCTGGGTTTAAAAATGTATTTAATGGGCCCGGCAGTGTGGCCTAACAGCTAAAAGTCCTTGCCTTGAAAGCCCCGGGATCCCATATGGGCGCCGGTTCTAATCCCGGCAGCTCCACTTCCCATCCAGCTCCCTGCTTGTGGCCTGGGAAAGCAGTTGAAGACAGCCCAATGCATTGGGACACTGCACTTGTGTGGGAGACCTGGAAGAGGTTCCTGGTTCCTGGCTTTGGATCGGCGCGCATTGGCCCGTTGTGGCTCACTTGGGGAGTGAATCATCGGACGGAAGATCTTCCTCTCTGTCTCTCCTCCTCTCTGTATATCTGACTTTGTAATAAAAAATGAATAAATCTTTAAAAAAATGTATTTAATGAGACAATAAAAGAAAATTTCCTAATCTAGAGATAGAATTGGGAAACAACATCCTGGAGGTGCACAGAACTCCCAACAGTGTTGACCAAAAGCAGTCTTCACCACGACACATGATAATCCAGCTCTCTTCACTTGAACATAAGGAAAAGATCCTTAAATGTGCACGTGAAAAAAATCAATTGACATTTAAAGGAATGCCAATTAAACTCACAGGAGACCTCTCAGAGGAAACTCTATAGGCCAGAAGAAAATGGAATGACATATTCCAGGTTCTGAAAAAAAAATTATTGGCCCAGGATAATGTACCCCTCAAAGCTTCCTTTGTCTTCGAAAATGAAATAAAATCCTTCCACAGAAAAGCTAAAAGAATATGCCTCTTTCAAACCTGCCTTAGAAATGATATTTAAAGGTGTTGTTTTGACAAAGAGGAATAGCACCCACTAAAACCAAAAGCAAATGTGAAGAACATCCCAATAAAATAAGAACAGAAGACTAAAGGAACAACCCATTGCTAAAATGAAAGGACAAAGTTACCACCTGTTTGTATTAACTTTGAATGTTAATGGTTTAAACTCATCAATCACACATCATAGATTAGTAGACTGGATTAAAAACACAAAACCCATCTATTTGTTGCCTACAGGAGGCATATCTTACCAACAAAGATCAGCGGAAACTGTATCTCATGGATTTTGAAATATAGTTTTTTTATATGTTTTTTTTGAGTTTTTTGTTTAATCTCTTCAAAACACTTTCTTTTTCATTAAATTCTTCAGTGACTCATAGATCATGCGGTAGCATCATTTTCTTCAAGAAGGTTCATGATTTTCTTTTTCATTTCTTCAGCGACACATTAGTCATTCAGTAGCATGTTATTTAACTTCATGGTTTTGTTAATTTCTTTTTTCATCCTGTTATTGATTTTGTTTCGTGGCTTTTCATTTAAAGGGATGTATAGTAACTGTGTAATGGAGACTGTCATACCTAGTAGCATGTTATTTAACTTCACGGTGTTGTAAATTTCTATTTTTCTTCCCGTTGTTGGTTTTGTACTGTGGCTTTTCATTTAAGGAGATGTATAGGGCCCGGCGGCGTGGCCTAGCGGCTAAAGTCCTCGCCTTGAAAGCCCCGGGATCCCATATGGGCGCCGGTTCTAATCCCGGCAGCTCCACCTCCCATCCAGCTCCCTGCTTGTGGCCTGGGAAAGCAGTCGAGGATGGCCCAATGCATTGGGACCCTGCACTCGCGTGGGAGACCCGGAAGAGTTTCCTGGTTCCCGGCATAGGATCGGTGCAGCACCGGCCCCTTGCGGCTCACTTGGGGAGTGAATCATCGGACGGAAGATCTTCCTTTCTGTCTCTCCTCCTCTCTGTATATCCGGCTTTCCAATAATAATAATAATAAAAAAAAGGAGATGTATAGTAACAGAGTAATGGAGACTATCATATCTAGATGTGAGGATACAATGCTGTATGCATCTCTACTTCCCGACCAAGGATGGACTCCCAATGAAACTGTTTACTATATCTTGATAATAGCATGTTGGACTCTCTGCCATTGTTTCTGTGCACAATGATGTTTATGACTATGAAGAACTATACTACAGTAATAATATAGGGGATCTCAGTGAAGGGGGTGAGGTTTGGGGAGGGGATAACGGCTATCCCAGTGTCTATAAAACTGTATCATAAATGATAATAATAATAACAATGAAAGAAGTAAAATTAAAAAAATTTAAAAGAAGAAAATATTTTAACTACTAGGCTAAACACTTACCTTATTCCTTTTTTTTTTTCGAATCCTTGAATTTGGAAATGATTCACCCTGCCTTTATCTTATTTTTTACACATTATGAATTGCTGAATAATAAAATGCATCCATTTAATATTTGTGATTTGGTCACCTGCTAAGCTCTAAAACAGACGTGTGGTACTTAAGAACTGCACTTTCAGCCTCCGGTGGTCCAACCCCATCCTGGCCCTGATCACTCTGCCTGTGCTTAATGCACAGGTTGTTATGAAATCAAAGTCAGAAATGTGAAGATCAGGGTTGGATTTTATAGGTCTTCATATTTCCTACAGTTGTGCAGAGCCCGATACTACAGTTTCCCATGGGTGGGTCATGAATGTAACCACAGCTTCGGCCCCTCCTGGCGCTGCACACTCAGTTGTTGGACTTGTGCCTGTATAGTGGCTCCACTTACATTTCCTCCTGCCTAAGAAGTCTCTCTCTGCAGCATGCTTGGCTTCTGCCGTGCTGCTGACCGCTTACCCAGCCCTGGTTTAATCACTAGTTAAGCCTTGTCCTTCTGCATGCTGGCTGAAGCACATGTAATTGCTATTGTGAACATTAAAAATACAGATTTGTAATTTTGTGTGGTTTGCCCAACACTGGGATCCAGAGCTCTTAGCTTGTCCTGTGTGAACTCTGCTGCCCTCTCCTCCCTGCCCCCAACACCTCTAGTTATTTCCTGAACAAAATGAGAGAAAATGTATGCCCACTCTTCATCTGCCAACACTGAGAAGTGCACTATCTTTTAAAGAGAACATCTTTGTTTTAGGGCTGAGGCTGTAGCCACTCTATCTGAATCTTTTTCATTTTTCCTTCTTTGAAAGGCATAGTATCCACTTCCACCAATTGCTGCTGTGCAAACCAAGCAAGCAAGAATCATAGATAACATAGAATCAAGGGGATGAATACCAGTTGGATGCAAAGAGGCCTGTGTTTAAACCTGAATCTGCTATTCCTTGGTTATGTGTATTGGTATTCTACCATTGCATAACTAATGACCACAAATAACATTTATTTATTGTCTCTCAGGTTCTCAGCAGCCTGGACCACAACTGAGCTGCAGTTGGAAAGCAGCTGTGGTCTTCTCTGATTCTAGTGGTCCTGTTCTTAGCTCTGGTGGTTGCTGGGAAGACTTATTTCCTTGCAGCTGTAGAATTCATGTCTTGCTGTCAGGGTCATCCAGAGAATCTTCCAGCTTTTTCAGTCTCTCATCTTATTAGTTCAGGCCCACTGGGAAATCAGTGCCTTAAAGTCCAGTCATTGGAGATTCCAATTCTATCTGCAGAATCCCTTCATTGTTGTATGTAGCATGATCATAGCCTGTCATCACCACAGTATTCACAACTGAGGGAAGGGACTGATTGAAAGTGTGGATATGGGAAGCAGAGAAGCGAATTGAGGGCTGCATTAGGACTCTGTCTCACATGCTTCACAGTCGCAAATAAATTGACTAATTTACTGAAGGCCTCAGTTTCCTTACCTAGCCAAACAGGCAACAAGACCCACTATCTAGGGTTCTTACAAAGAGTAAAAAATACGCTAAAGTGAACAGGGCTGGCAGGTGATAATCACAGGTAGGCAACACTTTTGCACCTACTCTTGAGACTCTGTGATTTGAAATTGCAAGCAGCCAACATTAAGTCAGAAAGTGTAATTGGTTTTCAGGATTCATAATGGTTATTCTCTATACATTGGCAGTAAACACTGAAATAGTCAATATGAAAGCATTGCTCGTGAAGGACGTACAGGGTCGAGTTCTTGAGAACTTTGGGTCACATTTTCCTCCATTGATCAGTAAATAAGTTGGCCAAAGCACAATCCCGTTTCTGTGTCATAGATGCTGTTGGTTCATTGACTTTGAACTCACAGGCAAAGGGCTGTGCTCATGCCTGAATGAACCTTATCCAACCGAAGGCATCTCATGGCCTTTTGCACTGAGGGGCAGTAGCTAGCACATCAGTGCTACACTTGGGGGCTATTTTACTTTATCTTTCTAAAGGTCACTTGCTGCTAACTAAGTACCTTCACAGATATTTAGGTCATGAATTATTACTTTAGTATTTGGAAGAGTCACAGAGAGAGGGGGACTTTCAAGCCCTGGTTCACTCCCCCAGATATTTGCAAAACCTAGGGCTGGTTCAGGTTAAAGACAGGTAGCAGGAATTCTATCTCAGTCTCCTATGAGGGTGACAGGGACTCAAAGGATTCTTGAGCCATCATCTGCTGTCTTCCAGGGTGCACATTAGCAGGAAGCTAGATCAGAAGCAGAGGTGGGACCCAACCTCAGGCACTTATATGGATTCAGCGGCTGACCCCAGGAGTTGTTTTAAACAGTAAGACAACTAATAAAAAAATCATAATGTTTAGGGCTATGTATTTCATGTAGCACTAAACAGTGTGCAAAAAAATTTTGTTTATAACACAAAAGCTGAAATGCAAAGCCAGAGTGTCACCTTGCTTGACCCTAGCTGGGAATGTGCACTCAGGTGACCTACATTTTACAAACATGAAAATGTATTAAAAAACAAAAGTAGGGGTTTTTGTCCTAGGGGTGTGTGTGTGTGTGTGTGTGTGTGTGTGTGTGTGTGTGTGGTGTGTGTGAATGAAAAGAACTAGAGCAAGGGTCAGCATTGAGGGCTGTTTTTCCATTTCCCTTGCTGCGCCTCTTTGAAGAATAATCATCCTCCCAACACATTTCACCACTCTTCTGAGCACTGTTCGAAATGGGAAATGGAGTCAATGCTGATAGCAAGCCTGAGGGTGCTGGTCACTCCGTGGTAAGAGGGAAAACATGCTGGGAGAGCCTTTTGAGCCCAGGGGCTCACCACTGCTGACCTCCTTGCAGACTCAGGTTCCCAGTACAGGGAACTGAGTTTGAACTTCCCCAGCCACGCCTTGTTGTAACCATGTTCATAGAGGCTGTCAGGAAGGATCACACCCAGGTGGCTGCTGCTGGATGTGGGTTACTGAATAGGATGCTCTTTTTCCTGCCACCCTCTGCCTGTGGGGAAGGATTATAGCTAGTCCAGGCAGCCATGGTCCTGCAGTTCACCCCTGTAGTGTTCCAGAAGACACCTTGCATGGAACTTCTCCTTCCAGCGCTTTGAGATGAGCTAGCTCCCCGGACTGCCTGTCTGCTTCCCTTCCACTTTCCTGAGAGCCTGGCGTTAGCCTCTGTGCTGGTGGCATTGGAACTCATCCTTCCTTCCTAACCTGGAGTTCACTCCAGCCAGTAGTGGCGGTGTGTGCAGAAAGGAGCACCTGCAGCACCACCATTCCACCACCCTCTAGACACACTTTTCTGCACCAAAGGAAAACAGAAAACCATGATTTGTTTGACATTGGAGCTCTCTTTGGTCTCCACAGAGCTCAACGCTGTTGAGCAATCTACAACTGAGTTACACAGACTGCACTGTGTACCAGGCTTGCTTCTCTCGTGAGGCTTCTCTGGTCATCCCAGGTAGGGTTACTGACACCCTTTTCATAGAGACCTGATATCCAGGTGAAAGAAGGCTGCCTTGTGAGGTCAGCCACAGAGAAGGAGAGAGAGCTGCTCTTAGGATACTAAGCCACTGAAAGTGTGGGAGAGTGGCAGGAATGGCTCTCCTGGAGGGTGTTATTACTAAAATGATAGCATCTAACTTCTGGTAGGTTCCATGAACTGATCTAAGGTAGTCATTGAGAGTAGGAAGTTATTTCTTTGGTGTTTCACCTGAAACCTCACCATTCTTCCCACTAAGTCTAAGGAAAGTCTGTTTGCTGACGAGCCTTTTGGCAGATCACCTAATCTGTTGGCGCTGGAGCACAAGGATTAGACAGTGCTTTGGAGACAAGTCTCAAGAATTTGAAGCCAGGTTCTTTTGCTTACTAGCTACGTGAAAAGTAGTGTACCGTAACTTGTCTCTGCCTACTTTTCTTCCTGTGCATTAGTGGCTCCCACAAAGCTTTGCATAAGATAATACACATTGTATCTACATCAAGCAGTGTCTGTACAATAGCAAGCTCCTGATGTTAGTTAAAGCCAACAGTTTCACCCATCAACAAACCATCCTCTAGCCAAGACTGATGGGAAGAGGATACGTGAGTGTATTTAACACAGCTGGCTCTGTGCCTGACCCAAAGCAAGTGCTCCATAAACTAGTTGTTATTATCAGTATCATTACCATCATGCTGTTCTTGTCTACCAGCTTCAGGTTTTCCAAGCCATTTAAAGAGCAGTCCTCCAGCAGAAGCACTGATTTACCTGTCCCTGCTGGGTGTGTGGCTTGAGGCTATAGTACCCAGAAAAGTGTGTTTGGTCCTGTCCTTAGGTTGACTTTAGTCTAATTGGGGAGATGCAATTAGATGGAAATTAAGCTAGCAGTACTCACATGCAGAGCAGTTTCAAGTCATTTCTGGGAGGTGCAGATAAAGGGTTCAGTGAGAGGATCTCAAGGATGCCATAGAGAGTCAAAAGGAAAAGGTGAACTTTGACTTAGGTTTTTAGGAAAGGGGTGGAATAGTGATTCATGTATACCTGTATTATTTGCTAGACGAAATGCAGAAGTATTCTTATGAAGTACTGTTCTCATTTTACAGAGGAAGAAAGTGAGGCTCAGACTCATTGAGTCATTTTGTCTAGAATCCTACCAGGTGAAGTGGAGCAAACACTCAAATCTATTGCTGCTGCATCCCTAATGCATGCTCTCAACCTCCCTTTCCCCAGCAGCTGCCTGTGAACACATTCGGAACTTCAGCACAGAAATAAGTGGAAAAAGCAATGCTTTATAGGAACCGGGGACATGGACAATCGGTCTCGTGTAGATTTTGGCAAGTTATTTTCTATTTTAGCCTTGGGTTTCCTCATCTGGTCCTTGAGAGGATTATACATGCACACCTTACAGGGCTGTTGATGGAATACTGGTGCTACTCATTTATTAGGTAGTCTGAACTTAGAAAACCTAACAGTGGAACAATTTTCTTTCTTTTCCATTCCTTTTTTTTTCAAAGTCATATGTTCTCTCTGGAGTATATACCTCAAGCTTGTTCTGAGATGATAGCTTGAGCAGAATGTGTGATTTCTTTGCAACTTGTGCTGTTAAAATTATTCTGTCCATCTATTTAAAGTACCAATCTCAAAGGTAATTTGAAACTCCCTCCTCTGATCTTATGCATATTCATGACTCAGGGGATGTGTAGGCAAATGGGGAACTTCAGACTTGGTGTACTACTGGATCCCTGACTGCCTGCCCACACTTACATTTAAAAAAATGATTTATTTATTTTAATTTAAAGATAGATCTGCAGAGGGAAGGAGACACAGAGAGAGTTCTTCCATCTGCTTGTTCACTCCCCAAATGGTTGCAACAGCTAGAACTGGGCTGATCCAGGAGGCAGGAGCTTGTTCTGGGTCTTCCATGTGAGTGCAAAGGTCCAAGGGCTTATTGCCATTTCCCATTGCCTTTCCAGGGCATAGGCATGAACTTATGTCCATATGGGATGCCAGCACTTGGAGGCTGTTGAGTCAACATCCCTGTCCCTTCTACCAGCACTGTGACCCTACACCTACATTCTTTGAGTAGCCTCTGGAACACCTCCTCCTAGGATCCCATCTGTGCTGTAATTTCTCTGGTGTTTTAGGCTAGGAAGGGCAAATAGAAGAAATGTCAGGGGTCATCCCTCACTTTGGCACTTATGCTCAACTGATATCTGGGCTGTTTGGGAATGGTGTTTAGGTTCATTATAGCCTTTGGTCACTGTAGGCTCTTTTAAAGGGCACAAGCATACTTTCTTCAGGTCAGGTCCATCTGTCCAGGTTCTCACTCCCTAAGGATCATCTTGCCTGGTCCTGCAGCAGCCTGGATGGTCTCAGCCTCTTCTCCAGCCTCTGGTCTTTACATTTGGCTTCATGGAGGAGCCTCTGGGCTCCTCTTTCATACTCTAAGAGATGTAGAGGTAGCTGAAATTGGGGACCATCTTCTGGAGGCCCTTTCTGCAGGAGCGTCCCTCCTCCCCTGTTCAACTGGCTGCTGCAGCAGGTCTGCTATGGATCAAGGAGCTGCAGGTCCTTAAATCCTGTGTTCTCATCTGCCTCCAGACTCATGAGAGTACATCAGTTCTTCTAAGAACTCAGCGTTCTGCTCTGCTCTTCTTGATGGCAACAGAAAAAAGGGTAGGTGTGCAGATTTCCAGCTGGGTGATTACCTGGGCACCCCTAATCTTGTTGAACAATACCACTTTGGCCCTTTACTTGATTTGGTTGGGATGAGAAGGGACACTTACCTCCTTTCCCTCATGAAAGGGAAAGCAGAAACCCGAACTATTTCTGCTAGTCAACTGCTTGGGCACTGTTCCTTCTAGTTCCTGTTCTACAGGCTAGGAAGGGAGTTACCGGAGTGATGGTGAGAGTGGTAGAGCCAGTTCAGCTGCTTTCTGCTACTTCCAAAGAAGGTTGTCAGTCCTCAGTTGTGGATTGTTCACTCTATAAGTCTGGAGAGACTGAGGGCCTCTTTGCCTCAGCTCTTTGCCAATATTAGGATAGCAGGAAAAGAGCCATCCAAAGCTGTGTTAAATATGGAACACATATTAGCACTGTGCCTAGGCAGGTATTTTCTAAGAGGAGGCCAATTGGAGGCCTGCTGTATTATTTTCCTCTTTGCTTTACCTTTGAGGTGGCCAAGACCATCTGTTTGTCCCAACATAGAAAGATAAACAAAACTCAGAAACTGTTCCTCTCTGTTCTGTGTCCTTAACCTACCTGGGAGTCTGGAAGGCAAAGCCGAGGCATGCCCACTTGCATGTTTTTTGAAGCTTGTTCTACAGCCATGGAAACCATCTTTTCTGAATTCCAAATTGGGATACTTGGGGCAATTTCAAGTACAGAGACCAAGGAAAGAGATGGTGGTTGGATACAGAGCTCCAAATCCTTGTGTTCTAGCTCAGAGCTGGTGTAATGAAGGGAGAAGTCCAAACCAGAGCTCAGTCTGCTCGAACCAGATGAGCAGTGCAGCAGGCAGAGCTGTGTGCGTGGTGCAGGAAGAAACCAGGGGTTCCAGGAAGGGTGCCAGCACCTCCTAGCTGCTTCTCAGCTCAGTGGATGACACATACTCTTCTGGTTATTCTGTTATTCCTTTAATACATGAAGATGATTTGAGTCCCTGCTGTCTACCAGGTACTGAAGACACAGCAGGGAACAAGGCAGATAAAAGCTCTGCACTCGAGAGCTTGCATTCTAGTGAATGAAAATGCTTTTCCCAGTATCTGTTGAGAAAGGTCCCGCCAATATTCAAGGTGAGGGATGCATCCCATTACACTGCTACTCATCTGCTCAAGGGCAGTGTGACATGAGCAGGACTGCTTCTTTCTTGATGCCCCATCCACCCCACTCGTGCAACCGAGATCTCAGGGAACATCTGCCAACCATTTCTGCTTCCTGAGGAGCAACAGGCAAGGCATATGGTGAGAATTAAGAGGAGTGATGGATGGAGACTCTGTGAAAGCGAGTCACTGCCTAGCATGGAGAGCACAGAGACTTGCTTCAAAGACAGGCCATGTGAATTGTTCCCTAAAGATGTGAATTGAGGATGCTAGTCCCATTTCTCAAAAAAGTCAAACTAACAAGGTGTGGGGAGATTTCCAAGAAAGTCACTAGCAACTCTCAAATCTGATAGGGGTGGTGGGTTGTTTTCTGCAACACAGCATTGTTTTTGGCATTTAACCCCCAGCCAGGGATGGAAGCATGACCGTATATTGCAAATTCATTCACTTCTGGGCAGGTGGTATAAGGACATCATTGTGTTTGTAGAGTGGAAATCCTGCTTGTGCCTTGATACCAACTCCCTCAATCACCGCAATGCTGATTTTCACAAATCCTGACTTACAGTATTGTTGCTCATTTGATGCATTGGGTTCTTTGAACTGGCCAGCTCCCTAGTATTTTAAAAACATAACTTAATTTTTAAAAATCTGATCTATAAACAGATGTTCATGATACTCTCAGCATGAGCCAGTAGAAAAAAACACACCTTTTGAGTCTTAGTGGCCTGGTTTCTGGTTCTTTGTCTGATTTTAGAAAGGTATGCTGTCACCCACATTGATTCATCCTGTGTTTCATAGGAGGGACCCTGAGACTTTGCTTCCTTCCTTCAGTAAAGGGAGATTACAAACATGATGTACTTTCACATAACAGCATTCCTGTACTCATTCAGAACATACTCATTGAGTACCTTCCATGTCTGTGGGGAAAGGAGGATGGAGAGAGGATAGTTACTGAGTACAGGGGTGCAGTTACAGCAGGAATCATGCCTCATCTTCTACTATTATCCAATAGGATAGCTATAGTTGACAACAATTAATTGAATATTTAAAATTAGCTAGTAGTGTTTGTTTCCAACACAAAAGAATGAGAATCATCTAAGGTGATAGGCATACCATTTACCCTGATCTGATAATTACATACAGTGTACGTGTATTGAAATGTCACATTGTACCATGCAAAAATGTGCAATTACCCTATGCCAGCTAAAAATAAAAAAGTAGCTTTTCAGATCAAGGATGTTTGGTAAACTCTTCCTAACTAATGGCTGTGAACTCACCTTAGAACAACAATCCCATTTTAAGCCCTTATATAGGATGCTTTGAGTCTATGTAGTAAGGATAGGCTAGAAAGATCTTTAAAGTGGTGACATTTAAAGCAAAATCCACATCCTAAGAAGATGCCAGTAGCATGAAAAGCTGAAAGAACAATGCTGTATGACGAAAGACCTGTGCACACAGACCTCACAACATTCCACTGTGGCAGGTGTGAGAGCAAGATGGCATGGAAAGGGTTGAGTGGGGCAGGCAAAGACTTACCACATAGGTTCTTAGAATCCGTGAAGCTGCCCTAATAAGGCACCAAAAACTGAGCGGCCTAGTACAACAGTAGTGCATCAGCTCACAGTTCTACAAGTGTGAAATTAAGATGTTGGTAGGGCCACACTCCCTATGCAACCTGTAGGGGGAATCCTAGTTTCCAGTAGATGGCTAGCAAGCCTTGGCATTCTCTGGCTTGTGACTGCATAGCTCAGCTCTTTGCCTTCTTCATCATCTGAGTGTCTCCGTATGTGTCTCTGTTATCACATGGTCACCTTTTCATAAAGGCACCAGACGTAGTGGACTAGGGACCCAAGCTGTTCCAGCATGGCCCCACCTTACCTCAGTGACCCTATTTCCAAATAAGGCATCATTCTGAAGAACTAGGGATTGGGATTTCCACATAATCTTGTAGTATACAAATAAATCTATAACATCACAGTAAATAGCTTGAGCTTACTGTTCATGCAAATCCTGAGTGTTTTCAGCAGGTAGATGGCAAGATGAGCTGTGTGTTTTTCAAGGCTGCTGTGTGACAATTTCCTTAGTGTGGGGAGGCTGTGGGTGACTTGTAAAGTGCAAGCCTATCGTGGTAGCAGTAGAGATAAGACAGGCAGATGGGGTTTAGAAATCTCTTGTAGAAAAACAGTGGCAAAGCGTGTCTGTGGATTAGCTGTGGGGTGAGGATCAGGAAGGACTGAGTGATATCTGTGCTTTTTCCTTTGTTTGTGATGACTTGATGGTGTCAGTTATTTTGTTGGAGCAGATTTGCAGAAGATCAGGTGTGGAGTTGGGGATGGTGTGAATGTGGAAGGCATTGGGCAAATGCAGGGATGAAAATTAGAAGCACTCCCCACCTCTCCATCATCACCAATCAGCACCATTTTACTTTTGCTTTCCACTATTGAAAGCTCTATTTCTCAGTAAAATGTGAGCATCCCTATGAGAGGGAGCGCAGGGATGTGTTTTCCCCCAAATAACCATGTATGGAGGCTGAAACAAAGTGGCAGATAGGAAGTCAGAGAGAACATGCTCAGGACAGCCAGAGCAGCGAGAGCCACAGCAGAGTGTCCTGGCATTACACTTCTCTCAGTGACTGTGAGGACAGCCTCAGTTAGTTCTATCTCTGGCGAGAACAGGACCAGCCCCCTAAGCAAACTGCCCACAGGGCCACGTGGTGGGATCAGAAGGTAGCAAGTTCCAAAGAGTCTGGTTAGAAAGGAGGGAACTCAAGTGCCATGTGGTGAGAGAAAAACATAAAGCTAAGGACCTCACGTGGAATAAGATCTGGGCAAAAGGCTGACTTGTATTCGAGAAGAAATCCCTGATCTTGACCCACATGACTGTGACCTTCTCTTGAGACAGTTGTCTTAGACTCTTCAACTTCTTCTGAATTCCTGGCAGTGGCTTTCCTGAACCCCGAAGTTTTGCTTCTGCCAGACCTGGGTTTCCAGCACAGCATTCCCTTAGCCTGTATCTCCGCTGCATTCTTGGGTTGAAGTCCGTCAGCTCAACCAAATGCAGAAATTTGAAATGAGAACATCAAGGGTGGCATCTTGGCATGGATTCTGCCCGAAGTCATGCTCACTGTAAGCTTCCCACAGCCTCAGTGCACTTTGTTTGAATGAGGGTATTGCCACCCAGTTTGCCAGTCCTCTTGCAGGGGAGTGACAGTGAAGGAAGAGGGCCTGCCATCTTTGGACAGTCCCCCATAGAACCTGGGGTCAGTTTTGCTGGCTCAGCTTATTGAGTAGGGGTGAGTCTGCCTAAACCAAGAGCCCGAGAGAGTTGTAGATAGCCTTTTAAAATTGTCTTTCTTTTCTTTACCTCCAAAGTCCCCCTTCCTTCCTTTTTTTTTTTTTTTTGGCTTGAGTGAATGGTGAAGGTTGTTCCATGAAAATTGCCTGGCCAATATTGACCTAGTTTTATAGCCAGGCTGCTGCGGGGTGTGGATGTGGGCAAGGGGAAGCTGCCTCTTTTTTTGCTGTATGACTTTGAAAACACATGTGTTTGGTTTGGGAGATTGGAATAGTGGTCTGTCAAGGGAAGAAGGAAAAGTTTCCTTCCTGCTGTTTTCTTGGCCTTTCTGGGAGTGTCAGGTCTGGCACTAAATTAGAAAGACAGTAGCTGGAGACAGGCTGAGAGCATCGCCACTGGCGGGCAGCAGAGAGAGTTGGGCCCCACAGAAGGGGTTTGAAAGTCTCTCCTGCCATGGAGTAAATCCCTGGGAGCCGAGAAATGACTGTGAGCACCTAAATTCCTGCCCTCACTGGTTTGGCTCCCCTCCCTCGGGGCCGACATGCAGCATACTTCTGCTGCTGGAGCTAGCTAGTCAGCAGGGGAACAGAGACCTGAACTCTACCGGTTGCTCTAGACACCTAGTCTTTTAACATCTGAGTGCCAGCATCATCATTTCCAAAGTCTGCTCTGAAATGCAAGCAGAAATAGGCACATAGGGCTTTCAGTTGCCTTCCTACTTGCCTTCTGAGCTCCTGAGAGCAGTCACTGCTTGCCCCCACTGCAAACACACACACACACACACACACACACACACACAAGCTCCGTATGTGCTCAGTAAACATTTTTTTTCTTCTGTGAAATGAGTCAGTTGTACTATAGCTCTTTTGTAAAAAGCATTAACATGCTATGATTCTAACAAATAAGCTTAAGTACTGTCTGGTGCAAGGGTTGGACCCGCAAATACTACAAGGTAGGATGGAGTGTTTCCCAATGCCATTTTTCTGAATGAAGATGTTCATTTCTCGGTTTCGTTCCTCTCTCCCATTCTGATCTAACAAGAAATGATCACCAAAAGGGGAGTTCACCAAAGCAAGAAAAACTTCTTGTGTTTTCCATTTCAACCAAACAGATTCCATAGTAAGAGTCCCAGGACCAGGCTCTACTCCTGCTCTGTGGGTGTCCCCAGTGAGCCTTTCTAGTCCCCATGCCTCTTCCTTGGCATGGTATAGGTTGATGGTATCTAATCTCTTTTTTCTTTCACATGGAAATTTGTTCACTTGGGAGCTTTCCCATGAAGCTTAGTTACTGAAAAAAGTCTTCAGGTTTAGAGACAACCTTTAATGCATCTGCTTTCTGCTCGGTGATCTTGTCCCCTCTGCCCTTTTTCTCTGATCTCTCTAATTGTTCTCTGCTTGAACCTGGCACCTGAACTATCTCAGTGGCCAAACCCCCTCCCCCCCCCCCCCCCCCCCGTAGAAGAGTTGGTGTTAACTTGGTTTTGTTGCTAGGCTGCTGGAGGCTGGGGGCAGTGGGCAAAGGAAGCTGCCCTTTCCTCTGGATAAAAATGTGTTGCCTGCTGGCCATATCTACCTGAATGATTGACAGGTAAATCTGGCCCAACAAGTCCAGATGTGTTTCCCATTGAAGTGTCTTGTCCTGCTTGATAACATCATTGTTTATGTGGCCACTGGATCCAGGATGTGAGATTAAGCCAAGAGTTTGCTCTGCATCCAGTGCGGTCCCATATCCTTTTTCCTAACAACATTTTCTCAGAGATATCTCAGATCCCTTCTTTCTATCCATCTACCCCTACTCTATACCAGATGTGCATCATTTTCCTTCTTTTATACCACAATAGCTTCCTAAATGGTCTCTGTCCCCTTTCAAACTCACCCTTCCTATGGCCACCAAATTAGACTTCCTTCCTGAAACTGCTCGGTGACCACCATCATCAACAGAACACACACGAGCTGCTTATCCTGGAGAGCAATATCCTCTGTGACCTAGACTACATCTGCCTTGCACGCCTTTTTGCTCTCCACTCTCTGCCATATGCTTTCACTTTCACAGGTCTTCGCAGCACCTGGTTCCATGTCCATAATTCAGTTGTTTGTTCCTGTGCCTCTGTGCAGTTGTGGTAGCCTTGAATGCCTTGCTCCTCTTTTTGACCCAAACTCCTATGCAATACTCTATAAAACCTTGGCTGGACATCATCTCCTCTAGGAAGTCTTCACACACCACTACCACCATACCACCACCAACTAGGCTCCTTTAGGCATTATTGCTTGACTTTCCCTAAAATGTTTCATATGGACCTAGTCCTCTCACCCACATTACTTCCTAACTCTGTGTGTCTGTCATCAGGTCAACATCAGGGCCTAAGGATCATGACTCATCCAGCCTTTGTAGTTGATCCAGTGCCTGGAACCTAGCCGGCACTAAATAAATGCCTACATGATAGATGAGAGTGTGCACCAGGGGCACTGCTAACATCCAATTTAGATACCTGAACATACTTTCCTTTTCCTTCCCCCTCTTGTAATGTTGATTCTCTCTTTGTAATTGACCAAAAACGTTTAAAAGAGTCATGAGAGCTATCCTGGAGAAAATGCTTCAGAAGATTTTGGGGCATAGGAACTTACTTTGTTTTTCACCCTATGTGAATAACATTTCTTGATCTTAAAGTTTCTTAAATTTTAGTAGACAGCTTTTTTCAAGGGGAGGTTAGCCAAAGGTCAGAGCATTATAAAAACAAAAAAGGTAACTTTTGTGTGTCATGGGTACTAGTGCCAGACACTCATTCAAGCATGTTTCATACTTCATTTAGCTTGTTCAGGGGAGGTATTGGACACAGTGGTAAGACACTCATTGATATGCTGCATTCTGTAATGGTGTGCCATTGGAGCCTTGGCTAGACTCCTGATTCCAGCTTCCTGCTAATGTGTAACCTGGGAGACCACAGCTGATGGTTCAAACACTTAAGTCCCTGCCATCCACATAGGAGACCTGGATAGCATTCTTGGTTCTTGGCTTTGGCCTGAACCAGCCCTGGTTGTGGATATTTGGGGAGTGAACAGGTAGCTAAGAGACCTTCATCAATCTCTGACTTTCAAATGAATTTATATATCTGTATCTATATATAGTATATGTATAGATATATGCTTATAATATATATAGTATATATATACTATAAATACTATATGCTATATTATTATATATTCCCATTTTTATAGCACACATGTTGTTTGATCCTCAGAACAGACCAATGACTGAGATCCCATTGCTGACTCATGGAAGTAGATTATAGCTTGTCCAAGGAGACACCAGCTAGTGCTGTGTTTCCTAGTCATATGTTTAGATACAAGAGTGCCTAGAAGGCCCATTCTGCAGATTGCATTCTCATGAGCCAATTAAGCCTCAGTTATCATGCAGTACCACACTGCATGCCTAGAAGGAAGAAAGCAAAAGAGAAGAGCTGATATTTTTGTACACCTAGTTTGTGTCAAGCACTGCCTTAAAGGTTTTACAAAGATTGCTTTGTTTTTCACCTAGCCTGACAAAATAGATGCTCTTGTTTTACACATAGAGAAACAGAGGCCCAGAGAGGCCAGGTGAGCTGTCTGCAATCTTCATAGCCTGTGCCAGAACCAAGGCTGGGATGCATGCCTGTCTAACAACATTGACATTTCTCTGCAACCAAGTCTCAAGGCAAACAAGGCAAATGCTTGAGAGTAGAACAGGGAATGTACTACCTAACATAACAATTGGCAACACGGGTCCAAGCACAAGCCATAGAAATAGAAGCTAGGTAAACCCTGTGATCTCACAGGCCCACAAAATGTAAGATTTAGTTCTTATTCACAAGAAGAAGTGTGGGTCATCCTTCATCTCCTGGCTACTTCATAAGGAACAAGTGACCTGCAAGAGTACCATGGAGGGAGGAGGAGGGAAAAAGAGAGAGGAAAGAAAGACAGAGATGACACAGGGCCAGTTCCGTACTTTGGTGGTCACAAAAGGGGCACAGTGTACTTCCAGTTATATCCCAATAGCAAAAAATATTCCCGTGGTTCAATGAAGCTGCAGGCGAGCCAGGAAAATGCAGTGCAGGCCGTAGGTCTTGAGTGAGCATTTCAGTGGCACCTGCCTCTTACCCTAAAGGCACCTGTTCGCACAGATCACCTTGTTGAAACCAGTTGGCAGTGTGAGCTTTCTGGTCCCCTAAAGGGGCTCTGAAGCTTTCCCACCTGGTTTCAGAGCTTTCTCCTTCTTTGTGAGACAGTCCTGTATGGAGGGAGACTAGGACGCTTTCAACAGGGCAAATGGACAGTTGCCCTTTGTACCCTATGCCCTCTGACTCTCAACAAACTCCACTGGATCCTTCTTTTGACATTAGGAGAGAAAATGCAGGTTTGTGAAACCTACCACGTCTTCACTGCCCGAGAGGCAGAAAGGGCAGGTCTGGACATGGAGTGACAAGGTATAGGTAGGGGTAGAGGCGGGAGACAGGAGATGCTGTCACTTCACAGCTGTCACTCCACAGCTCAATCCAGACTCTACCACAGAAAGCAATCCTCTTTTTTATTAAGGCATAGTGCCTCTTTCGAAATAATTTACAGCACACAACCAAGCCTGCTGTGCAGCCCTACAATTTGTCATTAAAACTCTATTCCTCTTGCCAGGGTAAATGAGCCATTTACAGCCAGGGCGCCAGGATGGACCGTGTTTTTATTTTTTTTTCTGCCTTTGTATTATAAGTGTTCGTGGCTCTCTTCAGAGATGCCCCTGGGGATTCCCAGAGGCGGCTCCTGCCATTCAGGTCAATTAGCCAGGCTTGTGTGTGGTTTCTCTCTTACACATAAGAACTCCCCTCCCCATGCAGAGGACAGCCCGAAAGCTGGTCTGGGTTCCCCTAGTGTGGAGATCACCTTGAGAAGCATTGCACTTGCGTATGCTCTGACCCCACCCCTCACACCCATACTCACACAAGGGCATACATCTGTGCATGCACGGGGGTAAGGGGGAAGAAGCAAACAAAACCCAAGAAACCTACCAAAAAAAAAAAAAAACAATGGGAAAACCCAGAATGTCTGCCTTTCCAGCCATCTACACTGTTGCATGAGGATTAGCAGGTGAACTGCAGGTGAGTTAAACATCAGGGAAGGTTATTAAATCTCATCCCCAACATGAACATAGGAGGCTCAGTAAGGAACATGTAGTTCTTCTGCAGTATGATACTCTTCCCTATCACCTTTCATATCTGTGGCCCCAGGTGCTGTCCTGGGTCATCTGCAGGGCCAGAGAGGTCAGTCCCTGGGCAACTGGAGGGAGAAATCCCTCTAGTGACTGAGGAAGAAATTTGCCCTGAATCTGAGGGCAATTACCTTGTCCTATGTATCTTCATGTCCCACCTGCTCCATATAGTCTGGCAGATGCATACCAGATTCTTGGTAAATAGGTCTTGACCTGAACTGTGCTTAAAAGATCAGATTCTGTCTTTGAAGAGTGTACCATTTAGTTTTACAGCAAGTTCATGACTTTACATCTCTGCCTGTTGAAGTCTGACCTATCTTTCAAGACCAGTTCCCTCAATTCTTTTTCCTAAGATCACTGAGTAGGTGACAACTTCTTCCTCTCCTTAACCAAGTTGGATTTCCTTGAGTACATGGTTGTCACTCCCACTAGCCTGTGAACTCTTGGGGTCAGAGAGTTTCTGGGGAGAAACACTGGATCAATGCCTGAAACTTTCTAAATTCTCTGTTTTGTGAGACACGAAGTCTCTATTTCTATGAACGCATTTTTTTTCTCTGTGAAATGAGAATGGTGCCCACTAGGACTTCTGGAAGGACTGAGTGAGATAATATATATAAAACTCTTAGCACAGATGTCTGACTCACAGGGATAGTGGTCACTACTGTAATGGTAACCTCAGGGGAGAACCTCAGTTTTAGTTACTCTCGTGCTATCTATCAGAAATCCAGGTCAGAAGGGTCGGGTTCCAGGACCCCAAGTTTTCCCTGTGGGAGCTTCTTCAGGAGAATCAGTCAGGTTGTTTTGATCCTGTCATGCTCTGCTGCAGTCTCCTGCTCAGAGCACGGAGTGGGGCCTTTTCAATCTTTGAAAGGAGTATTCTGAGATGGGTTTGAGTGTGGAGGGGAATTGCATTTCTGTAGGAAGATGTGCCTTTTCAAGGTGTGTCTCACCTACAGTAGAGGAGTCCTTAGTGCTCATTAGCATGGTGATAACACAGACAAATGTTAAGGCATTTTAGGTTGAGAAATCTTACATGTTCTACATCAACTTTTAAACTGATGCAGAAGCAAAAGTTCTATGCCCGCTGGTATCGTGGAAGGTAGATGATGGGAATCCAAGGAAAGGCACCAAGTTCAAAGACAGGAAAGAAACATTTTAACAGCCCAGGCCTGACCCATTAATGAAAAGAGAACACATTAATGGCTTCCAGTTGCATTCATTTTGTTGCAGAAGACAGGATTTCATTCTTTTTAATGGCTGAATAGCATTTCATAGTGGGAATATACCACATTCTTTTTAATCTAGCCATTAGAGTGGGAATATACCACATGCTTTTTAATCTAGCCATTAGTTGGTGAACGTCTGGGTTAATTCCATGTTTTTTAAAGATGTATTTATTTTTATTGGAAAGGCGTATTTGCAGAGATAAGGAGAGACAGAGAGAAAAATCTTCCATCCACTGGCTCACGTCTCAAATGACTGCAGCAGCCAGAGCTGAGCCAATCCAAATCCAGGAGCTTCATCTGGTCTCCCATTGGGTGCGGGGTTCCAAGGACAAGGGCCACTCTCTACCGCTTTCCCAGGCCATGTCTTAGCCATTGTGAATAAGCATAGAAGTGCAGATTTCTCATATGCTGATTTCATTTCATTTGGGTAATGTTTTCCCTGCTCTGTGGTAACTAATAGACAGAATAGAAAATAAATGTAATCTGTACGAGTGAAATTGACATCTTGAGATTTGATTATTATTTACAGCTTTGGCTAAACTCTTGAGGAATGGTGAATTTTTTTTCCCTCTATTTGCTATTGTTGAATTCTATACCTAACAGAGTATTAAGCTTATGATTTTGAAATAAACTGAAGGCATGTCATTTTAAAATTTTTTTAAAAAATCAAAAAGGAGGAGGGAGACTGGGGAATACAGGCAGGAGGGTGGGTAGGGCGGGAAGTATCAGTATGATCCTAAATCTGTATTATGAAATACATGAAATTTATTCACCTTACATAAATAAAACAAAGGATGAAAAAAAATTTTTAAATGTTAATGTAGGCTCCTCTTCTGCATACTTTGTGTAATTCTGCTTCTTTCCTCATTTTCATAAATGATCATCATGTTATCAAATTAGCTTGAGAATGTTAGAAAGGGATTGGAGAAGACTGCTACAGCAGTGAATTTGGAGAGAGAAGTGGGGCTTTTGTCAAGGTTCAGTTGAAAGAGGACATTAGTCTCCAAGAGAAGCACGTGCAGGGCCTAGCAAGGAAAGAGTGAGTGGTACAGTGCAGCTGGTACAGGGCATAGAGGGAAAAAACTCAGGAGTTTGTCTCCAACAGAGAGAGCTTAGAGTTCCTATCAGGATGAAGGCGTTAGAGGTTTTATCCCCTTGGCAGTGAAATAACCGCAGTAGGTTTTGAGCAAGGGAATGACAAGACAGACCTGTGTTTCAGGGAAATTAATTGGGCAGTAATATGGGTCATGAATAAATAATAGTGGTGGGGATGTGGAATCCATAAAGAAAGCCGCTGGTCAGTAAATTGTCTCAGTAATGCAGTGAGAAGAAGACAGGGACCTGGATTGTTATGCACTGAGATAGGAGAAGACAACTATGGAGGGTTTTGTGATGAGAAATATATTCAGACACTGAGTGACACTGGAAGGAAAATGAGGAAGAAAAACACAGATGGCCATCCTGTGTCAGGATGGATAAGACTGGCCTTAAGTGAGGTAAAGGAGTCCAAAGTGAGGAGCAAGTTTGTAAGTATTTTGGATGTTGCTGAGGAGGTCCATTTGAGGCATGCTGCTTTAAGACGGCCACAGGACATCCATGTGACAATGTTTTAGGCAGCTGGAAATAGGGACCTGAAGTTGAGGACGAGATCAGGGTGAGGGACACAGGTGGGATGCCACCCGAGAGTGGAGGTGCTCCAGAGGATATGGAGTAGATGACTAGATCAGAGACCAAAAGCCAACTTTATGGGGTTCATTCCTCCACAGAAACCATAAAAAATCCTAGAAGCCCCACCATGTATGTGGCCATGGGAAGTCCCTCTCCAGAAGGCCTGGAAATCCCCCATTTACATATTGCACAGTTGGGCAGGAGGTTCCTAATTCGGTGACAAAGCCAACTTCTGTCACAAGGGGCTTCTTAGCTGGTACTGAGCACTAAGTATTGCACATAGAAGAGATTTTCTGGAGCTGTTCCCAAGGGAGCAGGGCTCAGCTCACTAAACAGCCCATTGCTGCCACCACCAGTGGTCTTCAGCTACCACTTTACACTCACTGGGGGAAAAACGGTAGAGTTGACAGATAACTTTCTGGAGACGGCTGAAGAGCACTGGCCTACTGCCAAGAAAGCACTTAGGTAAGACAGTGAGCAGGTTAAAAAAAAAGGAGTCCATCTGTTCAGCATGTAGGGCCAAGATGTCTGACTTTTGCCAAGTTCTCACATGGCCTCCTTTATGGGTATAGTCTCACCATCACCCCAATTCTGGTTTCAGGCAACAGAACATTAGATTCTCAGTTGTGTTTTCTCCCAACCCCCACCCTCAATCTTTTTTTTTTTTTTTTTTTTTTTTTGGTCTCCTTCCAGTCTAATTTGCATAGAAATTACTCAGGAATGCATTTGAGAGCCATTATTAGGGCAATAGAAGGCAGACATGTGGGGAAGGGTAGAAGATGTTTTTGTTCCTTCCTGCTGTGCTCAACAATTAGAAGGTATTCTAGGAGCCTTTCACTGTAGCTAGGAATTGTTCATTGTGGGAATAATCTTGGTTGTAGGCTGTAGATGACACCAACCTTCTAAGGTCAAAGAGATCTAGCTAGATATGGTGGAAAGAATGGAGATCTTTTTCTGTCCTGAATGCCTTCTGAATACCCAATGACCTACATTTAGTTATGAATTGCGCATGCGTGTGTGTGTGTGGTTGTGTATATTTCTTTATTCTAAGGGACGCAGGGCAAAATTTTGTTTCTTTCTCATTTCTTTACAACCCCTAGTATAGTTCTAAACAAAATAGTCTTAATTTGACCTTGATTTCAAGCAGCTCCCAACTTTTTCTGCAGGAAGAGCTTTAGCAGTTACCATTTCTTTAGATAAATGTTTAGAGACTTGTCCTAAAGTAATGTTCACAATAGGATGGGTAAGACTTCATGGATCCTCTTTAAGTTCCTCATTATCATCAGCTGATTGATGCTGGTTGACTGCAGAAGTGATGTTTCCCATGACTAGAGCAAAAATAAAAGGTCATGGATTAGGCTTCTCACCTCTCCTAAGTCTGGGAGCATGTAATAATGGCCTGTAAGTCCCCCAGCATTTCCAGAGTCTAATTCTGGACACATCCGTGGTAAAATGAAAAAAAAAATCTTGTTAGAACCTATGTGCACTTTAGAAGTAATGCAATCAAACCCCTCTGTTTTCTAGAAGGGGAAACGGAGACTCAGAGAAATAAAGTGGTCCTCATGATCATGCACCTGTTCAATAAAACCAGGACTTCTGACATTCCCTGTCCAGGTTCTCAACCTGGAGAACTTTACAGTGACTAGTGCCAGATCCATGCCAGACTAATGAAGGCAGTGCTAAGTGAGATGAGGCCCAGACAGCAATACTTTTTAGCAAGTTCTCTGTAGCTAGAAGGCAGAGCTATTCTATGGGGCTCCTACTTTATTGCAGTTCAAACTTTGGTACACAGACTGACAGATCAATTTTTAAATATTAATTAATGAGCATCTGCCCTATGCAAAGCAGTGAGTTGAGTGGCTGCAGGAAACTAGAGTGTGAGAAGAAAAGCAAGATCACAGCCTAGATAAATTTTCAAACTAATAGAGGCAAAGAATAAGAAAGGGACACCATCATCTTCTACTTTCCATCCTTTTGACTGGGCAAGTCATGTTCATTGATATTAGTACCCTTGTTCTTTGCTTAAATTTTGTTTATTTTTATTATAAAGGCAGGTTTACAGAGAGAAGGAGAGACAGAGAGAAATATCTGTCAACTGGTTCACTCCCCAAGTGGCTGCAAGGGCCAGAGCTGAGCTGATCTGAAGCCAGGTGCCAGGAGCTTCTTCTGGGTCTTCTGCACAGGTGCAGGGCTTTAGGTCATCGTCTGTTACTTTCCTGGGCCACATGCAGGGAGCTGGAAGGAAACTGGAGCAGCTGGGATATAAACCGGCACCCATATGGGATCCCGACACATGCAAGGCAATGAGTTAGCCACTAGACTATTGGGCCAGTACCTTTGTTCTTTAATCCAAATATGATTCCATAAACCTTTTCCATGTAGAAAGCTAGATATATATCATCCTTTGATTGCATAGCACCTAGGAAAAATCCTTTTGCTGTTCTTTGAAGGGCTGACACATAATTTTGGAATGGAAAGATTAAATAGAGGAATAATTCAAGATAAAGCAAGTCTTAGAGAAGATCAAGGAGGGTCTCACTTCCCAGGTAGTGATTTTGAATTTCATTTTACAGACAGTCAAGAGTTATTGAAGTTTTCACGGAACAAGCTGTAAGTAAGATTGACCTGGTTTCTGTAAAGGAAAAAAATTACAATTAGTGAGGCCTGTGGTAGAGTTGAATCATCAGGTTAAGTACCGGCAAGGGCCTGAACCCTAGAGACCATGGTGGGAAGAGAGGGAAGGAGATGATTCCAGAAACATCAAAAGAGCAGTATGGGCTGGCCTTTATGAATGGTTGAGTCAAGTAACAGAGGAAATAAGAGAAGTCAGGAAGCTTCCAGGCCTGGGCCTGGATAAGTGAAGAAATGGTGATGTCTTTACCATAGAGAAGCCGGAGGATGCCCTTGGCTCGGTGGAGGGACGATTGACTTGCAAGATGTGTGCAGACATCCATCCCTGGGGAATCCTGGTCTTAAGTGGTCTTGACATACCTGAACTCAAATTCCTAGTGATGCCGTTTCTGCACTGACTGAAATGGAAGCGGAGTAATGGCTCGGTGGACTCTTCTGTGAAATGGGGTTGATGATATCTGTAGTCATATCACAGGCTTATTTTGAGGATTAAATAAGACAAGTGTGGCAGGACTGCACAAATAGTAATACAGCATGTACTCGTGGTCAATTATGGATTCTTCTGGCTCATTCACATGGAGCAATGAATGCTGGTCCTGTGGGACAGAGGCTGGGAGACAGGCCAGGCCTGGAGATGGAGACTTGAAAACATTTTACATGGGAAAGCTAATTAGACTTCGGCAATGCTGAAGACCTCTTAAATGGCTTTCAGAAAGAACAGAAAGCACGCAGACAGAATGTTGGATAATGCCACTTTCTAAAACATTTTGTTTAATGGAAATCAGAAATGAAAAAAATGAATTGCACACAGAATCCTACCACAAGCATATTGTTACGTTCAGCAGTTATTTTTCATTCCATCCTTTGTTTTGTTTCTACCGTAAGGTATTACTTCCAAGAGAGAATTAATCAGCCTGTTTGTCATGTGAAGGCAGGCATTTAATAAATAAACATTTATTAGTTATTTTTGTGAAGTCTACCTTTACTACATACCAAGCATGGTCCAGGCACATGGCTGAATGCTGTCCTTGCACTGTTTCATACAGTCCACTTGGAAATCTTATGAGACAAATGCTATTCCTATCCATTTGGCAGGTGAGGAGATGAAAACTCTGAGATTTAGTGGTGTCCTGGCTCCAGCCAACCAGGCCAGAAATTGACAGAGCCAGGCCAGGGAAGATCTTTGTCGGAGATTAGAACCGTGCCCTTGGAGCCTTCCGCAGACAAGCTGGAGCTGTCTGGGGCTGTGCCTGATTCACAAACACCTGGGAGTGGGTTGAGATTCTTCTGTGAAACAGAGCCAAACCACCACCACCACCAGAACAAAAGGCCAGGTGACAGCATTTCTTGTTCTTTGTGTGGATGGCTGGTGTGGGAATGAGGGTGGTGCAGAACTCCAGGATGCCTGAGAAGAGGTGGAGCTGCCTGCTCTGTCCCATGGTCACCCTCTTTCTCAGATCTTCTACCACAGAACCTTCCTCGTGGTTCCATTACTGGCTCCTTCAGACAAGGGCTACCCAGAACTATAGCCACAAAGATGAGAGAGCTCTCCCTCAGCGACAGAGCCCTGCTCTACCATCATTTGGAGAGAATTGAGGGCCTGGGCCCCTTTACTTGCCAACTGAGAATAAAAGAAGTGTAGAGCCACAGGCAAGGGGCCCACTCCCAGTCCTGCAGCAGCCAGAAGCATCCACATCCGTGCTTTCTTACCATTAGTCCTCTTTAGAAAGAAAACTCCCTCCCCAGCTCTGCTCCAAGGCAGCCTCCTGCAGAGCATCCTCAGCAGGGCTGAGCCGTTCCCATGGCAACAGAGTGAGGGGCTTTTTGTTTTCCTCCAAAGGATGACTCCCTCCTACCAGAAGGTAGCTCTTGGCACTTCCCTACAATCCACACTCCACCTCCCTACCTCAGTTTGTCTGCCTGACTAGTTTTGCAGCCATGGATTTTTCAGCATCATCGGAAAAGCTGTCATCTGTTGGAAACTGAGTCTGGAAGGCTCGCAGCAGCCACTGGTGCACAGGTTTCTCGGCAACTGCAGGTTTGAGCTGTGGATGGCAACCTTGATTAGGACCAACATCTATGGGAGGAGCACCAAGACTCTGTTCAGTAGTATCCACTAGAGAAATCCAAGGTAGTGCCAAGCAAGGAAGCAGGGGTGCCACTGCAGAGGGGGACAGTCCTCTGGCCCTTCAGAATGTGTGGGCTGTTGGCGGTCCTTCCTTTCTAAGGCCCCAACTCGAGAAGATGGCACCTGGATCCTGGACCGGACCGCCTCCCGATGTGAGCAGCCTCAGATGAATGATTTCAATTGTCTGGGCCTCTGCTCCCATTGTGAAGTGAAGGAATACCAAAAAATGGATTCCTTGGGAGGTCCTGATTGCTTTTTGGTTTTCCAGGGGAAACAAGAGACATTTCATCATGTTGCAGATATTGGACTGCTCCAAAGTGTGCACCTTTCTTAGAGCACTTGGCTGCATGAAGCTATACTTTCCTCCCTTTCTCCTTCCTTCATGCTAAAGCAAATGAAGCCTGCAAGTGACTGTGCCAGCAGAGAAAGACCATCTCCATTGCCACTGACTACAGGACAGTCAAATCCTTCTACACCAGGAGCATCTTGCAGTCAGAGACCGTATCTTAAAAATCTTTCTACCTTTAGCACCCAGCACTGTGCCTCATGTCTGATGAGTGAATAAATAAAAACTAAAAAAAAATCCCCAAACGTTACAGTAAAAGGATCCTCTGAAACTCCCTGACTTTCATTTTACAGAAGCTAAGGTTTCAGTTGTCTTGTGAAGGCAGGCATTTTGTGCAGCAGGTAAGATGCTGCTTGGGATGTCTGCATCCCATATTGGAGAGGGTGGATTTGAGTGCTGGCCCCCTGCTGAAGATGCCCGTGGAGGCAGCAGGTAGTGGCTCAAGTACTTGGGTCCCTCCCACTGATGTGGGATACCCAGGTTGAGTTTCAACTTCCTGGATTTTGTCTGGCCCAGTACCAGCTGCTGTAGACATTGGAGAATGAAGAATTTGATGAAAGATTCTGTCTCTGTCTGCCTTTCAAATAAAAGAAATAATGTTAAAAACTGGGATGTGACTTGGCCAAGAACATTCAGCTAAAGGACAAGGGAGAATGAGGACCCATGTGTCTCAACCCCACTCCTAGCTGCTGCTCTTCCTGCAACATTTCTAATTCTTTTGCCATTCTCGCAAGGAATGCATTCATGTAGAATCCTCTTAGCATTCAACAGAAGACCTAGCCCTAGAGAGAACAAGAGCTCGCACAAATGCTGCCTCTTTGTTCAAAGCTGTCCCACAGCAGGTGAGAGTGTAAACCTCAGAGGGAGGATTACGATAAGGACGGATAGGGGTGGCACAAAGTCATGCCTTTCCCACCATCAACCCTGCAAGTTGTACCTCAGTTTCTTCTTTTGCTTCTCAGCATGTGCCCTGTCTGAATAGTAGCAACAGTGATGTATATTTCATGTTAACTGTTTTAGCAGTGCCCAGATCACACTGGCTTACACTCCAAAGTGCCTTGCTCATATAAAGTGAAACATCCTGGGCAGGGCATTCTCAAGGCATAACTCAGGGGTGCAGGGCACTCCTCCACCGTGGCCTCATTACCTTGGGGGCCACAGGATTGCCCTGCATAACTGAACCACAAGAGGAGGAAAGCTGTGTCCCTGCTACTTAACCAGCTGGCCCACTAGTAACACACATTACTTCTACTTAGACTCCTCCACTCATCGCTTAGTCACATGGCACTAGATGCAGAGTGCAAAGGAGGCTGGGAATTGTGGTCCCTGGTTGGCTAGCCATGTCCCAGAAACAACTCTATGCTATGGAATTATACATTTATACAGCTTATTGTTTGCCAGGAAGCGTGCTAAGTATCATTTTATTTAATCTTCACAATGACCCCATGTGGTTATTATTCTTGTTTATTATTCGTACTAACTGTAAAGATGTAACTTAGCTCGTTCAGGTTTGTTTAAATGAGTTGATGGCAAATCCAAACTTCAGGCTGTGAAAATATGTGTAACTACTGCATTCTACTCATGGGAGTTTCTGGCCCCAAATCATGCACTGGCCTCAGTAGCCCAGTTAGTCTTCAGAAATTTTCTTTTTCAAGAAATTTTCTTGACCCAGGCTTCATTTCCTGTCAAGTGAGGAAGTTAAACTGGAAGAATCCAAGGTAGCCTGCCAACTGGGACATTGTAGGAGTGTTAGGATGACAGGGTCCCCAGTGACTCTTAACCATAACAAGGCTCTTCCAGGAGGTTTCCTAAGTCATTGCAGTAATATGAAGTTTCACAGTGTCTGTGTAGGGAGGTCAGGTCAAATTATTCCTATATACCTAATAAAGAAATCAGTGTACAGGCCGCAGGGAAGACTTTTGGTGAAGTGCTCTTGCTACCAAGGCAAGAGAGAAAAAGTGCTGCTTTGAAGTTCCAAATGCTGGTTTCCTAAAATCAAAAGATGCTACACAGGAACAGATCATCCCACCCCCAAATTACTTGACACTTAATTGAAAGAACGAAGCTGTAGTAATTTAATGCAAGTGTCCCATTGACAAGCTCTTGAAGAGTTGGAGATATGAATTACCCAGCAATACTTCTTCTTTAAGGCTTCAGATGGTATTAGAGTAAGCTCCAATCTCATGCTGGATTCACATATTTAATGAAAGCATGAGTTTTAATAACTTTATACAGAAAATATATATTTCACTGTGGAGGCCATCGTGTGTGTGTGTGTGTAGCTTCACATGTCCTTTTTATTTACCTCCTCTGAGGACTCCATTCATAGAATCTGCTATGGTTTAAATGTGACTTTGGTTCCAGGCTTATAAAAATTTATTTATTTTTACTTGAGAAAAGGAGAGAAGGAGAGATCTTCCATCTGCTGGTTCATTTCACAAATGACCATAGTGGCCAGACTTGTGCTGGTCCCAAGGGAGCTAGTAGCTTTTTCTGGGTCTCCCATGTTGAGTTCAGGGGCCCAACGCCTTGGCCCTTCCTCTTTTGCTTTTCTAGGCCATTAGCAGGGAGCTGATTTGGCATGGAGCAGCCGGGACTTGAAATTGCATCCATATGTGATGTTGGTGCTACACATGGAGAATCAGCCGGCTGTGCCACCGCATCACTCCCCCAGGCAGAAGTTTAAATTCCAAGAGTTTGTGTCCATGCCACTAACAGAATAGAAGTTAATTATGGTATTTAGAGGATAGACACTGAACAGTCTTTATATTGATTTATGTAACCAAGGTGTCATCTACATAAGCGAATCCTGGTGATTTTATAGAGATAGACATATATGCTCCTTGTCTCTCGTGATGGGACTCTGCCATCACAAAGGACATTGACAGAGGCCAAACTGATGGGGATTGCTCATCTTGGACTTTGAATCTACAGACCATGAGCCTAACAAATCTCTTTACTTCATAAAGTAGTATGTTTCAGGTAGTCCAGTTACAGCAACAAAAATGCTGACCAAGAGACCAGCGTTGTGGTATACTAAGTTAAACTGCTACCTGCCATACCAGCTTTCCATGTCCAAGCACTGGTTCAAATCCCAGTTGCTTTGTTTCAGATCTAATTCCCTGCTAATGCACCTAAGAAGGCGACACATGATGGCCCAAGTACTTGGGTCCTTGCTACCGACGTGGGAGACCTGGATGGAGTTCCAGGCTCCTGGCTTTGGCCTGGCCATACCACAGCCATTGTGATCTCTCTCTTTTCCTAACAGTCACTCTACCTTTCAAGTGAATAAAGAATAACTCATTATAAACAACTTTACAAAAATAAACTATAAAAGCAGACTAATATAGGATGCAAAACCTCAATCCAAGTTTCTCTTGGATTTTTCCAACCTTGGATACAGGAGATGATTGAAAGGCCTCTTATGTTGTCTTTTGGAGAGTTTATATTGTTAAAGGTCGATCAGGTGGCTAAGAGATGGGAAGAGCATGCTTGAAGAGTCTGATGTGTTTTGTGGAGATATTGTACCAATAGAATAGGCAGTCCTTGGCTGGGGAGAGAAATGAAGTCTTGACCTTAGGCCTTAGCACGTGGCCGGAACTGAGAAAGCCAACTTCTGGGTAGAAAAATTTTGAGAGTAGATTTACCCAAGAGATTCTTTGGGTTGGTTCACTGGAGTAAATGGTTATTAATCACACTTTTTCCGGAATAAGAATGCCAGGGAGCCTGAGCGTATGTGGAAATAGTGGAGGAAGCTTAGGTGTCTGGGATGTGCCTGCCACGTCCTGGCCTGGGGAGCACTGGGCAGCTTTAGGGAGCACTGAGCACGGTTGTCTTCCCTGTGCTTGCTCTGTCTTAAAAGATAGGGCACACGGATTTAGACTTTGTTGATTTGGAGACGCTTCTTTTCAATACCCTGCTCTAAAGAATAATCAAGAATTTTATTTTTACCAGTTGCGGTAACACACAGACCAGGAAATGAGCGTCATGATGGGCAGAATAATGTGATTGATAAATGCCCCAAAACAGGAGGCACATCACACTAGGCAGGAACCCATGGGGATAATACCAGAGTGGAAGGGTGTGAGAAAATCTCCAGTGGCTTCCTCAGGCAGTACTGGGAAAAGCAGCCTTCGTGGGCTTAGGATTGTCTGGTTGGAATCATGTCAGTGAGCTGTGCAGTATGGGTTTTGACTATGGCATGGCACCAGGACTGGGGTGTTTAGGGACAATGGGTGGTGGTCTGCAGCGTGAGAGCTTGGTAAAGGATATGCTTTAATTCATTCTTGTATGAAAGGTGCACTTGCAAGTGAATTCTTCCCAGACTTCTAAGGGACAGCGAAAGCCTCAGTTGTCAAAGTGTCAGAAAATACAGAAAATGAATAAATGCAAAAGAGACATGATTAATTCATATGCCTGTAAGAGGTCTAGTTTGTGGACTGTTAAGAGTGACCTAAGGATGCCGAATCTTGGTATTGCTGAGTATGGAGGGTCTCCAAAAATCAAGTTCTGAGAGGAGATTTGCATGCAGGCAGGTTACTGCTCTAGCTCAGCTCTATGGCCCTGGAGGACCAGGGCGACTTGTTTTTGTAAATCAAGCTGTGTGGTGCAACATCCTGATTTGCCGCTAAGAAGCCACCAAGTCAGACTGGCTTGTTCATGCTGTGACATCTGAGCCTCGGCTTGAGTTCTGTTGAGGACTCTGCATGCAGATTGAACGTATCTATTGGCAAGCGTGTGGCACAACAGCATTGTCCTGAAAATCCCTCAGGGAGAACTCAAGCTTCGGTGTCTCCTTGTGCACTCGTGGGCATACTTCTAAAGGCAGAGGCTAACCTGGTGCCCTTCTTGATGCCAGATTCTTCCTGCAATTGGAGAACCAATGCCTGCTGGAAGAAATGGCCACTGCCTCCTTTTCACGAGATGAGGGAGGCTTGTTTGGGAGCCCCAGATATAGGATTCCCCCATTTTGCTTCTTTTATTTTTGCCTTCCAGAAATCATAAAACACACTTATTGGTATGCCTGACATTGAGGGTGGAGTGGGTGATGTGTCAGTGCCCTTGCAAGGTGAAAACCAGCCACTTTTCACGGGAAGATAACCCACTCCCTGGCAGGTGGGCAGTACCTACTGCATTTGGGACATGCCAGAATCCTCAGAGTTCAGGTTCTCTGTCCTTCCTCAAGCACCATAGAGAACCTTCCTGTTCCACCCTATACACACACACACACACACACACACACACAGAGTACACATTTGCACACTCATATACATGTATAACTCATATTGAGACACATTTCAACATATACATACACATATACCCTCCATCCTGTTTACACACAAGCATGTCCCACTGTGTGATACAAACACATCTACACACATGCATGAGCACACAGATGCCCAAGAATATGGACATGTGTACAGATGCAGACATACACACTTACATGCATTTCACCCTGTATACACACACTCTACCGTGCACATACACAGATACACACATGCCGGTGCACAATGCATACATACACATATCTGCACATGTATGTACATGCACACTCACACACAAAATCACACAAAATCTACACACAAAATCCATACACAGATACTACCCCGCAAACATATAAACACGTACACACATACATGTTCACAACACACACGTGCACACATAGCATATACACAACCACACCTATGCATAGAAATACAAACACACACACACACACACACATGCTGCTCTCAGTGCTCACCACTTAGCTAGCCTGTCTGGTTCTGTTCCTGGCTTCTCAGAGGATCATTTTTGGAAGCAAGGGGAGGATGCAGGAAACACAGGTGCCGTATTATTAAGCCCCAGACAGCATCTCACCCCCCCAACGATGGCAAAGTTCCCAATTTCTGCACTCCTCCCTGTGATCTTGAAGCAAACCTCATTCAGGGCCCTGCCGGCCTTTCCTTATTGTTCCCTATTGCCCAGTGGACATAAGCCTGGGCATTCCTTTGGGAAACTTGAGAGTGACATTGGAGGATGTTTGACAGATGCTTGGTTTAAAAGGGGGGAAGGAGAGTGCTTTTGGAGTTGCTCATCCAGGTCTTCCAAGGCCTCTGCTTCCCTCAGTCTGACCATGGGAAGGAAGATTTTCATAGAATTCTGCAGTACAGGGCCCGGCGGCGTGGCCTAGCGGCTTAAGTCCTCGCCTTGAACGCACCGGGATCCCATATGGGCACCGGTTCTAATCCCGGCAGCTCCACTTCCCATCCAGCTCCCTGCCTGTGGCCTGGGAAAGCAGTTGAGGACAGCCCAATGCATTGGGACCCTGCACTTGCGTGGGAGACCTGGAAGAGGTTCCTGGTTCCCGGCATCGGATCGGCGCGCACCGGCCCGTTGCGGCTCACTTGGGGAGTGAATCATCGGACGGAGGATCTTCCTCTCTGTCTCTCCTCCTCTCTGTATATCTGACTGAACCAGACTGGACTGCAACACCCATTGGTTCCAGTGCAACTCGGGACCGAAAACAGAACCAACGCAGCAATTGCAACCACCAGCTGATCGGGGTGATGGACTGTGCCGGGCCCCATGCTTGCTAGAACATACAAGAAACTAGTCTGGGAATACCTCAAAGTTTCTTTGGAGATCTCCCCAATCGAACTGCTGGACTCAGAACTCTAATCAAGAAAAGACAGAAGACAGAGCAGATCAATCATTCATCTCAGCTATATGTTGGCAGCAAAATATGGGGCAAACGGAGACTTTATAACGGACCATATCAATCAGTGGACGACCTCATCGAGCGAAACTGGCAGCGATTCATAACCGGAGAACTATTAACACCACTCGAGCAAATATCTCAGAGCATGCCCCACATCCGGGACTTGGGGTGGGTGGGAAACCGGGTGGGGCTTCTCCCTCAATATACCCCTTTACCTCAGATACATGATGGAAACAATATGGACATAATAGTATTACCCACCTCCCTATCCCCCTGAACCTTTTTTTTTCTTTTTCTTTCTTTAATTGTAATTAACTATGTAAAGATTGTCAACAACAATACAATAAAATAGATTAAAAAATTAAAAAAAAAATCTTAAAAAAAAAAAGACTTCTGCAGTACAAGGGCTGAAGTGTGTCCCAGACCTCACCTGGTTGTCTTGCTGTGTTGGAGATCTGAGGCCTAGAAAAATTCATTGCTTGCCCCAGATCACAGTGTTGCCAAGCAGGAGGGCCAGGAAATAAAATGCTGAAATCCATTTGAGTTCACTTGCCACGTGCTCAATGAGTTGGTCACACCTGTCTTCATTTGCACTGTCTGGCAGCTTCATAGTGGCTAGTAGCAACCATTCCTAACAGCTGTTCTGTTCTCCCGTGTATTGTAAGCTCAGTAGTAACAACAGCAACTGATGCTTGTCACTACGTTCTGTGCCAGGAACTGTGCTGAGTGTTTCCCATGATTGAACGCAGTTCTGCACCTATTTTTCAGAAGGGAAAACTGAGGCAGTAATTCCAGAAAAAATATCTAGACTTTTTATCAGCGGTCTATCTCAGGCAAATAACAAGCAATGAAAAGGCTAGTATTTGGATTTATCTTTGCAAATGATATTTTTTAGCATCTAAACAAGGAAATAACTCCTTTCTCAAACTCAGAAAGGGGAAGAGAAGAGAAAACAAATGACCCAATCAGAAGCTTGAGATGAGCGAAGCACATTTGGGTGCAGAACTAAGTGCCCTGGTGGCTAATCTTGACTTGGCCACTGTCTGGCTGAGTGTTTCCCATATGTCCATTTATTTCCATCTAAAGAAAAAAAGGCAGGGGTCTTACCTGATTCTGTTTTGTGTAGCCATAACACAATCCTAGAGGTTGGGGGAATTTATAAGGAAGCCAAGCTTACTCCGCTTACAGTTTTGGGGGGCTGAGAAATTCCAGGTTGGATGGTTGCATCTGATGAGAGACCCCTACTACAGCATAACATGGCTGTCAGGATCAGGTAATGAGAGTGAGCAAAAGGAGAGAGGGGTCACATGCTAAGACAGGAAGCCAGAGGGCTAGGGGAGAAAGGTGAATCCACTTCATAGCAGTTTGCTCTCTCAGTCACTGAGGCGACCCCCAAATGTGGTCAAAACATCAGTCCCTTCCAAAGTCATGTCCCAGTGATGTAATCACCTCCCATGAGGCCCCATCTCCGAGAGGTTCCATCACTTCTCAGCAGTGTTACACGAGGGACCAAGCTCCAGCCCATGAGCCTTTGGGATAAGCCACACCCAGGCCATAATGTTACATCTATGGACAAGATGGTCCGTAAGTGTCCACTTTCAGATGCTGTGATTGTTAATCCTTGGTTAGCCTCAGTAGAGAATCTTCTGAAAATCTGTCAGGCACTTGTTCATCAGCTCCTCCCGATCCTGGCTGACGTGCCTATGCAGAAACTGAAGCAAGGCCCCACCAACTCTTCGACTCCCTAGATGGCTGCAATGGCTAGGCCCGGGCCAGGCTGAAGCCAGAAGCACATTCCCACTGCACGTAACCACCCCCTACTCCCACAATCTTCTCAGGTGCAGAGGAATCTATGCATCTGAACTCTTCTCACACCTGCAGAGTCCCATCAGGGACTTGCCTTTCCCATCAGGACATGCAGTCCTACCATAAGCTCATTTGGATTTTGCTTGGTATGATAATGTGCTCAGTTGAGGGGTTATATAATTGCAGAGTTGATGATGATCTCCAGACCAATTTCAAGTGAAAGCTATTTTTAATGGGATTGCCAGAGGATGGTAGGGAAGGGGAAGAGGAGAAGGGATGTTTAGAGAGTGCTTTTTTAAGAGCCAACAAATCCCTCGCGATTTCAGCCTTCGCATTCCTGAACTTGAATGTGCAGGATGGGCTGTGTTGGTGAAGGGGAGGTAATTGGAGAATGCCAGTTAAATCAGGACAGGTGAATGTGAGAGATGGGTTCCTTTACTGCCCCAACATTTTTCCTTTGGATATTGTTGCATACATACCCTTAAATATCACTAGGATGAGTCCAGATACCCAAGTCTATTGCCAGCTCAGCCCAAAGCTGAGAATGACCTTGAGTAAGTAACTTTCCATATCAGTTTCCTCATCTGTAAATGAGAAGGTTGAACTAGACGACCCTGCTGTCCCTTCCAGGTCTGAAATTTTAGATGTTCCTCAGACATCAACAGAGCTAAAACTCCAGTGCTGTGTGATGTCATTTGGTCCCCAAATGGTTAGGTTTTTTTTTTTTTGTCTGTTTGTTTTGCAGCCAAGACTTGCCATCTTGGTATCCTCTTCGGTATCCAAGAACTTAGCAATTTGTTTCACAAGCTTTCTTAGGGTAGAAAGTGGAAGACGCCTGCCTGTCTGGGTTATGACTGCTACTTAGAAGGAACATGATTTAGACCATTCTGAGTCCAGGAAGCTTATTGTCAAATCTCCCAAGAATAAAATTCTACCAGAACCCTAAGGATGTCAGGAAAGGGAAAAAAGAAAATGTTCCCTATTCCATGAACAGTTTAAGCTGTTGAATTCTGATTTGACTCTGAACTTGCTATCAAGATTGACAAGCGACCTAATGAAATGCTTTCAAACGTGTTGCTTCCTATAGTGCAGTTGTGGATTTGCAAACCAATTTTAAGCAACTCTGGCTCCATCTGCGCATGTTGACTTAGCCTGTGGTTATAGTGTTAGCAATTTAGTGACTCACTTCATTGTTAATCTCCCTTTCCCTTTAGCAGGTTCCTTTTCTGTATGTTAAAGAATCAGCATTGAGGTAAGAATGGCTAAATAACATTCCTTTCTGGAATACAAATGTCTTTCTAGGTTAAAAAAAAAGATGAACAGTACAAGTAGGAAGAGTTCTTTGTTCTAATGTAGTCAGCAAGTATCATGTACTCTCTTCTATCATACTTGGTTGGTCAGCCATGCCTTTGAGGCAACTTCTAGATGCTAAGTTTCAAGATCACCCCAAGTTTGAGTCTCCACTGGACACAAAAGCTGGTGTTCTTAGTTGACTAATGTTCCGCAAAAGTACAGGTCCACCTCGTATGCCAGGATGTATCTTATGTAGAAATAGAGTCAAGGGGCACAGCAGGTTAAGCCATTGCCTGTGATGGTAACATCCCATATGGGTACTGGTTTCTGTCCTGGATGCTCCATTTCTGAGCTGCCTCCCTGCTACTGCACCTGGGAAAGCAACAGAAGATCCACATGGGAAGCTTAGCTGAATCTACTGGCTCCCAGCTTCAGCCTGTCCCAGGCCTAGCCATTGCAACCATTTGGGACGTGAGCCAGCAGATGGAAAACCTCTCTCTCTTTTTTCTTTCTGTCTCTCTCTCTCTCTGTGTGTATTTATGTGTGTGCATGTGTGTTTTGTTTATCTCTCGCTTTCACTTTCATTCTGATTTTAAAATCTGGAAATAAGTGCACAAACGAATCTTTTTAATTTTTTTTATTGCAAAGTCAGATATACAGAGAGGAAGATCTTCCGTCCAATGATTCACTCCCCAGATGGCCACAACAGCTGGAGCTGAGCCAATCCGAAGTCAGGAGCCAGTAGCCAGGAGCCAGGAGCTTCTTCTGGGTCTCCCACATTGGGGCAGGGTCCCAAGACTTTGGGCCATCCTTGACTGTTTTCCAGGCCACAAGCAGGGAACTAGATGGGAAGTAGAGCTGCTGGGATTAGAACCAGTGCCCATATGGGATCCCGGTGCGTTCAAGGTGAGGACTTTAGCTGCTAGGCTACCGTGCCAGGCCCCTAAATGAATCTTTTTGTAAAGAAAGAAATAGGGTCTTCATAGAGGTAATAAGTTTAAAATCAGACATAACAGAGTAGGCTGGGCCTTAAATCCGTATAACCAGTGTCTTTATCAGAAAAAGAAAAAATAAGCAGGAAGAGAAGGTTTTGCTTGGTCAGACATGAAGATTGGAATGATGCATCTAGAACCAGGAATGTCAAGTGTTGCTGGAAATGCCTAGAAGCCAAGAATAAGCAAAGATGAATTCTGTAGAACTTTCAGAGAGAACATGACCCAGCTGACACCTTGATTCTGAACTTGCAGTTTCTAGAACGACGAGACAAATATTTGTTGTCTCAAGCCGCTTACTTTGTCATGCTTTGTATAGTAGCCCATGGAAACTTAATACGAGGAATCTTTGAAAAGTTTGTGGGGAAATGTGTAAGATTTAAAAACTACCCACGAATTTCAAGAAATTTTTGCACCAAAATAAATGTGCTTCATTCACAAACTGTTTGATGTACCTTTATATAACCAAGAGAGAGACACATCTTGGAACCACAATAGAGCAAATGAAGAGAGCCAGAGAGCCCACAGCCAGGCTTTAGGGTAACAGGGAACTTAAGAGCTAATCTACTGTTTCCCCATACACCCTGCCCTCTAGCCCCGTCCTGAGAGCCATGGCAGTGTCTTGAGGCACAACAGACACCTCATTCTCAGTGTATCTAATGTTGGACTTGCTATCTTTCCCCCATATCATTTTGTACTCTTTCTATCTGTACCTGGCACCTTTCTGCACCCCCATCCCCTTCCTGGATAAACAGGAGCCGCCTTGACCCAATTCCTCTCTCCACATCTGTTTTTCTCTGTGCCATCTAAAGCTACTTTTCAGGGTTTTGTCTCCATCATCCCTTAAATCTAATGGGTGATCTAATCCTTTGGATTCTAGCTCCATGCTATCCAAGAAGATTCATTTTTGAGGTTGTCTTTTCTTTCTAAAAACACCCAAGAGATTTTCATTCCATTGCATCTGGACCTTTGCCATGATTGCTAACTAGTCTTTGTCATCTGGGTTCACCCTGAGCCAGTGTCAACTTCAGTGCTGATAGAAGAATGCTTTCCAAAGTGCTGCTTGAGATCTGAGCTAGCAGGAGTTGACTTCATGCTAATAGAAGAGAATTCTGTAGCAGAAGACTCAAGCTGACCTCAAGATGGCCCCAAATTCACCCACCACATAGGTGCAGATCTGTTTCTCCCTAGTCACTTGTACTTATCTGCTCAGATTCCCGGGTTCTCCTGTTATTTCACAGCATCTACACCTCAGTCCTCTCTCTCTCCTCTTCCATGCATAGCACCACTTGTCACTGTTTAGGACATATTTCAAAACTTAGCCCAATTCATCATCGCCATCATCACAACTGTCACCTAATGTTTGAATAGTGTTTCACAGCTTCCAAATGTTTTTACGTGAGCCTCACCAAAAATGGTCAGGATTCATTGTCCTTGGACAAATGTGGGAACGGATCAAAAAAGATGAATGAGTTTACGCTTGTATGTCACTGTCTTTGGGCTTCTTAATATATCTCTCTTGTCTCTTGTCATGTTCTCCCTCCTACTGTCATTATTCTGCTCTGGTCAGAGACTTTATTCTGTGTTGAACAGTATTTATGATAACAAACAATGTGAGTAGTAACTTACCTTTGTTTTGTATCACACTTAAAGGTTTGCACAATCCTTTCAAATTAAGCCAGGCCTTTGGTCTGCAAGGT